>NC_049223.1:80374494-80681489 GCF_011100685.1 Canis lupus familiaris
GGGGGTTGGGTTTGCGACACTGAGGTTTCAAGGGTAGACGGTCAGGCACGGAAAAGCACTGAACGGTGGTAGGTCTCAGGTGCCCAGGAAGCCCGTACCCTCATTCTCCACCTTTTCCCACCAACCCTTCCAAGGGGAGCCTAAGCCCTCGGGTCACTTAAGCCCTGGTCACAGGTGCTCCGGGCCCACTGCAGCGCCAGCCCCGGGTAGTCAGAAGCCCCAGGCACCAGGCCCAGTCGGTCAGGGTTGACCCACCGCCTTTGTTCCCAGGCCGCTGCTTCTCCCTAGCATCCGGCAGCCGTCATGGTGGTGCCTCTGGGGTGCTGGCTGTCCAGGTCCTCAGACCAGCAGCCCCTTCAGTGGGGCTCCCCGGCAGCAGCAGGGAGCAGGGCTTGTTAAGCTCAGAGGCACTCCAGCAACACCCTGTCCCATCAGCTTGGGTTGGCAGGCACATGGAAGCCGGCATCTTTGGGTCCCAGGCAGGGAGGGGTGCAGTTTCTCTCCTGGAGACTTGAGACCTTCACAAAAGTCCAGCCCATCCCTCCCAGCCCGGCCTGCCCCTGCTGAGTCTTGTCCCTCAGAACGCAGAGCTTGCAGAGCCTCCCCGCCCACATGGTGCAAGGCTTCCCCCACCGCAGCTCCCAACAGGCCAACAGTGAGCCCTCCTTCCCCTCGAGCCTGGACACCATCACCCTCAGCTCAAGGGTGTAGACCCAGACCCAGCACGTTCTAGGGGCTCGAACTAGGGAAAACCTGAAATGCTCCGAGGCCAGCCATGTCCCACTACAGAGACAGGGATGAGGGAGGGAGGGATGGAGGGAGGGCAGCCTGACTGCAGGAGTCAGCTGGAGTTTAGTACCCACCCCACCCCCACCCTCCAAGTAAGGCAGCTGCTGCCAAAATGCATTCAGAACAGCTTGAACTTTAATGGACACTCGGTAACCCCTTCTTGGCTGAAGGCCGTTTGAGGAGGTTCCCACGGGCAGCATTTGCCACCCTCAGGACAAAGGGACAGGTACACAGGGTGAGGCAGGGAACCTGAACGCTGCGGAGTGGCGATCAGTGGGCCGCTCGCACCGGGCCAGGACTGGCGGCACTAGGCCTGGGGCTCGGGCACCATCCTCCACCATTTGAAGGCAAAGGGCACCCGGCGGATGTTGGCACAGGCACAGAAATCCCCGATTTCGGTCAGGTAGCAGTCGAAGTCATCGATGAAGGTGCACTTGAAGCCCAGGGGCTCGAGCAACTGGCAGATTTTTTCTTCCAGGCAGCAGGTACCCTTGATCTGGGGCCCAAAAGGCTTGGGGATGCCCAGATTCTTGCCCATCACAATCATCTGCAGCTGGCACACAGGATGGGCAAGGCCGAGGTAGGGGTCAGAGCCATGGAAGACAGCCTCCTCACCCCACCCCGTCCCTCCTCTCGGTGCCATTGGGTCCGACCCAAGGGGAAGCACAGGCTGTGTTCAGGCTTGGCCGCAAGCAGTTTCTCTAGACTGTCCCTGCAGACACCACCAGTCAACCGCAGCAAGATCCAGCTCACTTTTGCTTAACCTTCCCCTGGCTCGGACCTGTTTCAGCAACACTGAAATCCTGTTGGGCCAAGGTCTGGCTCTGCAGACTTCTGGGGTCCCTTGTTCTACTGCTCTTCTCTTGCTCTGGACAGGAAGTTTCCTTTACACTGTAACCCAGGTGCCTCTCCCCCCCCCCCCCCCAGCTGTCGGTTGATCTCCATCCATTTCTCAATTCCAGCCTCTACTTCCTCAAAGACGTTTCCCCCACTGCTACGCACGTGGGCTCCCAGGGCCTGTGTCGTGCCCAGAGGGCCCCCTGGCCTCCTAGAATTAAAAGCCACCTATATGTGACCAATGCTGCAGGGCCTGTGTCCCTGGGACTCAGAAGAGGGTAAGCAGTGCCCCCATCCATGACGTGGGCCCATAGCATTCCCTCGAGGTTGGGATGAGCCCAGGGCCTGGGGCTAGTCACCCAGCCTGGCACCTGCTGGCCTGTGCCCTGTAGCAGTGTTCCCCTCCCTGGGAGGGAGAGAAGCTTCCATCTCCCCTCCTCCCAGAGCACTCCTGCCTGCTATGCCCGAGCCTCAAGCCCAGTATCATGGAGGTCCAGAGACCAGCCAGGGTTGGCACAGCAGCCCCCCGCGCCACCCCTGCGCGCCTCACCAGGTCAGGGAAGTAGGGCCTCGCGAAGAACTTGCCGGTCTGCTCGCTGGAGGGCACGTTGGTCAGCTGCTCCAGGCAGAAGAGCTGCGGGATGTCGATGATGTCCCTCTCAACCAGGCCCAGCTCCTTCTTCAGGATGTCGCGGTTCAGGTTGATGCACTTCTGCGGGGCGGGGAGATGGGAGTCGGTGGAGCCCGGGGGGGCGACCGCCTCCATCACTCCCCGCAGACGGGCAGCCCGCCCTCTGATAACGCACACACGGTCTGTCCAGGGGGAGCGGGGCTCACGAGAGGCCGGGACCTCACAGCTGGTCTGTGCGGGCAGCAGCCAGTTTGATGCCGCTGCAGCGTGGGCGTCGTTTGGCCCTTGAGCCTGGCCAGGGTGGAGGGCCAGGGTGGAGGGCCAGGGTGGAGGGCCAGGGTGGAGGGCCAGGGTGGGAGGAGTCCTCAGGAGGCACCCTGCTTCCTTCCTTAGGGACGTGAGCAGTTGCCCCCACACCTTGGGGCACGCTCCTGCTCAGACCACCTATTTCCCGGGTCTTGACAAAGGGCTCACGACCTCCACCCTCAGGAGTCACCGGGGCTGAGTGCTAAATTGACCCCATACCTGGCCAGCACCCACCCTGCTGTACCCAGAGGCCATCCCTGTTCAGCAAAGGTCAGCACCGCCCTGACACCGAGGCACAGCACACCCCCCTCAAGCTTGGAGCCCTAAGGTCCCTGTCAGCAAAGCTGTTTGTGCTGACCCCATGACCTTGGACAAGTCCTTGCCCTTTTCCAGACTTCCGCTTCTTCCCCGGAAGTTGGAGGATCTCTTCTGGGAACAACTCTGCTCCCAGCCAGTGGTTCACGGGGTGAGGCCCGAGGTGCTGGCTGGCCCCGAACACAGCTCGTGGGCCACTTCAGGAAGCATCTGGACGATGCTTGCACTTGGAGCTTCTTGGGGGGGGAGTGGCGGGAGAGGGGCCCTCTGTTTTCTGGTCCAACACCAGGCAACTTGAGGGACACAGAGCGCCTGTCTTTGGGGCTCAGCTTGGGATCACGCCCAGTTCTCCCCACAGTTAGGCTCACACCTGGGCGCTAAGCCTCACTATCCTCCTGTGCTTCGGGGACTGAGCTCGGGGATCTCGGAGCTGTCATGATGCCTGGGCTAGAGCCCTTGCCAATTAGGACTTCCTCCCCCCACTCCTTTGGGGAAGGTCCCTCACACCCTTGGCCCCTACCTCTACGTAGTCATTCTGCTTTCTCATGTTTTTGTCAGCCAGAAGCTGATTGATGGTGTTGGCCTGCCGCCCTGTAGGGAAAAGGAGAGGGTGGGAGGGCAGTAAGGCCAGGGAGTGGGGCCACCCGGGGCCAGGCTGACCCCCCAGGGCACAGCCCACTGGGTGTATTGTTGCTCCTCTGTCTGATGGGCGACCTGGCTAGTCTCCAGTGACCTACTCAGGTCACCTGTCACATCTGGGGACTGACATACATCAGGGCTCTTATTAGACCCCAGGGAAGACTTTCACTGCCACCTGCCTCTCTGGCCCTGGTAGGAGGGGAAGCAGCCTGGAACGAGTCAGCAGGTGCCTCCTACCTGCACTCACATCTCCCCTGGGCAGCGCTGTGCATCATTTGACCCAAACAACCCAGCCACCTTCTACGGGGGACCTTGACTAGATTATTTATTCCTCCAGTTGCTCCATCTTTGAGACAGGGGCCAGCTCAGGCCCCAGCTGACGTCACACAGTCTTTGGCATGTGGGGTGTGATACTTGGTTCGTGCTCAGTAAATGTCACCTTCTGGAAGTGCTTCTGGGACCCATGTGGTTCCTGGGCCCCGCCCCAAAGGTTGATTCACCAGGTCTGGCGTGGGGCTGAAATATTGTGTTTCCAACAAGCTTCCCAGAGACGCTGAAGCTGCACTTTGTGTAGCATGGGTCTAGAGAACTTCCCAGCAGCCCCCCTCTGGGGACCCACGGAGTTTCAAACAGAATGACTGTGCCCCAGCCAGCCGTCCAATCTTTGCCTGTCCACCTAGGTTTTCCACGTGGGTGACCTGGGGACCTCTGAAGTCCCAAAGCCCAGGCACCTGACTCCACATTTCCTGAGCAGACAGACGTGAGTGTTGGTAGCACCTGGTTTTGTCGCACCCCCCCTCCCCCCCGCTGCCCGCCACAGAGCCTCCTTCTCATCCGCTCAGCCACCTCTCTGCCACCCCAGAACTTCTGATTGGCCTGGGCGGCCCTAGCACTGCTGGAATAGCCCCGAACCAGAACAAGCTGTGCTCATGTGCTACACGTTAGGCTTTGATGCTTCCCTGGGATTCTTTGAACCAGGAGGAATAAAGGAGAAGCAGCCCTCTAGCAAGGACACCCTGGAAAGGAGGAGCTGGCCTCTGCTCCAGCGCCGGGGGCTTTCCTCACCGTTAGAAAGGAGCTGGTCCTCCCGGACCTCTTCAAACAGAGCCATGTCCCCGTAGCCCTCCTTCTGTTTCTCCTCGAACAGTCTGTAGCAGGAGCTGGGGCTGGCCAGTAGCAGCCGGAAGCCCTGGGGAACAGCTCGGGTCAGATGCAAGCTTCCCCGCCAGAAGCTTCTAAGGAGTTTGAAAAGGTGGGAGACACCCTCCCTCTCCCCCACCCCCCCCACCCCCTCCAGACCTTTTCACCCTCACTCTTGTCCTGTGTGGGGATGAAGCACATGAACTCATCCATGTGGCCCACCATCAGCCAGTCCGAGAAGAGCTCCACCGGGGCCTGGACTCGCTGGGCGTAGAGGAAGTCCCGGAGGGCCTTGCTCATGTCTCGGCCCTCCTTGCTAAGGGAAAGACGGAACAAACAGCCCTCGAGCCGACATGGTGTGTGTTGGCGGCCACCTGCTCGGGGGTCAGGCTCCCTTCAGCTAACCGGCTGCTCTAACCCTTGGGCCCAGGTGCCCGGTCCATAAAGGAGGGGGTGGCTAAGAATCCCTTCCCCTGGCCCAACTCAGGGCCAAGCCAAGGGGTTCTAGCTAGATCAGTTCTGAGCCCTGGGATGCAAGGAGCTCTTAGCTTTGGATTAACAACCACCCAGAAGTCCACACACCTCGTAGAAATTAGCTCCTGCTGGCCACTAGGCCACTCACCTTTAACATCCCTCCGATCTAAACCCTGGAATTGCCACTCAACAGGATGAGCCGTGTGTCTGCTTTTTCTATCTATAATCTCCCACGACAAAGACTCAAAAATCCTTTCTTAGCAGTTTAGAGAATGATCCAGAGCAGATGACCTGCTGAGTCATGTGTAAGTCAGGCGGAGCCAGAGGAGTTACCAGGTCCCTTTAGTGTTAGGGCAGTTGGCCACCACCTGGCCCCTTGCCTCACCTGGGGTAAAAGCAGCTGCCAATGAGGATCCTGCCTAGGGGGTACTCTTTCCCTTCCACCTTGACAGGTGGGGACACCATCAGGTTCCCAATGGAATCCATGCTGGCCACCCTGTGGTCCTTGGTGCACTGGATCACGTAGCCAACCCCGGGGCTCTGGAAGACGACGCAGCGGGGCGGGCGGGCGGGGGGGGGGGTAGGTTAGGAAGGATGGGTGTTCAGCCCCAGGCTCATCGCTAATCCAGACTCTCAGAGTCCCACACCCCCTGCCCCCAGAGGCCCCTCGGGCCCTCCCCCGCTTGGCACCCCCCTATCCCTTCTGGGCAGGTGGGATGGGGTCTGATCGGCCACACTGAGCCCCACACCAGTGAGTATTTCATGGGGAAGTCTTCCAGCGTGAGGACCCGAGGGGTGTCCAGGACCAAGGAGAGCGTCTTGTGGGGCGCCTGGGTGTAACAGAAGGCCATCTCGTCCTGGAGGAGACAGGAGGAGGAGTTGAGTCCCCTTGCTCTACCGGCTGCTTTCCTGCCCGGGTCTGGCTTGCCAGTCCCAACACTCCCTGCACACAGGCTGCCTCCAAGGGACAGGGGGTGAGGCACCAGGAACCCCCATCTGCCAACTCCTGCTTGGGCCTTGAACCTCAGCCGGACATCCCCCCTTCTTTGGGGGCTTTTCCAGACCCTTCTCTGCATCACGTTTAAAACCTGGGCCACCTAGATCCTCCCCGCTCTTCGCGTCTGCACCCCGTCCACACACACACAAGCCTCAGCGTCTTCAGGTGGGAGGTGGACTCCTCCCTGAAGCCAGATGCTGTGGGGCCCCTACAACCAGTTCACTCGGACTCTTGCCCCTTCCCTAAGGCCACTTCTCTAGTTCTCAGCCAGAGGGGGCTCTTTAAAAACCTAAGTCAGAACATTTCACTCTGAATTCTCCCCTTTCGACATCATCCCACCTTGTGAACTCGTGTCTAGTCCTTACCTTGACTTAAAAAGGTCTCTAGTATAGGATCTGGCTCTTTCCTACCTCTGGCCTTTCTGCTCTGACCTGGCCACACAGCCCTTCCGTTCTTCTGATCCTCCGAGCACACTCCCACCCCCTCCACCCCATCGGGGTCTTCCCATCAGCTGTGCTCCTACCCGAAGAGCTCTAATATCTCATGTAGCACCTACCCCCAATCTTTGCGTGGCCAGCTGGGTTTCCTGAAGTTGAAGGTTTTCCTGACCACCCCAAACTGCCTAGTCTGGCTAGAGACTCACTATGGCATCTTGCTTTCCCAGTGCTTAGAGCCCTGTGTCCTTGCTAGTATAGGAGCACGATCTGTCCCATTGTCCTCTACCTCCAGGACGTAGAATGGTGGCCAGTGTACAGTCCTCACTCAGCCACCAGGGGAGAGGGGAGCACCAGACCTCAGGGCTCCAGCAGTCAGGCTGGACACTGGAGGGGTAGCCCTGCTCCGACGGCCCGGGGGTGAAGGTACTAGACTGTTAGCACCTAGGTGTTCTGTGGTCTCGAACACACACATCGTGGAATGGAAGGAAGTTGGACCCTAAGCTATCCCTTAGTGGCTAGGACTTGGGCACGTCATTCCATCTGAGTCCTTGCTAAAAGTCCTAGGAACAGATCCCCTCTGGTTAGTCTGAGCTTTGCTGGGCAGGTGGAGTGGTCACATGAAGCTGGTCTGAGATGCCACATGCAAGTCTCCCAGCCCCTCCCCAACAGGTGGGTTTACCTGGAGCCACCTGCCCAGGCGGTTGGGGTCCTCATAGACAGATGCCACCTGGCTGTTACTCTTCTCGCTCAGCTCCATCACCGTGTTCACAAAACCCTGGACCTGCAGCTCTCTGCCACAGGAGAGACGCCAACTGTGGGGAGGCCCTCGAGGCTCCCTCCACCCCGTCATGGCCTCACTCTCCCAGGGGCAGGAGGGACACCACCTTCTGGGCAAGAGAGATTATGCCCCCAGCCCCGAGGTAAGCAGAGCTGCTGTCCCCCACCTCCTGGAGCACAAGCTGGTTCCTCGATTGGGTCTCACTCAGCGGCACCCAGCTCATGCAGTCAGGTCAAGGGTTACCAGTTTCCATCCCCAAGAGCTTGCTTTGTCCCTGTCCTGCTGTCCCTCCCCATGTGTGCCTCCCAGCCCCGCCCCAGGCTCTCCCACACCTCAGTCTACCCAGAGGGCAGACTTCTACCCGGAAGGAGCTATAGTTTTCTCCCAAGAAGCCAAGCAGCCAAGCACCCCCGCCATGGGAGGCCAACAAGGTTGCCACGTTTGTGTGGTTGATGGGGAGGTAGGTCTTGGACGCTGGGATCGTAGTGCTGTCGTGCACAGCCACGTGGGACCAGGACGCACAGCTGTTCCTTGTTGGGGATAAACAGTAATGTTTGAGGTAGACATTAAGACCACTCATTTTATAAACAGATCCTTGGGACGCCTGGGTGGCTCAGGGAGTGATCCTGGAGTCTCGGGATCAAGTCCCGCATCAGGCTCCTTGCAGGGAGGCTGCTTCTCCCTCTGCCTGTGTCTCTGCCTCTGTGGATCTCTCATGAATAAATGAATAAAATCTTAAACAGATCCTCACAAGCTGAATGCCAGTGGGGTCACTGTTGGGAAGTGCCAAAATGGAGATTCTAGTCTGGTTCCACGTCCAAGACTTCCATCGTTATTCTGTGGCCCTGAAGAACCGATCTCTCTGGTCAACAGACAAGGCTGCCGGTAGCTGACCAGGCTGACCAGGTCTGGAACAGTCTGAGGACATGTGCTGGGGGAAGGGCGTGTGGCCCCAGGCTGGCAGCCACGCTGGGTCAAGCTGTGCCTGCAGGCCACCCTCTAGGGGAGAGTCTTAGAAGACCAGGCTTTCAGCAGATGCCTCTTATGAGCGAGCTTTGATCTTCAGATACAAAAGACAAAGTAGAAAGATCTGGCGTCTGGGTATCTTATCAGCAAAATCCCTGGAGCGCTTTCACTTTTTAGTCTGAAGCCTGGCCTTCCTCTGGGGTCCCTTCTGGAAGGCCTCTCCTGCGGAAGGGCTAAGCTTTCTTCCATCCCCACCAGGCCTGGAAAAAGGAGCGTTGCCCCTCGCCATGAGGCACTGCTCGGGACACTTGCACTTCCTCCAAGCTCTCCATCTGGCATCTGGTTCCACCCCCTCCCAGCTCCCCCTTCGCTGGGACCTCTGGTCCTCAGCTGCTGGTCCCCCCGGCTTTCTGCTTCTTGGCCTTCCTCTTTCCCTTGGCCTGGAACCTAGGATCGTCGTCCTAGTTCTATGCTTGCCCGCGCACTTGGGGTGACTCGCTTGGCAGAGCCCAAGCCTGGTTAGTCCAGTTCCACGTTTCTTCCCTAGAACTCGAGTTACTGAGACTAGCTGGAGAAGAGCCGCTGGTGACAAGGGGGAACTGGTCCTAGTCCCCGACAGCTGTCGTCCTAGCACATCCCTCTTCCTTTCGCTCTGCTCTCCCTCCCAAGCTGCGAGTGAGCAGTCCTTGTACCTACAGACAGGACCTGTAGACACGTCCTACCAGCCTGATTCCTGGAGCTGCCACTCCCCTCCCCTCGGATTTTTCCTGCTCTGCTGGGTCATTCCATTAGCATCGTTCTTTGCTTTCTACCTTAAAAACCAGCCTTCCCTTGGCTTCATATCCCCTTCTCGCTTCCCATTTCTTCAGAGTTTTGCCAAGTACTCCCTTCCCATTCGTCCTTCAGTGCTTCCAAACCCACCTCGTAGGATTTCTTGCTGCATGGTGCATGGCCCCTATCTTGCCAAAACCAGCGGGCATCTTGTTCTCTTGGGGTTTCACACAGCTGGCCCCTCACCTTTGCCGCTGAGTCTCCCCCTCTCCTGGTTTCTAACCGAACCTCCTCTGCCTTCTTGGTTGCCTTTGCCAGATTCTTGCCCAGACTAGCGTCAGGTCACCCCAGAGCTCACGGCCCAGCTGCCTTTCCTGGGTACAGTACTCCTCGTGAGCACGGCTAGGCCTGTGGCTGTGAACATCCTCCACCTGCCAGGGACACCCAGACTCATCTGGAGCTTCCAAACTGTCCACGGAGCTCCAGAAGTTTAGAAACCCAGTGGATGCCCCCAGCTTTAAGTCACCAGGACCAGAGCACCGACTCTACCCACGTCAGCAGTGGTATCACCATTCACCTTACTGTGGACCCCAAGCCCAGGGGACAGTCTTGTTTCCTTATAGCCCATGTGTCAGCAAACCTGGGTCAGGGGGTGGGCAGGGTCCACCTTCAGTGCACCCCTGAATCTAACCTCTGTGCTCCCACCCCCTGGCCTGAGCCACTACTGTGTCTGGCTCACACTGTTGCAGCAGCTGAGCCGGTTCCTGCCTTCTGCTTATGCCCCGGTTTTCCAGATGGTCGGAGCGATCGTATAGACAGGGCCCTTGATGGTCTCCTGCGGGTTTTACCAGCCAGGGCCCTTTGTCCCCTTCTCCATAGGGATGTGGCCACCTAGCTAAGACGCCAGTCCTGGCTTCCCTGCCCTCAGATGTGGCCCTCTGCAGGCCGTGAGCACTTGAGAAGTAGTTCAGGAGACTTCCAGACCTCAGCAGTGCCAAGTGACAGCTTTGCCCGACTTTGACACTTCTTTCCCAGGGGCTGGGACTGGACGTGCTTGGGCCCAGCCTCCATCACGAAGATGAAGATGCCACCCCAGGGGCAGCCCGAGGGTTTCTTACCTGCACAGATAGACCTCCAGAGGCATCTGGGTGCTGGGAATAAAGACGCAGGGGGCCACCCGAAACACTACCGTGTCTTTGTACACCAGGGTCTCTGGAATGGACTGCAACGGCCCCCACGGCCCCATCAGCGAGCTGCTTCCACCTCCCCATCCCCCTCGTCCCCACACTCTCCCCCTCCCACGCGGGCCCCGGGCTGCTGGTCTACCTGGGGACCTACCGGGTCCTGAGGTTCTTCCACCAGGGAGACGGAGTAGGAGATCAGGCCCGAGAAGTCGGCAGACGGGAACTCGATGGCTTCCACGTAGAAGGTTTCCTTCAGGTTGTTCTCCAGCGGGGCGAACGTGTAGGTGCACTGGCCGGGCCCCAGCAGCACCTCAAAGGTGCTCGAGCTGTCTCCTGGGGACAGAGGGATGGGCCAGCTGCCGGCGCAGCCCAGTGCCTGCCTGTGCACCGGACCCTCGGGGTGCCGGCTCCCTGCTCCGGGGAGAAGCCAGGCTGGAAGCCCCCCGGGGAACAGGAGCCAAGCTGGCTTTCTGTCCCTGTGTTTCTGGTGTTTAGGGCTTAGTGGACAATCCACTACTCGTTCCCGAACGGGGGCCAAGGCTCAGCGACCCAGCTCCCAGACCCATCCCACATCGAGGACAGGGGTTCAGATGAAGATCCCCGCCTTCCCGGCCCTCAGGCCAGGGCAAGACCCGAGGGAGGCGGATCTACACTTGGGCCAGCTTTGGGGAGATCCTAAAAAGCCTTAGAGGGGAGAAGCTACAAGGGGCGGCTTGGCAGCCTCATCTGAAAAGTCCGAGCCTGCCCGAGTAAGCGCTAGGGAGGCGTCCGTGGGAATGGCCTGTCGGACAGGGCAGGCCTCGGAGCGTTTCCTGAGAAGCCAAGGAAAGTTCCCCTCAGCTGTGCAGAGCCCAGCGCTCCTTGGGGTGTGAGATACAACACCACGCACAGAAGAGAGAAGTGACCCCACCCTGTGGTCATATCTAGTTAATTCAGTCCCAGATCGGTTCGTTCTCCGTTCACAGAGGAGGTCCTGACCCGAGGCCACCGAGCTTCCCCACCGGACCTTCCTGCCACCACCTTCGGCCTTCTGACTCCTTCCCGGTGTGGCCACTCTACCCTGATGGCAGCTGCTCCCACTCAGAGCCTCTAGACAGCCTCCAACTCTAGGAAATCCCAGGTCTACCTCGGTCCACCCAGGCCCCGGACCATCTGGGCACTGCGTCCTCTCACAGCAGGTGCCAGCAGATGGCTGCTGCAGCCACCGCCACCTCCGGGCACAGGCTCGGCTCCAGTTCACCGGCCCCTCGCTCTGGAGGAGCACACTGTGGTGGCCCGCGTGGGGCTGTGGGTCCAGACAGCTGCTAGCTCCCGGTCACTCTGCAGAAATCCTTACAGGCACCCAGGCCTCGAAGGAGAAAAGCCGGACAAGATAGAATCTGCCACCAGAGCCCCCGAAGCTGCTCAGCACAGGGACACAGCCCTTTCAACTGGCTGCAGAGGTTCGCAGCAGGTAACTTGGAGCCCTGTGGGGTTCCCAGCTACCCAGACAGGCCTGTGCTGGCCACCACTCGGCACCCCAAAAGCTGCTACCATAGGCCTAGCACCTTCCACTGCACCAGGGCCCCGAGCTCCACCCAAAGCTGACTCGGCATGGAGTGGTGGGAGGCAAGGGGGTCCCAGGTCTGCCTGCCACGGGCCTTCCCAGCCACTTCAGTTCTTCTGCCGTTGACTGGGGGAGGGGGTGCTTCTCTTCTAGCTGCTGGTGTTTAAGCTCGGCTGAAGTTTTGTTGTGCACATACTATGTGCCGGGAACCGTGGCGGAGACCCGTGGATTCCTATGCACCTTCTCCCCACCTTGGGGGCAGAGGCTGTGACTGCCATCCCCGTTACAGGAGTGAGGAGGGAGCAAAGTACCTTGGGCCCCAGACACGCTCTTCTGCCCTCATGCCTGTTCCCACTCAGCTCTCAGCTCCGCTACCTCTGAACTGTCCATGACTGTCCGTCCCTAGCAGGCTTGCAGAGCAGCCAGTGAACCTACCCTTGGAGCTGGAGCCCCAGAACAGAGTAAACACGGGTCGGAGCTGTGCTTTTTTTCTCCTACCTTCTGTGTACCGCAGGGTCTGACCCTCCATACCTCTAGCCCACTTCTTCATCCCTCGAGAATCCTAGTCCCTTGGAAGCACATGCTAGCAGATAATGCCCCCGTCCTCCATGGACTGTTCTAGCACCGGCTCGTCTCTACCACGATTGTGGTCACTGCTTGTCACACCGTAGACCACCCATGAGCTCTCTACTTTGAGCTCATTGCAACGAGCTACAGCTCTGCGCCACCTCGGCCGCGAAACTCCGTGCTCACGGCCCGACACCCCCTCCAAGCAGGTTGTCGTCATCTCGTCTTTTCAGCTCATGTACACTCCACCTCTGATGCTTAACCCCAGCCCCCACCCTGCTGACCCATCTCACCCCCCCACCCCACATGCACGCACATTCTAAGAGCCACAGCTACGCCTGCTCCCTGGCACACGTACCATCGGCTCCCACACCAAGGCCTCCACTCCAGTTAAGCCACATCTGCAGGGCTCTCTTGTATCCGAGCAGCCAGAGGAACCACCATGCTAAACGACCCCACTTTAGCAGGGACCAAGCCTCAGAGCCACCCTCAACCCTGCTCGGGAACACCACGGTCGTGCTGTCCGCTAGCGCACCCGCTTCCCGTGTCCCCAGGGTGGGATGGTCTCCTGTAGCTCCTGCTCTAGATGTGCTTCCTCACCCCCGCCAGATCCGGGCCACCTGCAGGGGTGCTGTGCTCTTCCTGCTTCAGACATCACCCCTCCTCCACCTCCACACGGTTCCCTCTACGGCAGAGTCCTCCCACCTGCATCTCCGTCTGCTCGCTTCGCGGTGGCTTCCACCCCCACTGCTCTCATCAAGTTCACAAATGACCATCATTTAGAAAAACCAAGACTTTACCATAGATTTGATTCTTCTAGCAACAGCATTGGCTACAGTCAGTCACGGCCCTCCTGAAAGGCTTCCTTTTCCTTTGTACCAGAACTTCTGCTCCGGCTTTCTAGTTCTCTGGAATCTCCCCTTAGTCATCTTTGCTGTAACTTTTAGAGCAGGGATTCTCAACCTTTAGGCTGCTTCAGAATCACCTGGAGGGCTTGTGAAAACAACGTCTGTGTATCCCTGCCCTGTTGTAGAAGTTAAACATTTTTAAGAATTAAAACTCTAACCCCAATGTGGGACTCGAACCCACAGCCCTGCAATCAGCAGTCACATGCTCCACTGACTGCACCAGCCTGGCATCCGGTTGCCCTGTATTCCTAAGCTGTTTTTATTTTTAAGTAATCTCTACACCCAACACGGAGCTCAAACTCATGACTCCGAGATCAAGTCACACGTTCTACCGACCTAGCCAGATGCCCTTAAGTTTTTGTTTAAAAAAGAAAAAAAGAAAAAAGGAAAAAACAAAAAACAAAACAAAAAAAACCACCCTGACAGCTTGGTACAGGTGATGAAGCACAACATCTTCAGCAAGCTACACATGTCACGGCTTCTGTTGTCTGTACACAGTGGGTCACACTGGGCCAGAGCCTCCTCGGGGCCTGAACCCGGCTTAGACCCCTCGGTTAAGGCTCGCTCCCAGCCCACATACGACCAGCGTGGGCTGCCTCACTCCCAAGTTCAGCCGTGGTCTGCAGAAGAGACGGAGAAGACAAGCTAGCAGGCTGAGCACAGGCGGGGAAGCAGCTGAGGCATGCTCTCCGGTGCAGGAGATGGCGAGATGGGCACGCCATAGCCGAGCACTCCCCAGTCGCCCAGCAGAAGCTGGACTTGGCTTTTGAGAGAAGGCACTGAATCCTACACCTGGTTAGATGCGTCAGAAACAAAACAAAAAGCCTGTTCGTTCAGGGATGTTTTGCTGGACACGCCGACCTCCACTTTCTAAACCAACAGCCTTTGTGGCTTTATCTGTAGAAGGTGAACACGCCACCTGTCTCTCAGGTTGACAGAGCTACAGATGGGATGGGCAGGGGGTGGTGCGATGCCGGAGACGGACATGCCAGCGCCAAGCTGCCACTCCGCTCCTTGGCCTCCGAGTTCTGGGAACAATACGGCGGGGTCTTGGTACAGGAGCGAGATGGCCCCTTCCGGCAGGAGCAACTGGCAGAAGAGCCTGGCTGATGCGTAGGAGGCAACAGCTTCCAGCCAGCATGGGTTTCCTCTCCCCCAGCCACGGGAATCCCGCAGGATGGGCCGCCACTACACCACTGCTACGGTCGCTATTGGGGAAAGTGGCTTAGAGGCACAGCCACTCACCCGCAGGTCTCGGCTTAGTCCGTGGAGGTGGCAGCCAGAGAGTCCCAGGGACGCAAGTGTGGCCACACCAGGCCCCGACCTGCAGCCCCAGGTGGCCTCTGACGGGGTCCCTGCCGCCAGGAGCGATGTGGCCACTGCCGGCCCCTGGGTGCGTTGGGAGAGCAGGTCAAGCGGGAGCTGGCACCAAGAACACTCACTTTGGGGCCGATAGACTCGGGCCTTCCTCGCCTCTTCCTCGGAGGTGTGGAGAACCAGCCGGTATTTCTTTAAAGTGGCGCCGGGCCCTTGAACGTTCAGGGTCATCTGGGACAGGCTCTTTATTTCTGGACAAGAGACAAGGTGAAGGTTTAGGCGCCTCCAGAGGTGGAGGGAGGAGCTGTAGGGCGAGGGCTGGGGCTTGTATGTGGGGGCACTGGGGACCTCCCACCCCGTCTCTGCCCTGGCCCAGCCCCGCAACAGGTGTCTGCAGCAACAGGTGTCTGTGGCTCGCTGCCCCACTTGGCCACAGGCAACTTGCCATCTCTGGGGTCTGCTTGGAGTCAGGGTCAGCATTTGCCCCATACGGCCTGGGAGAGCACCTGGCCCCCACCCCCAAACACAGGGAACGGGGCCTGGCACGGTCAGCTCAGGGAGGGTCCCCCTCCAGCCTTGGTGTGAGCCAGGGCAGCCCCTCCTGCTGTAAGGCCCGGAACCTGGGTCCCAACCACAAATGAGGACCAGATCCAACACTGCTCTTGCCCAAGACAGGTCGGGGTTCCCAGCCCAGGTCACGAGGGGGTTTTTAGGAAGATGCTCGCATCCTCCTCGTGCTTAGTCTTCTCAACTGCTTAGTGAAGCCAGCTGGATCATCCCCATTGTACAGATGGCAAAGCGAGACCCGGTAAGTGGACACGCTCAAGTCCAGAGACAGGAAGTAGTTTGTTGTCCGCCCTCAGGGCCCACACTGCTGCCATGGGGCCGCTTTCTTCCTGGTTACAAGCTCCAAGCCTCTGATGAGGGGTTGTGGGCGCAGAGGGTGGGCCTCCGCCTGGGATCCGTGTGCACTGAGGGGGGCGGCAGCAAAGCCCCGGGAGAGGCGGACCCCAGCAAGAAAAGGTGGCAACAGTCCCAGGACAGTGGCCAGTTCTTACCCTCTGGAAAGAACACCTTGGTGGTCTTCTGGTCTATGATCTGGCCCTTGTCGGCAGGGCTGCAGTTCACAAGCAGGATGGCACCCCAACCGCTAGGACCCCAGACCCAGTTTTTCTGCAAAGACAACAGGAGAGTGGATTCAGGAAGCAGCCAGATAAATCCTGCTTTCCAGAGGCCACCCCACATCGGGAGCAGAGCCAAGGCTTTCTCCAGGGTGATAGGGACCTCCTTGCCAACTCGACACCTAATAGGAGAAGGCAGTGCCAGTGGAGTGGGGCACCCAGGGAGTGGGTCTAGCGGGAGGGAAGAAGCTGGGTGCAGGTTGCAGCTCCCCACCTGGTTTCAGTGCCGGGGAAGCAGGGACAGAGGTACAAGGGAGAGATCTGTCCCACCTAGGGGGCCTGTTCTGGTCGAGCATGTACGACCAGGCCAAAATGGGGACCTACCATCAGATAGATGTGTTTTTAAGGAGCTAGACATGGACTTCATCCATTCTGATTGTAGTGGAGCAATTTGACATCAAAGACACTACAGGATCCAGACAGTGTGAACCCGCGCCCTTCCCCGGGCCGCCTCACCTTGGCCTGCTTGTCACTCGCTATCTCCACCTGCCCACTGCGGTAGATGTCCACGTCCAGGGAGACCACTGAAACAAGAGGGAAAGTCTCCGCCACCCAGACCTGCTGGATGGAGCCTCGCAGCGGCAGGTAAGGCCAGCGCTGCCCAAGGCTGGATCAGGGATGCCCAGTCTTGGGGGCATGAGGTAAGCTGTCGAAGGAGGTTTCTGAGAGGGGAAAGGACCTGAGAAGGTTAACCTTGCACCAGACTCACCCCAGTTGTAACAGAGACACAGAGTGCAGGTGGGGCCGAGAGTAGGTGGGTAGATGGCGGGGTCGCGGGGAAGGTCCCATGCTGCCCGCAGGGACCAGGTCAGGGTGAGGAGGGCGGCCGGGAAGGGACGGTCCATCCAGGACCCACGGGAGGCAGCCTATTGCGGGAAGAGCCCCACAGACCCTCTTGCTGCTGCGAGGCCTGCCCCTCGCCCCGGGGTGGGAGCCCACTCACCAATCCCGGTGAGGCGGAGCACGGCCGTGGCCACGGGGGCGTCCTCATCGGGCAGATAGTAGGAGACCAGAACCTGTGGAGATAGAGCCCAGAACAGGTGGAGCGGAGGCTTCCTACCCACGTCCGGCCATTTGACATCGGTCTCACGTTCCAGCCTCGGAGCTTCTGAGGTCTGCCCGAGTGGGGCAGGGTCCTCCAGGGGCGGGCCTGGCCACAGCCCACCCGAGGCTCCACCCCAAGGGGAGACACCAAGGCACCTGCCCTACGTCATTCAACCAGAAAGGGGTGGCACGAGATGGGAGATCCAGGCTGCCTGGCCCCGGAGGTCGAGATTTAGGCCATGCTGGACATCCTCCTCGCCCTACCCCCACCCTCCTGGGGTCGCACCTGTTGCCTGGAGATGGGCAGCGGGGAAGCAGGGGTGCTTCGGAGTGTTCAGCTGATTACTCAATCAAAGGTAGGACACCTGGGGTGGGGCCTGGAACCAGAGTAAGTCTTTCCTGCGTCCTGCACCAAACTGCTTCCAGAAGGGCCTTTGTACTTGAGACAAACACCTGCGCTTCAGCCACGGGCCCGGCCCACCAAGCCCTCATCACGGACCAGAGAGCTAACCAGTACGTGGGGCCATGTGACCCACCACCTGCTTCCAAATGGAAGCTTCTGTCCTCTAAAGTCCAGGGTCTCCCTAGACGCCTCCTGACGGTGCTGGAGGCTGAGCCCCGGGCAGAGAACACTGCTCAGGTCCTCCGGGCTCAGCCAGGACACCTCACAGCCGTGAATCCTACCTGTGAGCTACGCAGGGCTTAAGTGTGCTGCCTGCCGCCGAGGGAGGCCCTGCGCTGGGCACAGAGCGCCAGCCGACCATTCCAGCAAGTTCTGCAGACCGCGTGCCCTAGTCCTCGCCCCCACTTCACATTGGGGGCACCTGGTGGGGGCTATGAGCCACAGAAGCCAGGGGCCCACCCAGAGGCTGGCGTAATTGGCAGGGGCTGTGGCCGGGGTGGCGAGTTTTTCAAAGTCCCCGGTGGTTCCAATCACCCTGCACGGGCCGTCAGCCGCCGCCACAGAGCCACCACCAAGCGGAGCCCGCCTCACAAGCTCAGCCTCCCGCCACCAACGGTGCCCTTTGGGAGACGGCTTGCCCAGGAGAAAGAACACGGCCCTGGGCTCCAGTCCTCGATCTGCCCCACTCTAGTCACGTCATTCAGGCTGGGGAGAGGTCATTCTGTGCCTCAGTTTCCTTGTGTGTAAGTGGAGGGAAGGCGGACCTCCTGACCTCCAGATAGCCAGCGCACAGCCTTCGATACACGTTAGCTCTTAAGTCTCATTAAAATCTCCACCCCGCAAAATAGAAAAATAATGAAGGGCACCTGGGGGGGCTCAGTGGCTGAGCGTCCGCCTTGGGCTCAGGGCATGATCCCGGGGTCCTGGGATCGGGTCCCACATGGGGCTCCCCGTGAGGAGCCTGCTTCGCCCTCTGCCTGTGTCTCTGCCTCTCTCTCATGAATACATAAAATCTTAAAAAAATAAGATCTCCACACCCCCAAGGACCAGCCTTAGTCAAAAAGCTCATCTGCGTTTTGCCGCTAAAACCTTGGAGCCAGACTTTAAAGGCGGCTTGTTGGGAAGCCAGCCCGGTGCGGTCAGGAGGTGGGGAGGAGACAGGCGTGCTTGAGCTTGCATCCGGGTCAGCAGGGGGCCGGGCACCCCCTCTCCTGGGCTCCGGGCCCAAGACACCCCAGCATCAGGAGGCCGCCCTCCCCCCCCCGAGGTGGCCCCGCCCCAGCGCACCTGGTCTCCGTCACTGGCGGAGCTGGGGCAGGTCATCTTCACCAGCACATCCGTGGGATTCGACAGAGGCCACCGGGTCACGGCCGTCCCCTCCTGGCCCGTCCCCGGGAGCGTGCCGTGGAGGTCAACCGAGACCCCTGGGGAGCTGCTGATGGTAAACGCCTCACACCTCTCCGGGGTGCACCTGGTCGGCCCGACGAGACGAGGAGACTTTAGGGCACAAGAGCCTCCCTCCTCGGCCCACAGCACAGCCGGCTCCTTATCCTCTTTCTCCTTAGGGTGCTGAGCCAAAGGCGGGTGCTCAGGGCAGCCTCGTGGTCCTCACAGACCTGAGCCCCCCTCCTACTTTCCCCCACTCCAAGGGCCCCGTAGCCTCCCTCCCACCAGCTCTAGCCCAGACCCCACCCTCCCACCCAGGCTCCAGAAGTCACTAAGGCTACATCTTATTTGTAAGCCCATGAAGAGAGGAGCTGTTTGAGCCAGAAGGGACCCCTATAGGGACCCCTATAGGGAGCCGGGTCTTGGGAGGTCCATGCTGTGACCCCGGGGAAGACTGGAGCTCTCAGGAGCGAGTCATCCCCCCCAAGGCTCCAACTTATAGAACACCCCCCCTTAATCCTCATGGCCTCCTAGAGAGCCAGCCTCATGCCACTTTCACCAGTAAGGGAACAGAACGGGCAAGGCCCTGGTTTCTCTGAGGTCCCACAGCCCATATCGAGCAGAGGCAGGATTTAGGGGACTTGGGTCAGGATTTTGCAGTGTTGGGACTGGGAGGTCCTTAGACACCCAAGCCACACTCCTCGAGGTGAGGCAGGAGCCAAAGCTGCAGAGAAAGGAGGTGACCCCGGCCCCCACATAGTTTAGGGGCAACCCCAGTATGGGAGTCAGGCACCGGCGTCCCTGTGCACACCTGTCCCCCAGGCAACCCCAGCAGAGCCCCCAGCTCCTTACCCATTGACATCCAAGCAGATTTCCATGCCCAGCACACACAGGGCACGGACAGGGCTGTCCAGGGACAGGTGGATGATGCTCTGGAAAGACATGGCACGGCTCTCCAAGCCGACTACCCTCAGACCTACACGACAACCCGAGGTCAGCACAGCAGCCTCAAATAACCCCACTCTCCCCCGACCCCTCCTCTCTTATGGGCTCAGGGCCTCCCCAGCCCGCCCCTTGTTAAGGACACTTCGGCAGCTGCCCAGGTGTGACTGATTTTCCCCAAGGAGACTTGCTGGGGTGGGAGGTGGCGCAGAGGAGCAGGTGGGGTCGGAGCCCGGCCAGCGCTAATCCATCAGCTAGCTAGTTCCTGCAGATCCAGGGCATCTGAGGCTGGCTGCTCAGGTCTCTGGCCTTCAGCTGGGAGCAAGAGGTGGTCTGGGGAGCCCGTGCAGGGCAGGGGTGCAGGGCGACCCGGCCATGGGCTGCAGGACTGGCTCAGCTGGAAGTGTCAGGAATACATATCTGCAGGGTGGGGTGTGGGGCGGTGGTCAGGATGGCAGCGTGTGGCAGCATCTCGGGGCCCTGGGGCCTCAGTTCTAGGGCGTGTGCTTCCTGGAAACTGAGGAGGTGAGCCGGGCAAAGGGCTGGGCCCGGGGTTCTCAATGCAGGGCGGTTGCAGAAATGATCAGGGCGCTCGTCAACGTCATGGACTCCTGGGCCCGCCAGGCCTGGGGTCCCATCCTCAGGTGATTAGGGGCGCGCGGGAGCCCGATGTGGGACTCGATCCCGGGACCCTGGGACCATGGCCTGAGCCGAAGGCAGATGCTTGACAGACTGAACCCCCCCCCGCCGGCCCAGGCACCCCAGCAGCGAACTTTAAAGCAGTGTTCATTTTATGGTTTAAAAGTGAAGGTTTATGGTTGTTTTTTGAAATAAGCACATTCACAGGGTCCCAAGTTCAAAGGGGGCTTGCAACAGCGCCCCCCCTGCTGTCACCTGCCCAGTTCCTGATGGAGGCAGCCAGCGGCATCCGTGTCTGTCCATAGAAACGTCACGCATGACCGGCAAATGCGTGTGCATGTCCTCCCCTCCTCCTTATCTTTACGTGCGTGGCAGCACACGCTGCCCAGGGTCCGTGTCTCGCTGTCTGCACTTCATGGTGCGACCCGGAGAGAGGCCTTCCTGGCAGCATGTGAAGAGCATCCTCATCCCCCTTCCTGGCTGCAGGGTCCTCCCAGCAGAGCCGGACCGTTGCAGGTAGACTCGTTGGTCTTCAGGCTTTGGCCCTGACGCGCAGCGCTGTGACGGGTGTCTGGTGTGTAACGACCGGCACAGGGGGCGTGAGTTGGGTCCTGAGTAAAGTCCGCTCCGTCAGCCAGGCTTGTTAAATTCGGGACTAAAAGTAGAAGTATCCCTCCTTGGAAGCGTTAAACGCGCAACATTTAACTGTCAGGGGCGGCTTTATTTAGGGGCTTGTCTTGGAGACAGTGGGTGGGCCAGGAAGACCCTAAAAGCCCTTCTGGTTGGGCTGAAAGTGGCAAAGATTCAACAGGGAGGAGGCGCTCAGCCCGAGTGTGCTCACGCCCACGTGTGTGGGGGTGCCCACGTGTGTGGGGGTGCAGAGCACTCTCAACTTGGGGGATGGAGACCCCTTTGGGCCTGGAGAGGACTTGGGGAGATCTAGAGTGGGTCTTGCTCCCCCTCCAGGGGGCTTCCTGTTCATCACTGAATCCCCAGCACCCACAAAAGGGTCCTGGATGTAGGAGATGCTCAATAAATTCTTGTGCAAATGACTACATGACCCCCATTCCCCTCAAAAAGATAACCCAGTGGGCTTCCCTGGGGCTCTCCAAGCAAACCAAGGGCTTTGTGACCCCGAGGCAAGTTTGCTTAGACTCCCACAGCTCCCTGCATGCTTACTCAGTGTACACAGTCCCCCTCGGCTCCTCCACGAAGCTCACTCCCCGGTCACCGGGTCCCACGGTCACTTCAGGTCACTGTGGGGGATGCTATGGTGCGCCACCTGACCCCCTTTGGGATGCAGGCACTCACTCATTCCCCCAGCTGCTGCAGGGCCCCCCTCCTGGAATTGTCCACCCTGCCAGTTCCCAAGGCCACATCCCCCCCCTCTGGGGGCAGCTTCCTCCAACACGGGGGGAGGGGAGGACAAGGGCAGGCTGTTTATCTTAATTCAGGACAACTTCAAGGGTTTATCCCAGCACCAGGGCATCCCCCGGGTCACCCAGAACCATTGTAGCCACCACACCGCTCATTGTCTCCTGCTTCTCCCCCACCTCCCCGCCCCCATCCCCCACCTGCCGGCACATCTCCCCCTCCCCGCATCAGTTTCTGGGAACCAGACACAAAACAGTGACCAGATCATTTCAACTCTGAGGTTCAAAAGTCAAACTCCACACAAAAGAAAACCTCCCACTTGGTTTTATAAAATTAAATCTGCCCCGTACCCCCCCACACACAGAAGACAGGATAATTATGTGGCGTGCAGAGGTGTTAGCCACCACCATGTGGTGATCCTATTGTGTGTAAGTGGATCAGATCGACGCTGTACTTCTTAACCTCGTCCAGTGTTACGTGTCTATTATAGCTCAGTCTTCATTGATTGATTTATCGATTTATTTATCGATTTATTTATTTATTTATTTATTTATTTATTTATTTATTTATTTTCAAGAGAGAAAGCAGAGGGAAGGGCAGAGGGAGAGGGAGAGACAATCCCAAGCTGACTCCGCATTCAGCGCAGAGCCCCAGGCGGGGCCTGATCTCATGACCCTGAGATCAAACCGGAACCAAAACCAAGAGTTGGCGCTTAACCGACTGTGACACCCAGGCACCCCTATATCTTAATGTTTAAAAAGTTGAGTTTTGTCCCTTTGCCATTAGGGTTTATTATTTTTTTTAAAGATTTTATGTATTTATTCATGATGGACACAGAGAGAGGCAGAGGGAGGAGCGGGCTCCCCGCCAATGCAGGACTCGATCCCAGGACCCCGGGATCATGACCTGAGCCAAAGGCAGAGGCTCAACCACTGAGCCCCCCAGGTGCCCTGATCATTAGAGCTTAATGCAGGTGCAACGCTTCAGGCTGTGGAGAAGGGATGCTCAGCTTCTCTCTGCCCCTTCCGCCTGCCGCAGCTGGACCGGGGGGCTCCTGACCTGTGGCATGTGGACTAACAGCCCCAGCCCCATGAGCTGTCAGGTTCTAATCCCTGGAACCTGTGCCACCTCGTACAGGCAGTCTTTGCACATGTGACCACGAGTCCTTGAAATGGGGAGATTATCCTGGCTTTTCTGGGTGGATCCTAAAAGCAGGGACGAGCGTCTTTGTGAAGCAGCAGAGGGAGATTTGCCACATAGAGGAAGGCAAAGTGAGCACAGGAGGGTTCTGGAAGCGTGCCGCGGCCACCAGGAGCTGGAAGAGATGAGGAACGGACTCCTCCAGGAGCCCCCCCCCCGGGGGTGGCACAGCCCTGCCCCACCCCCTTGATCTCAGCCCGCGGACCCTGATTTAGGGCTTCTGGCCCCCAGAACTGAGCGGATCCATGTCTCTTGTGTTATGAACCCCAGTTGGCAGTAACCTGTCACATACGGCAGCCTCGGGAAAGTAGCCTGTGGCCGCTGGCGAAGGGACGGGAGGCAGCTGGAAAGTTCTAGCTTCCCGGGCGCTGTCCTCGGGTGGCTCGGTGCTCCGAGGGGCTGGCAGGACTCACAGCCGGTGCTTTCCCTCCCCTGGGCTTCCCTGGCCCTTGGCAGATGCTCTCACGCCGTGCAAGCGGCCCGCGGAGGCTCACCTGCGTGTGTCGTGGTGCCAAGGCTGCTTCAGTCACCAGCCCGTCCCTGGGTCCTTCTGCAGCCCTACAACCTGGCCAAACCGTTAGCTTTTGTCTGCTGAGCCCGTCGGTCAGGTCTGGGGATGACCTCCTGGGCACAGGCCCCTTGCTGGTCCGCAAAACCCACTCGTGTATCCTTTGCCTGGCAATTTGGGAGGCGAAGCAGCGGACTCTCCTCAGAGAAGCACAGTTCGAGCCAGGTTTTCTGGGATCCCTTTCTGTGTGGTGCGAGGGTGGAGGGGCTGGATGTCCACCTTTTCCACCATCGTACGTTCTCCAACGACAACATGAAACCAGTATCTCCGGGTGTTTTCTGAGCATCTCAGGCTCTATGCAGCCAAGATCTGGCCTTGATTTTTAAAATCTCCAGGCACCAGATGCATCAGATTTTGTTTTCTGCAGAGGAACCTAAGTCCCCATGTCAGGGCCATGAAAGGAAACATAAAGGCCACAGAGGGAGAGGGGGACTTCCTTCCGCAAAGCCTGGGGACAGCGTCACACCGGGCCCTTCACCAGGCTGGAATGGCAACGACAAGTGTGAGGGACACAGAGAATTCGCTGCTCCCTGGATGGATTTCACGATCCTCACGCTCCCCTCGGGTTCTTGCTCCAGGCGTCTGTTGCCTTTGTCTCAAAGGACAGCGTGAACAGGAGTGCAACCCCTGGCCCCACCTTTGCCCTGGGAACTTTATGCGCATCCCTTTGGGGCCTCCAACCAGACCAGTCCAGGCCCACAGGACTGTCCCTGCCGCTCTTCCTGCCCATGTGCTCGGAACCCGGTGTACTTCCTATAATTCTCCTTATCACGAAGCACACAGCACAGGTGCGTCCTTTACACGTCCACACGACAGCGAACCATCAAACGGGCATCCGTATGCCTCAGGATGTTCACGCAGCTGCCTGCTTGGAAACGGACTTCAATGCACTTTGGAGGAGGGATGTGCTGCATCCCCGGGGCTGGAGGGGGAGCTCAGCCCTCCCCTCACCCCCCACTCCCACCCCTGCCCCATCAAGGGCTCTGTGGGAGCTTAGAATCAGCTGGGCTCTGGTCACAGAAGACATCACAGACCAAGGATAGGCTGGGAGAGAAAGCCACGCGTAGTCACGCTGGCCTTCCACGTGCCCCACAGCACCTTCGAGCCTGTGACATTCAGTCTGACGGTGACAACGAGCGAATGCACAAAGGATGGCGACGCTGGCTTGACCTCACTTACAAAGAGATTATAAAACTTTATTGCGGCATCACACAGCGGAAACGAGTTTGCAAGGCCAGGACTATCTTGGGGTCCTCAGAAGGGGGTACCCCAGAGGCCAGGGCACAGCGGAAGGGGGCAAGCCGCTGCCGGGAGGGTGGCTACAGCCAGGGAGCCAGCCTTGCCCAGGCGCTCTTGCAATGCCACACTGCAGGGGACCAGAGCGTCTGGCCGGGAGCTTCGGGAGGGCAAGGACTCCGGGGTGGCGGGTGGAGGCGGGCTCAGGGCACCATGTTCCACCACTTGAAGGAGAAGGGCTGCCGGCGCACGTTGGTGCCACAGTGGACCTCCCCGTGCCGCACGTGGTAGGTGTAGAAGTCGTCGATGAAGGTGCAGTGCAGGCCCAGCGGCTCCAGCAGGGACCGCACCTTCTCCTCCAGGCAGCACTGGCCGTTGATGATGGGCCCGAAGGGCTTGGGGATGCCCAGGTGCTTCCCCAGCACCAGCATGTTCACCTGCAAGGAGGTGGGGGGGGGTTCCCAGATCAGGGCAGCAGCCTGCATCACCACCCGTGTGTCCCCTTTTTCTTCTGATCTTCAGAAATAGCAGCCCCACTTCACAGATGGGGAAACGGAGGCCCAGACAGGTAAAGTGGGCGGACTCAGGCCACCCAAGTCTATCAGACTCTGGGGCCCATGTTATGGATGCTACACTCTCCTTCCCCATCTGCCACCTTCTGGCAAACTCTGTGTGACTCGAGGCCCAGCTCCAGGGGTGCCCCCTCTGTGAAGCCGCCCGTGAGTCCCCGAACCCTGGCAGTTAGTGCTCCCCGTGTATTACCACTTATGTAAATAGCTGTTTCCTCCCTTATCCCGGGAGGTGAAAGGAGGAGGATTTTGGCTGCAGGCCAACCCGGGTTTGAATCCCAGCCCGGCTACTCAATAGCTGCGTGACCTTAGGCAAGTCACTTGGCCTCTCTGAGCCTCACCAGCAACAGGAGCCCAAATGCGGTTACGTTGCTGGGACAACGAGCTGTCACGCTCATGGAGCAGGGGCAGGGTCAGTCTCCCAAGCTCAGGAGTCGTTGTCACGGCTCAGACCAGCCCCTGCTGGCCGAGTGTCTCACTCCCTGAGTCTCTCTGCCGGTTCCACGTCCACACCCGCACCTCCCGCCGGGGGTCCCTGGGGCTGAGCCAGGCTCAGGCCCCCTGCAGAGCCCGCAGTCAAGGCACCGAGTGGCACCCACGCCTTCGTTCACAATGCCCCATCCCCTGGCCGCCAGCGTCGGCCTTTCCTGCCTGGGAACCCCGGCTGGGCTCACGTGACGCAACCGAATACTTGGGGCCAAGGAATTTTGTTCAAGGGCCCCCCCTCCTGCCTTCTGCCTTTCTTTAACCACAGATCCTCTTCTTCTAAACAAAATCTAAACAAAATCTCCTGCAGTACCTTGATGCCTAAAACAGAGAAAATCCAAACCATTGGGTTTTGAGGCACCGTCTTTGAACCCCAGTGAGCCGGGGGGAACCAGTTTGACATCCACTGTGCCAGGGGCTCCCCGCTGCCCCTGACCTGTGACCTCCAGCCCCGGCAGGAGAGGGGAGCTGAGGGGCCCCCGGAGAACTGGGTGAGGTTGCCGCCTGGCCCTCCGGTATTCTTGGTGGAGACGGAGGAAGGGCACAGGGACAGTAAAAATATAACAGGCGGCCTTGAGATGGCGCTGGTGGGAGGGGGTCACAGTGTAAGGTCCTTGGTAAGGGCGGGAGCCCCCTCAAGTCTGCCCTTCAGAGGAGAGAATCTGCCCAGCCTGGCAGCGCTGGCTTCCTGCCCTCAGAGGGGCCTCCCTGAGCACCCAGTCTGCAGTGCTGCGCCCACCCTTATCCCTTCCAAACGCGACCCGAGAGCACCCTGGTAGCGGCTTGCTCTGCCCACACGCCCCCACCGCAGCCTGCGCGGGGAAGAGCCCTGGTGGTGACGGCGTGGGCTCTGCAGCCAGACCCTGGCTTCGGGTTCCAGCTCTAAATCCCATTTTACCAGCTATGGGTTCCTGTGCCGGAGACCCGACCTCTCTGGGCCTCATCCGTGAGGGGGACCCATGAGAGTCTGGGGCTCCCAGGGCGGCTGTGAGATGCCCAGGCCTCCTGGATCCGCACCCCGGGTCCCTGACTTAAGGCCCTGGGCCCACCCCGGAGCCCACCTCCTCACCATGTTTGGAAAATAGGCTTCGGCCTTGAGGATCCCACTGTTCTCCTCCTGAAGCTTGAAGAGCTGGGGGATGTCCACGATGTCCCGCTCGCTCAGGCCCAGCTCCCGCTTCAGCACCTCCCGGTTCCAGTCGATGCATTTCTGGGGGGGCAGGGGGGGTGTGGTGGGGCCAACTCGGGCAGGGGCCGGGCGATGAGGGGGTGGAGGGCCGGTGGGGGTGATGGGGCGCAGCAGGGCGCCCCCGGGGGTTGGGGACCGTGGTGGGGAGGGCACCAGGGACAGCGTGGGCAAGGCAGCGATGGCACCTTCTTCGCTTCCCTCCTTCCCTGGCTCTGCTCTGCTCCAGCCCCCCGCCTCTTGCTTCTGCCCGCCTGTCCCCGTGCTCCTGGCCACCCCGTGTCCCTCTAGCACTTGGCCTCTCTCCCACCTGCCCCTCCGCTTCTGAGACTTGCACCCATCTTCCCGGGGCTCCAGCTTTCCCGGCCTCCCTTCCCCCCTTTCCCACGCATCCTTCGTGCGTGTTCCCACGGTGGTGACTAGCGTCTGTCTGTCGGTCCCACGCACGGCTACCCAAATCCCAAATCCGTTCACCACCCCGCCGACACGCAGCCGGCGGAAGGGGAAGGCTCTGCGTCGGGTGCCTAGGTGAAGGCACCCGCCCCGCACCTGTCCGCCCGGGCTGTGCGTCCCCTGCCTCCCAGGCTGGTACCTCCACGTATGAATTCTGGTCTCTCAGTTTCTTGTCTGACAGGATGTCCTTTATTTTCTGGTTTTTTTCTGTCATGGAGAAAAAGAGAAAAGAATGCCGATGAGTTCAGAGGCCGAGGTCCCCCCTCCTGGTGGGCCCGGTGGGGCCTCGGCCTTCCCAGCTATAAAAAGGCGGCGGTTGTAATTCCTAACGCACAAGTTCGTTGTGAGCATCTAGGAGGCGAATGCCTTTAATAAAATATTTCAAGAGCGTAAGTTCTCCTTAAAAGCATTTTTCTTGGGGCCCCTGGGTGGCTCAGTGGTTGAGCGTCTGCCTTCGGCTCAGGTTCTGATCCCGGGGTCCTGGGATCGAGTCCCGCGTCGGGCTCCCTGCTCAGCGGGGGGCCTGCTTCTCCCTCTGCCTCTGCTGCTCCCCCTGCCTGTGCTCGCTCTTTCTGTCTCCCTCTCTCTGTCAAATAAATAAATACAATTTTCAAAAAAATAAAAAAAATGTTTCAGTCCCTTAAATTACCTCCAAAGGGATCCCATCTCCGAGAGGCAGACGGGGGCCTAACGGGTCCCTGATATCACATGACGCCCTGCAGATACTTGGTAAAACCTCTCGGCGGTGGAGGCTCACCAACCTCTGAGCCAGCGCACGCCTGCCGACGTCAAGATTTCCTTCTGTGCTCCAGACGGACAGAACTTTCATTCGCTGGTTCATGTACTCGCTCACTCATTCATTCATTCACTCCTTCAGCATTTGGGCCGGACTGGACTTCGTTCGGGTCCTCAGACACTTCATTTTGCTCTCTCCTGCCTCTGAGCCTTTGCATTCCCTGTTCCCTCTGCCTGAGATGTGTCTCCTCCTCCTCTCGTCCCAGCGCCCCGTTGGGCGACCTCCTGCTCACTCATGCTCCTGCTCGCCCGGTCTGTTGCCTCCTCCAGGAAGCCTCCCTTGGACTCCTCCCAGGGACCCGCCACCTCCCTTCTCACAAGGCCCCCTGAGCTGTTGTCATTTACTTGAGTCACTTCCCCGAGACCTGAGCCCCAACGGCAGGGCGGGGAGCTACTCGGCCCGGGGTCACGCGGAGCCTGGCGCACAGCAGGTGCTCAGGGGACAGCCACCGCCCGCTCGCCGCCATCCCCTACGGGGAACCCCGTGACGGTGGAGAAGGGAGCCCGATGCGGGGGGCAGAGCCAGCTTACTCTTGATGCCTTCAAAGAGCGCAGCCTCCCCGTGGCCCCCCTTGAGCTGCTCCTCCAGCAGTGCGTAGCAGGCCCGGGGGCTGGCCAGCAGCAGCCGGAAGCCCTGGAGGCAGGAACACGGGGGCAGAGGTCAGCCGTGTCCCCGGGGGCTCCCCAAAGCATGGGCTCCGACCCAGGGAGGCCCCCTCCTGGGGTGGAGGGAAGGCCAGGCGGCTGTACGCGGCCGGGCAGGCCTCCCGGGGCAGTCGGCAGAGCGAGGCTTAGGGGCCCGGGGAGGAGGCATGGGGCTTCCTTCAGGGAGCCCCCCGGGACTGCACCTTCTTGGGCGCGGGCACGAAGCTCAGGAACTCGTCCACGTGGCCCACAAACAGCCAGTCGGAGTAGAGCTTCACGGGCGCCTGCACCTGCTGGGCGCTGAGGAAGTCCTGCACGGCCTGGTGCATCTCCTGGCTCTCCTTGCTGCCCGCACAGGACGGAGGGGGTGTCACGGGGGCGGGGGCAGCAGGGGCGCCTCTGAGGGACATGGAGGCCTGGCAGGCGCGTCAAGCCTCCCCCCTTCAGCGAGGAAAGGGATTCAGAGGCCTGGACTCCTTTACGCCATCCTCCAAATGGGAGGAATTTACCAGTTTGTTGGAGGGAGGGAAACTGAGGCACCAAGTCGGCACAGTCAGTAAGACCAGAGCTTAGCCTCAGAACACACTGCTCACTGACTCGGCCCAGATGCTGCTGTTGGGGGTAAGCCTGAGGCTGGCCCGTATTACCCGGTGGATGTGGAGAGCCGGCCCCAGCCGAGTGGGTAAATCCCTCCTTGGCGGTGAAGACCGGGGACCATTCCTCCACTTCCACGGGCTTCAGTCTCCTGGCTCTGTCTCCACGGTCCTTCCCAGTCTAGCCCTCTGCTCCCCATCATGCAATCTGTTCCGGCCACTCTGCCTTCTTGAACACCCAGTCCTGCCGCAGGGCCTTTGCACGTGCTCTTTCACCCGCCAGGAACCCTCCACCCCAGATCCCACACAGCCCTGTCCTTGTTGTCATCGGGCCTTAGCTCCAGGGCTGCCCTCTCAGTGAGCCCCGCCCTAGTCACCCTAACAGTTCCCACTCTTCCTCTGCCCCTCTCTTTTTGCTTTCTTCACTATTTGAAATGATCTTATTTGTCTAACATTGTGTCTCGCCCACTAGAACAGCAGCAAGGCCTTGTCCCTCTTGCTCACGGCTGCCTTCCTTCCCCGCGCCAGCAGAGCCAGCCCTCCCCTCCTCACCTAGGGCCCCCAGGCCCGGCCCTCTCTGCCCTGCCCTCCTCACCTGGGGTAGCCGCCACTCCCAATGAGGATCCTGCCCAGAGGGTACTTCTTCCTCCCGACGGTGACCGGGGGGCTCACTTCCAGGTTTCCAAAGGAGTCGAAGGTAGTAACCTCTCCAGTATCGGGCCCTCGAGTCACGTAGCCAAAATCTGGACCCTGCGATGGGAGAAGCGCATGCCAGGCGTGGAGAGCGGGTCCCCGCGTGAGGACGGGCCTCCAGCCGCAGGAAGGCTCGCCGTGGCCGGAGCTGGTGCAGCGCAGACCCGGGCGGACTCGCCGGCCGCGGAGGGAGCAGCGGTGGGGGCCTGGTGCGAGCCCACGGCGTCGCAAACCTTAACTGGGGAGTGACAGTGAATCTGCCAAGTAGCATTTTTGTCCTCATTCCGCAGACAGAAGGCTGGTCAGAGTGGTGGGTGGCTTCCTCAGGCCCCACAGCCAGATGATGGAGGGACTGGCCGTCTACACAGCGAGCCTCCTGGACCGCACCATGCTCCCTCCCGACTGGGCTGGAACCGGCTTCCCCAAGTGGCTGTGGCATCCCGCGTGGATCTTCATGGGAAGAACAGGCAGGCGACACATCTCTCACCCCCACTATGAGTTTCCTGTGGCTGCTGTGACACAGCTAGAGGCTTAAAACAACACACATTTGTTCTCTGTGGGCTCTGAAACCAGGGCTAACATCAAGGCAGGCTGGTTGCTTCTGGAGGCCCCGAGGGCAGACTGTTTCCCTGCCCTTCCAGCTTCTGGCCGTCACCGTGCCTGGTGGCCTCTTCCCTCGTGGTCAGGGTACTTGCTGTGTCTACACGGCCCTTCTCCCACTCCGTCTTCCGTCTTCCAAGGAGCACCAGGATGGTTAGAGCCCGCCAGATAACTCAAGGCGCCTCCCCATCCCAGGGTCCCGAACTGAGTCACACCCGCCAGGGTCTTTTGCCACAGGAAAGCCTCGGGTTCTGGGGATTAGCACGAGCCTGTGTCTGAGGGCCACCATTCTGCCTACTGCACTGGCCCCAGCGTTCCCACTTCTCCCTTTCTCTCTGACACCCATGCCAGCCCGACTCCCATGCCCGCTGTGCCCTGGAAACTTCCTGACCACACAGCTGAGCCCTGAGAGCCGAGCCCTCCGGCGTCAGGAGAGTCAGCTGGTCACACTCATGTCCTCGCACACTCTCTGTGCTTGGCCTTCAGGACACTGCACGCTGTCGGGTCCTGCGTCTCAGGCTCCTGTGCACGGGGCAGCCTGCCCCAGCCTCTTCTCTCATCCTTTATTCTCTATAGTTGTCTTCCTCCAGGTGCTGGCACCATCTCCCGGAACATGGAACACGTGCTGACCACCCCACACATCTTTCTCCCGTCTGCACTTCCCTGCCAACCCCTGCCCCCTGCCTCCTCCCTGCACCTCTTGTCCCTGCCCACCTGCCCACCTGCCCCCCTGCCCCTCAACAAGAAACCAGAGCTTCCCTTTTGTAACATCCATCAGGTCAAATCCTCCGTTTAAGACTCTGCAACAATCCCCAGTTTCTCAGGGTTTAAACAAACAGCCCCGCAGTGGCCACAGGACCTGCCCCCGACTCCATCCCCATCACCTCTGACAGCCTCTCCTCCCGCCCTGCCTTCATTCTTCCCTCCAAGTCAATCCAGCTTTTATTGCATCTTTCAAATATCACAAGTAAGTCTGAAAAACCATCCGACATCTTGCTGTTTCTGTAGCTGTGGATCTTATCCATCAGCCTGGTGAACTGTTCCATTTTTAGAAACGTGGATACCGTCCCCAGATTTTCCGATATCCTTACTTTGAACTCCCGTGGCTTGCCGAATCGAAGCTGCTGAGTTTGATGCAAGTTCAATGCCATTTCCTTCAAGAATTAACTCGTTTTATCTCGAGATACTGAACACGCAACACCTGGCCTTATCCGAGCCCAGGGGACGTATTTTTCACCCCAGAAATGTTGGATTTCAACACGAGAAGCATCCTCCTGCACCACGACGTTGATGGGGAAGTGAGCGCACGCAGACCTCGTCTTGTAACGGAAGCCCGGAAGCCCGGCGCAACGCCCTTGCCCTGCTCTGCCCACGACTCCAGTTCTGCTCCAGTTCCCACCATGTGTCCACTTAGAGCCTCTTCTTCTTCTTTCCAACGAGACTGGCTTCCTCGAGGATGTGACTGAAGTCCCTCCGCGGGGTCCCCCTGGGGCCCTTCGCAGTAACAGTGCGTCCCTCCAGAGTGACGTCCGCGTTTTCTGGAATGTCGACAGTCTGATCATTGAGAACGGTCTCCCTTCCCAGCAGGTGCGGCAAAGAGATCCCACCCTTCCTCTTGCTCTCTCTGCTCCACCCCTTCTGGCCTCCTCGCTCTTTGCTCTTCGTGGATCCTGCCGGGCTTGCTCCTGCCCCAGGGCCTTTGCACTGGCGTTCTTCTGCCTCGGACACTCCTCACCCAGACATCCTCGCAGCCGACTCTCTCACCTCTTTGGAGTTTTTGCTCCAGTGTCCGCTTCTCAAAGAGACCTACCTTGACCTTTTCCTATTTAAAATTGCCATGTAGGGACACCCGGGTGGCTCAGTGGTTGAACGTCTGCCTTTGGCTCAGATCATGACCCTGGGATACTGGGATCGAGCCCCACATCGGGATCTCCGCAGGGAGCCTGCTTCTCCCTCTGCCTGTGTCTCTGCCTCTCTCTCTCTGTCTCATGAATAAATAAATAAAATCCTTAAATAAAAAAATAGAATAAAATTGCCCCATAATCCCCCCACTACTCCAGCACCTGGGAGCCCCTTGATTCTGTTCCTTTTTTTTTTCCCTGTGGCGTTAGATTCCACTTTCCAACGTACGATATAATGTATTTGTTCACGGTACTTAATGTTCACTGTCTGTCGTCTTGGGCTACAATGTCACCTCCATGAGGGTGGGATCCTTGGCGCTGCTCATGATGTATCCCAAGTGCCCAGAGCGAGGCTGGGCACGGAGCATGGGCTCATTAGAATATTTGATGAACGAATGATAAATTCGCTGCCTTGGCCTTTGGCCTTTGCCACAAGAGGGGCTCAGCTCCACAGGCCGCGGGCTTGGATTTCCCAAGGCAAGTGGGGGTGCACCCTTGGCCCACGTGCAAAGTGGCCCCCCAGCAGCAGGGGGGTGCAGGGGCCACTCACACCTGCTTGTGCAGCTTCCCACACAGACTGACACGCGTCGCCCTGTGAGCTCTCCTCTAGTGTTTCGGGCTCATCAAGGACCCAGAGTGTGCAAATCCATCCTCAAAACCCATGTTAACATCCAGGGAGCAAACCTCGGCTGCTCAGCTCTTGCACCCCCTTGTGTGGAGCTGGCTCCGGTGGCATTATTTTCACTCTGTCTACCTCCACCGTTGCCCTCTGCGCACAGTAAGTGCTGCTGGTTTTCCACTCACTGCTGGTGTAAAAATTTACTGATGTTTTTTCTTAGGGGAAGAACAGCCCCTGCGAGCATGCAGTGTGCTAAGCGGCCGTCCGCGTGATGGGCGCCGTGGCCTTGGCCCTGCTCCCCCCCGCCCCCCAGTGCTGCTCACAGTCTAGCGGGAAAACAACAAAAGCAAAACAACAAGTCAGAGATTTATGTGAAGCGGGAGGAGCACGGTGGGCAGAGAACGGCCCTGCGGAGGCTCCGGTGCGGGGGAGTTGGGCACGTTGGAGAACAGGAAGGCGGCCTGGAAGGTGGGGTTGGAGCTGGGTGAGGAACAGGCAAAGCGGCCCATGAGGAGTTTGGAAGAGCAGATGGCGACGTTGTCTGGTGACAAGTTTGACTTTTACCCCAATTCCCCTCCTGGGTGATGCGAGTCAGAAAACCGCAGCTGCGCTTGCCTGAGCAAGCATCGCAGCCCCTCGCACAAGGCCAGGTGTGGGAAAGGTGGGGACACCTGTGCTGAGGTGACGCTGGCGATTAGGCTTGTGATGTCAGAGACTCTGGCCTCTGTCACCCTCAGCACAGCGAAGCGGGCGACAGGCCGCTGAGCGGAGCAGGGCTGAAAGCAGCGGGAGGGACCATGGTCCCTGCAGCAGCTGCCCCTTGATCCCCGAGGTCCTGAAACAGGAGGAACCGGATTCCAGCCAGAGAGACACCTGGACCCAACGAAATCTGTGTGGCACCGCTCAGCGCGGGAGAGCGAGCGAGACTCGGACAAGGTGCAGAGTCGAGCTCAGACTTGCTTTCAAAGCCTCCCGTGTGGGCAGGACTGCCTCCCCTTCCCCGGGGCGCAGGGTGCTCCCCGGAAAGCCATTCCTCGGTGCAAACCTTGCACCCTGCGCCTCCCACTCCTTTCCCCTGCGCTGCCCTGGCACCTGCAGTGCACACCTGGTGGCATCCTGGGAACGGAGCTCGCTCCCAGGGCCAAGCCGCCTGGTTTGAGGGCCAGCTCCTCCCCTCTTTTGTGTGACCTTGGGAAAGCGACTGTATCTCTCTGAGCCTCAGTTTCCTAATCTATAAAATGGGCCTAGTGATAGCATCTAGATTCAAGGTTGCTGGACGAATTAAACGAGTCCGTGCTTGTAGAGAACCTGGCATCGTGACCAACACAGAGTGTGTGCTCAGTCAATGTGACTATTCCTATCATGATGATTCTCTCTCTTTTTTTTTTTTTAAAGATTTTATTTATTTATTCATGAGAGACGCAGAGAGAGCGAGAGAGCAAGAGAGAGAGGCAGAGACACAGGCAGAGAGAGAAGCAGGCTCCATGCAGGGAGCCCGACGTGGGACTCGATCTTGGGATTCCGAAGGTGGCGCTAAACCACTGAGCCACCTGGGCTGCCCCTATCATGATAATTCTGTGCTGAGTCTACACGAACCCACCGGGCTGGTCCAGCATGACCCACCGATACATGCCCCCCACTCCACCCCCACACACATGCAGACTCACATCTAGGAAATGACCACTCTGATCCCCAAACCCGCCCCATATCCCAGATGGACCCACCACGAGGGCCAGATCCCTCCTTCCCAAAAGATAGAGCTTCCACTCGGAGGGTTGGGGAGGTTCCAATTCTGCTCCCCCCCCCCCCCCCCCCCCAGCGAGAGCATCCTCAGTGGGACCAGGACGACCCAGGGTGACCTGCCGTCCTTGGCAGGGTTATTCTGAGGACAGGCTGAGCTCATGGCTGGAAGGAGCTTTGGGAAAGGGAGAGCCCGCTTTCATCTCGGCAGTGACAAAAATACAGGAAGTAACCTGCCGAGCCTGGGGAGGAAGGAGGCCTGGGGCAGGGGGTCCCGGAGCCGCCGGCCCCCCAGCACGTACCAGCAAGCACTTGATGGGGAAGTCCTTCAGGCCCCTGTTCCTCGGAGAGTCAAAGACCACGGGCAGGGTCTTGTGCGGGGCTTGGATGTAGCCGATCTCTATCTCGTCCTGTGCAGGGCGAGCGGAAAGAGGGCTGAGGGGCGTGGGGATGGGGGCCTGCGCGCGGTCACCCTCCCCTGTGCTCAAGGGCTAATCCCTGTGCAGTGTGTGATCCCAGAGAAGGGGCTCTGAGGAAGCAGAGCTTATTATCCTGTGTGTGCCCAAAGGGGCTCACCCCCACTCCTGGTGAGTGTTGGGGCCAGGTGCTGCAGGTGCTGGGGACCCGGTGAGCGAGCGTCAGGCCCTGTCCGCAGGGAGCTGGGCACCTAGCACCCAGTGTGAGGAGGGGAAGGAGGGGTTCCTCATGTGCTTGGGACAGGAAGAGAATGGGAACTGGCAAGCTGAGACCTGGGGCGGGGGGGAAGAGCAGCCCTCCCCCAAAGAGGGGGCAGGTCAGACCCAGCCTTGCCCAGGGGGCAGAAGCAGGGAGGGCTCAGAGATGCACCCGGTTTTCTGACAGATGTGATGTCGGATGTGAACTCAATTAGGCTGAACCCCCTGAAATTGCCAGTTTTGTAGGTTAAAAATGGTGCTGCCAGCAGTCTTATGCTCGTCAGCCCAACTTCACGCAGACAGGACGATGGGAAAGGCAGCGAGGGTGCTATCTGTGGGCTTAGGAGAGGGATGGGAGACTTCTGGAGGGGAAGCTTTGGAGCTGGGATTGTACAAGCAGGACCGGTTGGGGGGGATGGGAATGGAGAGCGGAGAGAGGGACCATCAGTGGGTCCAGGCACAGGGGCGGGAGCAGGGTGGAAGCGCCAAGAAGGGAAGGGAGTGGTGAGGAGGTTGGGTTCAGCCTGCCAGCACCTGCAGCCACTGCCCATGCCGGTGCTGGGTGCTGAGCTGAGTGAGACTCAGTCTCCGTCCTTAGGGAGCTCGTGGCATGATGGGGGAAGCAGAATAGGGATGCGGTGCGGCCAGCAGGCTGGCAAAAGGTGAGGGGCAGCCAGATTGGGGGTGGGGGGCCCTGGAGGCAGGCTGAGAAGGAGGAGGTGGGAACCACGGAAAGTGCTGGAGCAGGGGAGCGGCCTGGTGTGATGGCTGAGCTTGGAGGGAGGGCCACTGGAGGGACAGGTTTGATCATTTCTGGAGGGTCATCTGAGAGTTTTCAGGCAGGAAGGTGGCTTTCATCTTGGTGACCATGGCAGGCATGCCGTGGCTGGCAGCCAAAGCCGGTTTGTTCACTTGCCTGAGACCCCATGTGCCAGGACCCTCAGCGGTTCCTCACTTCCTGCCCATCTGAGGAGAGGTGGCCAGCAAGCCGCCAGGCCCAGCCCCAGGAGTGGGGGCCCCCTGGTATGTCTCAGGCCCCCTGCCTGCCCCACAGGGCCACGTACCTGCATCCACCGATCATCGTTGCTCTGTTCCTTGGAGGGGATGGTCAGCTTGCACTTGGCTTCCTTGGCCAGAGCAGTTACTGATTTCAGGAAGTCCACATTTTCCAGCATCCTAGAAGCAGAAGACAAGCTCCTTAGTGCTCTGGATCCTGGAGGCAGTGGCCTTGGCCAGGCTCCAAGGGGGCAAGCTGGACCCCTATAGGGTCCCCAGGACTGGAGCAGGAGCTCGGGCCTGGATGGAGTGGGCAAGGTGCACGGTGGCAGCTCAGGAGATGCCTGTGCCTGGATGGAGAGGCCCGGCTCATCTCGTCTCTCTGCTCTCAGCAAACAGCTCACTGAGCTCTTGTGGCGATCCACGAGGGGACCGGCAGGTTCCCCTTCCATCCAGAGGAGGCCACCATGAGGAGGTCAGTGCTCGAGGTCATGCCACTGCGGGGGGGAGGGGGGGCAGCACCAGGATTTGAACCCAGGCCTTGCTGGCTTCCAGGCTGCGTCCTGACCTCCAGGTTGCCCCTCACCCCTTCTGCCCAGAAGCCGCTGAAAGAGTAGATGGGAAGCTCCTCCCCGAGGCCCCAGCATACTCAGCAGGTGCTCTCAGAGGGCAAGGTGGACGCCGAGGCTCCCAGAGCAGCTTGTTACAGGGCAGACAGACCCCGGACCCAGCCCCGGCCCCAGACCACAGACCCCAGACCCCACAGCTCTGAGGTTGGCCAGAAACAGGCATTTGAAATGGTTTCTGGTACAGAAGGTGCAGAGGCCTGAGCCCTGAGGCTGGCTCACAGGCTGAAGGTTTTCATCCATCAGGTCTAGCAAACTCCACGGGCCTTCAGGAGAGAAAGCCGCCCTCAGCCCGCATCAGGGCGGGAAAGTGGGGACGAAACGGTAGCAACAGGAATTTTCCTGCCTTTTTATTCCAAACTGGCCAGAGAGCCCCTCGGCATGCTGCAGCAGGGATCGTCTCCCCCCATTTACACAGCAGATATTCGGGGTGCGGGGGGAGGCTGTAGTTGAACCCAGGGCCCCTGGGGGGGTGTCTGTGCCCCACCCCCTGGCCCCCAGGTGCTCACCTGCACACGTACACCTCCTCCGGGGGCTGAGTGTTGGGGGTCATGATCCAGGGGGCCACCCGGAAGATCACACTATCTTGGAAAAGCAGGGACTCGGGGAGCTCCTGTAAGGAGGGCAAGGGCAGGGCTGCCACGGCCGCCAGGGCCCGACACCCGCTCCTCCCCAGCTGGGCTCCGCACCCCCGGCCTCTAGCGGGGCTCGGGGTCCCCGGGGGCTGCCCTTGGCCTACCGGGTTGGCCGTGTCCAGCAGGGAGACGGTGAGGGAAACGAGCCCCGGGAAGTTGACGTCGGGGAAAGCGAGACCCTCCACGTAGAAGTCTGTGCTGTGCTGGCCTCCGGGGAGCTCCAGGGGGTGACAGGGCTGCTCTGGCCCTAGGACCGCCCTGTACCTGGAGACCTGTTTGCCCCCTGGCAGAGACAAGGGAAGCCCGAGTCTTAGTCTCCCCGGGGCCGCCAGGCCTTCCCAGAGCCACCACCGTCACGACGACACGTCGCAGCAAAATGAGCCTCCCGTATGGGAAGGAAACCAGAGCGTCAGCTGGGACGTCGCGCTCCGCCTGGGGGTCCAGGGATGGGGTGACGCAGGTGGGGGGGCGCCCGAGCCGGTCCCGACCACATACATACAAGTCCAACATGCACAGGGTTCATTCATTCATTCACTCATTCATTCCTGAGCACCTGCTCTCAGCTGGCAGCTGGGGAGACCAGGGACATGGTCACTGTCCTGGTCCCCAGGGAGCGCACAGGCTCCTGGGTGAGCGAGGAGCAGCAGAGATGGTAGTGAGTGCTGTGACGGGGGGGAACCCCGGAGGGCCGGGGCCGGCTTCCGGAGGAGGTGATGCCTCAGCAGAGGCCAAGACTAGGTCTGTCACCAAATCAGTAGCAGGCTAGTCACTCGGATCTCGCATGGCCTCCCCCACGGCCCTCAGACTGGAAGCCAAAGCTGTCCAGGCCTCCCCGAGCTGGCCCGTCCCCTTCTTCTCCCCCTCATCTGCCATCCGAACGCCCGCCCGCCTGCTCCGGTGCTGCTCTCCAGCTCGCTGGCCTCCCTGCCTCCCTCCCTCAGGCCCACAGGTGCCACCCACCCCAGGGCCTTTGCACTCACGGTTCCCTCTGCCTGGAATGCCCTTCGCCTGGTGCCTGCGCGGCTGTTCCCTCACTTCCTCCGCTCACGTAACTCCCCCCACCCCTGCCCCGGACTCTCCCCCTCATCCACACTCCCCTTCTCTCTTGCTTCTGTGCAGCATTTAACGCCTTCGGACACACTAGATGTTTCATGTAATTATTTTACACTCGGTCTCCCTCAACCACCCAGAGGAAGGGGACACGAGGGCAGGGGCTTTGTTCTGCTCTTTGCTCTACACCCCGAGCCCCGAGCCCCCCGAGCAGGGCCGGCACCCAGTAGCAGGTGCGGATGCTGGAGGACAAATTATTACGGAATGTACGCAGTCGGCTTGGATTCAACAAGCCCTGGAAGCAGGCGTCCTGTGTGTGTGCGTGTGTGCGTGTGCGGGCGTGTGCAGAGAGGAAGACACAGACGCAATTACAGCCGTCCTTGGCAGGGACGGTATTTCCTCCTCGGTGGCCACCAGCACCGGACATCGGCTTGCTGCGTGTTTGCATCTCGTCTGTGTTCCCTTTCTAGAAGGGGGTGGAGGGATGGCCGTCTGGCTCGCTGCCGCGGCCTTGGTCCTCGGAACAAGCTACGTAACGGGCTCGGGAGTTATTCACCGAAGGGGGTGCAAAGGGGCTGTGCCGGGGGTGGGAAGGGGACACCGAGGGGACGGCCGAGGATGACTCACGGCTGGCGTGAAACACCCTGACTTTGTCCATCTCCGATTTGGCCACGTGGAGGAGCAGCTGGTGCTTGGCGAAGAAGTCTCTGGGGGTGTTGGTGCTCAGGGTCACCAGGGACATGTCCTCCAGGTCTGGAACGAGAAGACCCTCTCCTCTCTCAATGCTCCCTTCAGATGCCCCTTGACCCCGTCACCTGGGTTTCTTTTCTTTTTTAATTAATTAATTAAATCAAATTAATTTATTTATTTGAGAGAGAGCACAAGTAGGGGGAGCAGCGGAGGCAGGGGGAGAAGCAGGCTCTCCGCTGAGCGGGGAACTGGATGTGGGGCTCGAACCCAGGACCCCGGGATCATGACCTGAGCCAAAGGCAGATGCTTCACCGGCAGAGCCCCCCAGGTGCCCCTGGCCTGGTTTTATTTTCTTTGTGCCCCTGCTGGGATTTAAAGGATGATTTTATTTTGGCATCAAAGCTAATGACGTTTTGGGGCTTCTGGCGCTAGAATGAGCTTCCGAGGCGCTCGGTGAAGGGGGGGCCACGACCATCCTGTTTATTGCTCCGTCCCCGGCCCCTGGAGCCTGGAAGCACCTAGAACTGTGATGAGCGCGTGGCAGGCTGCTTGATGACGAGTTGTGGAACCATCCGGGTTTCTGCCCTGGGCCCAAGTGGGAAGTGAACCAACCCGAATAACGGCCAACAAAGGTGAGGGCGGAGCAAAGCTGGACCTCGGTCACCTCCGGGCAGCAGGCACCGGGTTGGGGGACCTGGGGCCCCGGATGTGCGTGAGCCTGGGAGCTCCTTTGGCTCCCCCGGCCTCTGCGTCCTTGTCGGTCAGCAGAGCTCGGAGCAGGGCCCACGCAGAGGGAGGAGGGAGGTGACACGCGGGAAGGGAGCCGGCGCCCTGGGGCCCCTTCCGACTGTTCCGTGTCCGGGCACCGCAGAGATGCTGCCCCTCGGCAGCGGGCGGACACGATCACACGGACCCTCAAAACGCATCTGTTCCTGGGCTGTCCTGGCAGGTCCCCGGGAAGGCCCCGCAGCAGGCCCTGCCAACCTCACGCCCTCGGCGCCCTCCTCCAGGGCGGGTGGGCAGTGTGTCTTCCACCCCGGCCACACTCAGAGGGGTGCCAGCAGAGGCCCTGCGCCCGCCACCCTCCTCGTGCCCCCAGACCTGGGTCGGGATGCCAGGGGTCTGGGTGCCCGGGCCCAGATCCAGAGCTTGTGACTTACCGGCTGTGTGACCTTAAGCAAATTGCTTCCCCTCCCTGTGCCTCAGTTTCCCCCGCTATAAAATGGGGATGAGGACAGGACGTACCTCCAAGCCTTGTACTCAAGGATCGGATGAGTTAGTGATTCTGAGGTGGTCAGAGCAGTGTCCAGCAGGGGGCAGGGCGGCTAGACTTGACTTTGGGGCAGTAGTGAGGCTTTCATTTTGATTTATTCCCCAGGTCCCAGGGTTTGACTCAAGAGCAGAAATGTAGGTCGGGCAGCAGATGGGAACATGGGGCCCAGAGGCGTTGGGAGACTCGGGTCTGGTCCCAGCTCTTCTCTGGCTACTGTGTGACCTTGGGTGGGTCACCTACCCTCTCAGGACCTTGTCTACTCTTCTTATACAACGGACAAGCTAGGGACAGCCGGGTGGCTCAGCGGGTCATGCCTTCAGCTCAGGTCACAATCCCGGGGTCTCAGGATTGAGTCCTACACCGGGCTCCCCGCAGGGAGCCTGCTTCTCCCTCTGCCTGTGTCTCTGCCTCTCTCTGTGTCTGTCATGAATAAATAAATAAAATCTTAAAAAGAAAAACCCAATGAACAAGCTAATAAGAACACGCTTCTTATAACCCCCATTCCTGAGGCCTGATACTAAGCTCAGGCTGCGTAGACAGGAGGGTTTTACAAAAAGACAAAGCTCTATTTCCCTTACTCTCTGGGCAGGGGGGAGGCTGGGTGTGGGGGTCCTTACCTTTGCTGTCAACCACCTCATCATCCTTGCAGTCCATGGTGGAAGATTTGGGCTGGTCTCTGTCACAGTTCACCAGCAGGATGGCGCCTTGCCCGTGGGGGCCCCAGGTCCAGGTCCTCTGTGGACACCCAGCAGAGACGGGGCATGTTGAGCAACCGTGTGCGTCCCTCCAACTCGTGGGGAAGCCCAGCCACCTTTCCCCAGCACCTCGATAGTCTTGTGCCATTTACACATCTCGATCCTACACCAGCTAATTCTTTGGTTCCCAAGAGAGTCTTGTTTGCCTGCTCCAAAAATCCTAAACAAATTCACCAAAAATGCAATTCATCCACTTCAAAAAAAAAAAAAAAAGTTTTGCTGTCTTGCAAAACTGATTTTCACAGCTTTTAAAAAACTGTCGGATTGGCAAATCGGACCGTGCTGAATATTTATGTCAAGATCCTAATCTCAATAGTTGCTCTTGTGTGAACTCTTAATTACTCATTCACCAAAGTGTGGGTGCTATTCTTAGCAGCCAGTTGCTGTGTGTCCAAAGATCAAAGCAAATTAAGCAGCCCCTCCCGGCAGGGATATATTAGTGATGACGTCTTGGTTTGCAGGACAGCGTTGGCCCCGGGGAATGACCGCGTTCTGGGTGGGACGTAAGCGTGGATTCCACTCCAAGGTCGTAATTCCTCCCTCCCCTCTTGGCTGACCCCACAGAGGGATCCTCATCTCTTGGTGGCCCATGTCCTCCTAAAGTGCACACCAGCATTAAACCGTGCAGGCGGCTTTGGGGTTTCAGGGACACCCTGAGGTTTTTCCGCAGACCCAGTTAAGGCCACCTGCACGCCCCGCTTCTGCACACCCCACTTACTCTGCCTTTGGCTCCAGACTCTCCTGCCCCCGCGTGGCTCCTTCCCTCCTCTGCCCCCTGCCAGGTCGCCCTTTCTCTAGTCTTCACTCCTGGTGGGCAGCTCCGTGGGACCCTCTCCCACCAGCCCAGAAACCCTGGGGTGGGGGAGTTTTATTCCCCCCTCCCACCCGAGTGAAGAACTGCCTACAAATTTTTTTCTCGGCTGTGCATTAACTGGGTGACTCTGTAGTTTCGAATTTGTGGGACAACACATTCTCGGGACTCACAACCGGTGAGAATCTAGTTTTGCAAAAGAGATGGGGAAATACATAGAGCAAAATGGCAAAGGCAATTTGGGGTTTCTCCTTTCTGCTGTTCTTCAAGGGACAGGCGGCCATTCGTGTGGCCACCACCAGGGGGCACCAGAGGAGAACCCAGCGGAGGGGGAGCACCTGGCGGCCAGGTGGCTCAGCGTACCTGGCCCTTCTTGGCTCCGGCAGGCTTCACTTTGCCCGTGCGGGCGATGTCGGCGCTCAGGGAGATTTCTGCAATCCCACCAAGTGAGAGGAGAGGGTTGGTGAGGGCACGAGGGCAGGCACTCCGCATGGTCCCACCGGATAATCCTCCCCGCAACCCCGGGGATGACCTGCCCCATGGCTTCTCTCCCTCCCCTTCAGAGGAGACACAAATTCAAGGACACCCCCATGTCCCCAGGGAAGATGTTTGACTGCAACTGGGACAGCAGAGCTGGAGCTTCTGGCCACACCCATCCTCCTTTGCCACAGCTGAGGCCAACACACCTGGCCACCTTCAGGGGCCCAGAAAGAATTCCCAGCCACCCCAATGGGACGCTTGGTGCAAAACCCCTGCAAAGACACCTAGCCAGGCTCTCACAGGCCTCTGGCCCCAACTCCAGCCCCCAGTGACCTCGGGGTGGGGGACACAGTGGTTACTCCAACCCCACCTGGCTCTTCTTTGTGTGCATTATAGCTGCACTGGGGCCAAATCATACACACCCCACTCTATCCAAATGTCAAGACCGAGAAAGCACACATCTGTTTCTAAATCCTTCCCGCCCTCATCAGAACACGTGATCAGTCTTTCCAGTGACATAGATCCATGTGCCTACATTGTATGTAGCGACGTGAGAGGCTCACGGGAGGACACTGACCTGGATGACCTTTTAAACACACCCATAGCCATGTGTTAGTGTCAGGCCAGAGCGGCAGAGAGTCTAGGCTCTGGATTTCCTGGCTCCTTCACTAACCAGCTGCATGAACTTAGGCAAGTCTGTCTACCCCTTGTGCCTCAGTTTACTCATCTGTAAAATGGATATAATAGTGCCGATTTCACGGCATTGTTGTAGGGTTTAAATGTAGGGTCTCAGTGCAGTGCCTGGTATAGAATGAGTGCTATGTTATTCATATGATTTAAATGTGTGCTCATGAAATAAATGTGTATTACCAAATGAAATTCATCAACGAAATGAAACCTGAAGTTTTCACATGCTGCTCTGACGTTTAGTGCCCATCTAAGTGGTAATAGTCATCTTACCATATTATTGTTCAAGATGAGGTCAAGTTAGAAAGTGATTTAAAGAAGAATGTGAAATAAATATGAGTCTGTGCAGATCATTGATACAGCAAAACAGTAAAGATGGGATGGAAGTCATGGCATTTGGGAAATATCAGTATATATATTATCGTATATGACATTGACATCATCTATGTTTCTTATAGATATTTGAAGTATCAAAAAGGTGTAGAGATTCATATGTGGAAATCCATGCATCACTTCCTAGGTTGAGAAAACATTAAGATGTAACTGAACTCCCTGTAAATGCACTCTCCTCTCTTCCCAGTTGAATTTATGGCTCATAAACTGGGGAGGGGATATTTATGAGCCACCACATACATGACTAGCTAGAAATTGTCCCTTTTCTCCGCTCAGTCTAAGGTAAGCTCCAGAGTGTAGTTTCTCCTGGAGAGACCCATAGCAAGGGCGTGTGTGTGGAGGGAAAGGCAGTGGCATCCCAAGATCCTGGTCATTCACTTACCAACACCGGTGACATAGAGCAGGGCTTGGACTGGGTTGGTCTTGGGTCCATAGTATGAAATCTGAACCTAAAGGACAGAGCAAACCATGAAGGTCTTCTCTTAGTCATTCAACAAACTAACTGGGCCCCTGCTGTGTGCCAGTTCAGGGTGAGAGGCCGAGGAAGAGACAAGGATGAGCAAGAAGTGGTGCCAGCCTATAAGAAGCATCCCAACCGGTGGGCACGGAGGGGTAGCAAAGTACTCCAATGCCTACGCCACTTAGATGAGGGTGCTGTGGGAGCCAGGAATGGAAGGGCTGTTTGGGTCTGTCCCATAGATAGTGGGGATCCAGGGAGATGTCACGGCCACCGTCATCTCATGTCTAGGCCATGGCATCAGCCTCTAGTGGATTGCCTGGATCCAATCTACTCAGGACACTGCAGCCCACGGGGTCTTTCTAAGATGGGCAGACTTCTACTCCCTGGATGACAGGTTTTCCCTGGCTTCCTGTTGCCTTCAGAAAATGACATCCCTGATGCCAAACTCTCTAATACTGCTCCCTCATTCCCCACTTCCCTCTTCACCATCTTTTCTTGCCAGATAGATCTTCCTCAGTTTCCCCAACACATGCCTGGTCATCTCTTCATCTAGAGTGTGCATACAGGCCACATGCCCCGTAGAGTTCTCACTCCACTTTCCCTCTCTGAGGTGGGTCATTCCTCGCATCCTTTAGCTTGCCATCTCTTCCAGGAACTTTCCCCTGATTGCATCCTCACCAACCTACTTTGATGCCCAAGTTCTATGCTCCTATAGCAGGCAACAATTCTGCCCCAAGGTGAAGACTGCTTGGCCTGCCCTGCTGGAAACAAGTGCTCATTGGCCCAGATCTCTGTGGGAACCCCAAAGGGCCCTGTTGAGCCCATCTGCAGTCACAGGGGGATGCAATGAGTTCAGTGGTGGTCCTGAAAAAGCTATGTCCACAGCCAAATCCCTGAAATCTATGAATGTGACCTTATTTGGAAAAAAAAGGTCTTTGCAGATGTAGATAAGGGTCTTGAAATGAGATGGTCATGGATTACCCAGGGAGGACTTAAATCCAACGACTAGTGTCCTCATAAGAGTGAGGCAGAGGGAGATTTGACAGCCTGAGGAGGGGGACCGAGACCACAGAGGCAGAGATCAGAGTGACATGGCCACGAGTTTAGGAAACTGAAGCTGAAGGATGCAAAGAACTGGTTCTCCCCCGGAGCCTCCAGAAGGAGTGCCGCTCGCAGACACCTTGATTTTGGGCTTTTGTCCTCCAGAGAGGATACATCTCTGTTGATATAAACCAGTAATTTGTGGTCATTTGTCCAGGAGCCACAGGAAACGAATGGGCATGGAGCAGAGCTTCCCAGCCTGCCAGGCTGTGGCCTTAGAGCCCCCACCACCACTTATAATGGCTTACCTGTAAGCCATTACATGTGTTGGTTGTAAGCCCCCTGCAGGCTGCAACCTCACCTGATCTGTTCCCTTCTGTGTCTCCAGAGCCTGGTAGTGCCCAGCATGTAGGAGGTGAAGGTGAATACTAAACTCTGCTGAATGGATGAATTTAGTAAAACCCCGGCCTCTATGAACCCCTGGCATCCCTGTATTGTCTGTGAGGATGCCGTAGCTGGAATAGTCACCATAGTATCCAGAGAGGAGGAAGCTCTACAAGGGCTATGGGACAATGCGAGACAGACCATGGGTAGCTGACCTGCTGCAACCTGCTGACCTCCTCTCACACATCCCACCTCACAGCTTCCACACTCACCTTTTGGTCACCTGTGCTACTGCTGGCGGCTCTCATCCTCAGGCTCACCTCCAGGCTGGGGTCCAGGGACCACTTGGAGGAACCTGTGGAATTCTTTTTGGCTGGACGGCTGTGGCCAACATCCACGACCACTCCTGGGGAGGCATTGATGCTGAAGGACGTGTAGCCCGTGGGGGCAGAGCTGTGGATGAGACAGTGGAGAGGACAGAGGGACATAGTGAGGGAGGCCTGGCCCCACATTCTTGCTTTTCAATCAACAAGTGTAAACACCACATGGCAGCCAGGTGACCCTGACTGTAGGGGTAAGTGCTGTGAGGTTGTTGGGAGGTAGTAAGAAACAAACAAACAAAAAATCTCCTGACCTGAAGGACTTATATTTGAACTAGGAGAATTACAGAGCTATGTGCTTACCAAAGGCACACACAGATGTATATGTACAGCAGACAGCACACCCAGAGTTTACACCACACAAGTGTGCACACAGAGGACCGTGTATTTGTAAACAACCACAGACTTCTGCTTCTGGAATATGGTGCGCCAGTACTCTGAAGGACCTTCCTCTTACAAAACAACTAGATCCTGATTAAAGTATACTTTTTAGGGCACTGTTGAGATCATGAGACATAAGGGAGGATCTCCAAGGACTCCCTTCTCTGTATGCGCATGCACACACACACATACACACCATGGGGGTTAAACTGAGGAACACCAAAAACAAAGAGGAGATATTGAAGGTATCCAGAAAGGAGAGTCAGAAAATCTACAATGGAATTACTAGTAGATTAAAAGCAGGCTTCCTAATAGCAACAATGAAATCCAGAAGACAGTTGAATAACATGAATCTTCAAGATATTTTTGAAAAAAAAAAAACTGTTACTTAGAATTGTGTACCCCACTAAATTATCTATTCTTTAAAGATTTTATTTTATTTTTTATTTAAGAGAGGGAGAGGGAGAAGGGAAGAGAGAGAGAATGAATGGTGGGGATGGGTAGAGGGGAAGACAGAAACAGACTCTCTGCTGAGCAGGGAGCCCAACCTGAGGCTTGACCCCAGGATCCCCAGATCATATCCTGAGCCAAAGGCAGATGCTTAACTGACTGAGCCACCCAAGTGCGCCAAGAAAAAAAAACTGTACAGATAAAAATACCAAAGGGGTAAAAACAAGTCCAAATATATGAATAATCAAAATAACTGTCAATGTATCAATGTTACTAGTTAAAAGAGAGTTTTGACTTAAAGAAACAAAACTCATCTATATAATATTTATAAGAGGCACCCTTCTAAAATATAAGGATCCAGAAAAGATGAAATATAAAGGAAAGGAAAAACATACATTAAGCCAATACTGATCAAAAGGGAGCTGGAGTGGGTATGTTAATATCAGACAAAATTAATTTTGTATAAAAAATTAATAAATTTTTAATAAAGCCATGATCATAGTTGAAGACTTCAAGTCTTTTTTCTCAATCAACACAAGATTAAGCAGACAAAAAATTAGTAACACAATTGACAAGCTCAATTTGGTACATATATATAGAATTCCTTGCTCCACAACTAGTGAATATACATTTTCCCAAGCAAAGTACACGTGGATCAGTAAAAAAACATTGATCACATAGTTGGCTATCAAAGCAAAGTTGCAACAAACGTTAAAGAACAGGTCACATACAGTGTAGGTAGCACATTCTTTGATCAGAACGTAACTAAGCTAGGAACCACTAACATAAAGTTCATTTTTAAATACCCCATACACTTGGCAATTTTAAAATCAGACTTCTATATAACTTAACAAGGCAAAGGACAATGAATGGAAATTAAATAATAATACTTAGAACTGAGCAATACTTAAAAAATGCTACATTTCAACACTTTTGGGGGAGCTAAAGGTGTTGCTTTGTGCCTTAAATGCCTAGATCTTCAAAAAGAAGAGAAAAGGTAAACTATGAGTATATAGGATAAAACAGAAAAATCAAATACAATGTAATCTACCCCCCCAAAAAAGAAAATAAAGATGGTAGAAATCTGTGAAATATAAAACAGGTAAATCAACAGAGCCAAAATAGACTGATACAACTGGTAAACCTCTGGCAAGATTGATCAAAGGAAAAAAATAGAAAAATGAAAAACATCCGTATAGGAAAAGCAGATTATTTTGTAGATAATTGATAAAAGGTTACAAAAATCCCAGAGCATGATTATCTGCAACCTCTCCCCCAAACTTTAAACTTTGAATTTAAAAGATACACTAAAAATTTAATAAGGTAGGTAGTAAGGTGGAGAGGCAAAAATCAGCTGCCTTTCTGTACATCAGCAATAGTTAGAAAAATAATTTTTATAAGCAGATATAATTTACATTAGGAAAAATCCCTCTAAAGTACTTAGGCTACATCTAACAAAAGATATGTAAGGATTTTATGGAGAAAAACAAACCTATTCAAAGCACTAGAGAAGACACAGATTAATAGAAAGAAATACCACATAGTTAGAAAAGCTTAATATCATTAATGTATGAATTCCCTCCAAATGAATGGATATATTCAATGGAATTCTAGGACATTTCATGGACTTTGACAAGTTGATTCCAAGATTGACAAAACCAAGCTGCTAAGACAGTCGACGTACTCCTGAAGGAAAAATAGCAAAAGGTGAGGGACTTGCTCTACCAGGTGTAAGTTACCAGAAAGCCATGGATGGTGCTGTGATGGCTCAGGCAGGGACAAACAATAGATATAGCTGAGAGAGACTGTCCTTGATCTGTGACAGAGGTGGTCTTGCAGATAACCGGGCAAAGGGAAAAATGACATCACAAATGGTGCTGGGACAATGGCTTGTCCAGATGGACGACAGTTAAATAGGATAAATAATTAAACTGATCCCACCTTCACACCATATACAAAAACAAGCTCCAGGTGGATTTAAGACTTAAAAATGAAAGGCAAACATTTGAATATTTAAAAAAAATAGATCTCTTTTAGAGAAGTTTTAGGTTTATAGTAAAATTGAGAGGAAGGTACAGAGATTTCCCGCGTATCCCTTGCCCCCCGCTCCCATGCACAGCCTGCCCCATTATTAGCATCATCCCCTGGAGTGGAACATTTACTAAAATTGGTAGGCCAACGCTGTTACATCATAAACGCCCCAAATCCACAGTTTACATTATGTTTCCCTCTTGGTGTTGTGCATTCTATGAATTTAAACAAATGTACATATAATGATTTGCAGCCACCATTATGGTATCATACAGAGTAGTGTCATCGCCCCAAATACCCTCTGTGCTCTGCCTACTTATCCCTCCTTCCCCCAACCCCTGGCAACCACTGATCTTTTACTGTTGCCATACTTCTGTCTTTTCCAGAATATCATACAGCCAGGGTCATATTAGCCTTTTCAAATTGGCTTCTTTCTTAGTAATATGCATTTTAAGTTTCCTCCGTGTTTTTTCATGGCTTGATAGCTCATTTCTTCTTAACACTAAATAATATTCCGTGGCCTAGATGGGCCACAGCTTGTTCATCCATTCACCTACTGAAAGGTTTCTTGGTTGCTTCCAGGTTTTGGCAACTGTGGACAAAGCTGCTCTAAACGTCCATGTGCAAATTTTATGTGGATATAAATTTTCTTTTTTTAAAAGATTTTTAAAATTTCTTTATTCATGAGAGACACAGAGAGAGAGAGAGAGAGAGAGGCAGAGACACAGGCAGAGGGAGAAGCAGGCTCCATGCAGGGAGGTGCCCTACATGGACATAAGTTTTCAACCCCTTTGGATAAATACCGAGGAGTCTAATTACTGGACTGTATGACAAGAGTATGTTTAATTTTATAGGAAATCACCAAACTGTCTTCCAAAGTGGCTATCCCATCTTGCATGATCGCCAGCAATGGAATCAGAGTTCCTATTCGTCTGCATCCTGTCCAGCATTTGGTGTTCTCAGTGTTCTGGATTTTGGCTATTCTAATAGGTATGAAGCAGCATCTCATGGTTGTTTTAATTTGCATTTCCCTGATGGCATATCTCGCGGTGGAGCATCTTTCACATGCCTCCCTGCCATTCGCATACCTTCTTTGGTCTGTTAAGATTTTAGCCCATTTTTTAACCAGGTTGTTCATAGTTGTTTTAAGAGTTATTTGTATAGGGACTCCTGGGTAGCTCAGCAGTGGAGCGTCTGCCTTCAGCTCAGCTCATGATCCCAGGGTCCCGGGATCGAGTCCCGCATCATGCTCCCTGCAGGGAGCCTGCTTCTCCCTCTGCCTGTGTCTCTGCCTCTCTCTCTGGGTCTCTCATGAATAAATAAATAAAATCTTAAAAAAAATGTTTTGTGTGTTTTGGGCAACAATCCTTTATCAGATGTACCTTTTGTAAATATTTTCTCCCAATCTGTGCTTTGTCTTTTTTACTCACTTTACAGTCTTTTTTAGAGCAGAACTTTGAAATTTTAATAAAGTCCAACTTATTAATTCTGTCTTTTCTTTTCTAGATGGCACCTTTTGTGTCATATTTAAAAAGTCACTGCCAAACCCAAGGTCGTCTAGATTTTCTCCTGTGTTACCTCCTGAGAATTTTATAGTTTTCTGTTTTACATTTAGGTCTATGGCCTATCCTGAGTTAATTTTTGTGAAGGGTGTAAGGTCTGGGTCTAGATTCCTTTTTTGGATGTGGATGTCCAGTTCTTCCAGTACCATTTTTTGGAAAAACCTCCTTTTTCCATTGTATTGCCTTTGCTTTTTCTCAGAGGTCAGTTGATTGTACTTATGTGGACCCATTCCTGGGCTTTCTACTCTGTTCCATTTATTTAGTTCTCTTTGTTTGCCAATACCACACTGTCTTGATTATAACTTTATAATAAGTCTTTATAATATAATGTCAGTTCTCCAACTTTCTTCTCCTTCAATACTGTGTTAGCTATTCTGCGTTTTTTACCTCTCCATTTAAACTTTAGAATCAGTTTGTCAATATCCACAAAATGGGATTGCATTGAATCTATAGATCAAGCTGGGAAGAACCGGCACCTTGACAATATGAATCTTCCTATCCATGAACATGGAATATCTCTCTATTTATTTACTGCTCTGATTTCTTTCAGCAGTTTTGTAGTTTCCTCATATAGATATTATACTTATTTTATTAGGTTTATACCTAAGTATTTCATTTTGGGGAGAATGCAAATGTCAGTAGTATCGTGTTTTTAAATTTCAAACTCCACTTGTTTTTTGCTGGTAAGTAGGGAAATGATGGACTTTTTAACACTGTATCTTGTCATCTTGCCATAATAGCTTGTTAGTTTTAGGATTTTTTTTAATTAATTCATTTGGATTTTCTACACAGATGATCACATCACCTGCAAACAAAGACAGGTTTATTTCTTTCCGATTGGCATCTCTCATATTTCTCTTCCTAGTCTCATTGCACTTGCTAGGAATTTTAGTATGATGTTGAAAAGCAGTGGTGAGAGGGGACTCTTTGCCTTGCTCCTGGTTTTGGTGGGAAAGCTGCAAGTTTCTCACCATCAGGTTGATGTTAGCTGCGGGTTTTTGTAGATACTCTTTATCAGGTTGAGGAAATTCCCCTCTAAGTTTACTGAGAGTTTTATCGTAAGTAAGTGTTGGCATCTTTTTAAAAAAAAAGATGACACAGGCATCTTTATGCCCTTTCTTAAACAAGATGTAAAAGCAATAAACATTAAAGGAAAGGGGCACCTGGGAGGCTCAGTGGGTTAAGCATCTGCCTTCAGCTCCACAGGGAGCCTGCTTCTCCCTCTCCCTCTGCCTTTATCTGCTGCTCTCCCTGCTTGTGATCTCTCTCTGTCAAATAAATAAATAAAATCTAAAAATAAAATAAGATAAAGAAAGAAAAGATTTAAGTTCAACTAGATGAGAATAAATAACTTCTGTTCATCAAAAGACACTGTGAAGTGAAAAGCCATAGGGTAATCTACAGAGAAGACTGCGCTTAGCGTCTGCCACTCTCGCATTCAGTGGCTCACACAATCCTTACGGGAAGGGGCACCTGCCAGACACTCGGCATGCCTCGTGCAGTTTAACCCCCACCACAGCCTGGCAGCATGGATGCAAATAGTCCCATTTTACAGATGGGTAAACTGAGGCTCAGAGACTTGTCCATGCTCTCTGCCGTCACCCTGAGTGGCCATCTGCTGAGAAGGAGACACTGGGAGGAAGAGGAGAATCCCCCTAATTGCAGTGCCAGAGCATCTACCATCTTTCGTGGTTGACGACTTCCAGACCGCACCCCACTCCACCCCATTCTAGGCCTCCCAAGCTCTCTGGAAGCTCCCTGAGCTCCACCAACCAGGCAGCAGTGCCCAGTGAGGCCAGCCCCACAGCACTCAGAGGCCACATGTGCTAGGGAAGCAGAATGAGTTTGGGGTTGTATAGTCCTGGGTTTGAATTTCCTGGCTTCCTCACCTTGAATTTGCATGACCTTGACACCTCAGTTTACTCATCTCTAAAATGGGTGTGATGCTCATTAGAAATCAGGGACAGAAGGACCTGGCACCTAGCAGCAGAGGTCGTGATAGCTCCCTGACTCCAGCCACAAGCACCGTGGAAAGCCCTCTGCAGGTTTCAGTATTCATCTCAGGTCAGTGGGATTTTGCTGGAATATAATCAATGTGTTTCCCGTTGCGGGAGAGGTACTTTCCAAGTGCAGAGTGAAAAATCACAAGCAGCGTTTGTAAGGGCAGCTCTGGATAGGAGCCCACACCCCTGGGTCTGCTCCTGCCTCTGCAGCCCTGTGCTTCTAACCCTGGGGGCTCTGAGCCCAGTGACAGAGGTCATGCTCCGGCGGGGGGTGGTGTGCAGGTGCCGGGAGCAGGTCAGGGGAGCAGCATTGGGGAGGAGGCAGTGCCAGCCCGTCTGTGCAGGAAGAGAATCCAGGCCACAGTCAGAGCGGTGGCCGCTCAGGGGACAGGCTGAAGGTGCTGGCCGGGGGCTGCTGTCATGAGCAGGTGGGAAGTGAGAGGGAAGGGTCTCAGCCTGGCTGTCTGCGTTTGAACCTATGAGCTGTGTGGCCTCAGGGGAGTTACTAAACCTCTCAGAGCCTCAGCTTCCCCTTCTGCCAAATGGGAGCAACAGCACTGCCTGCCTCGTTAGGCTGATGAATGCGTTCTGCGTAGGCAGCCGGGTGGCAGCCCCAGCTGTTGTCCCTGAGACATGCAGGGGGTGGGATGTGTCACTGAAGGAGGAGCCCACTCTCGGAAGGGTCATGGGGCCTCAGGCGACCTCGGCCTCTCTTTCCCTTTGCCCTCAACCTCCCATCTCCTGCCTCCCCTCCACAGCTCTAGGAAGCACCCCCAGACCTTTGCTGCTGCTCTACCAAGGCCCAGATGCAGGCAGCCAGTGACACGTTTAAAGAAATGCCCCAGACACCGTGTGGGCACCGTTCTAGGACCACACATGTCCGGGGGGGGGGGAAGCCGGGGGAGGCCCCGACTATTGCTCATTACAACGACACCAACTGGGCGCACTTGCTGAGCATCCCTAGACCATTTTGTTTAACCAGAGCCTGGCCCAGGCTTGGCACATAGTAGGTGTTCAGTCGGTATAGGATGGAAGGATGGATGGATGGATGGATGGATGAACAACCACCAGCAGTACGTCCAGCTCTGTGCTAAGTACTGACACACTCCCATGGTCTTTCACATTTAATCCCTCTAACCACCCTAGGAAGTGGGTATTATCTCCATTTCACAGAAGGGGAATGTGAGGCTCCGTTGGCCAAAGCCACCAGCCGGCCCACAGCAAGGACGGCCCTCCCGCCCTAGCCTCTTCCAACCCCAGAGCCTGTCCCATCACACATATGATGTTACACAGCCGTGGAGCGAGGCTTGGCTGCGAGGTAGGGGGTAACAATCTGCATCATGAACCAGGTGTGGGTCATGAAGCCAGGGCCCGGCCTTCCTCCCAGGGCACACCTGCTGTGTGGCCTCAGGCAAGTCACAGACCCTCTCTGAGCTCCAGTGCCTCAATGGTGAAAGGAGAGGGTCCTGTGGGCCCTGTGATAATTCACTGGTGGTGAGGCCTTGAGTCCAGGCACATCCCTGGGCCACTCAGGTCCCACCCTCCAGCTTTCCCCCGGCGCAGCCTGAAGCCGGAGCCAACCGCACACCCCGTCACCCCGTGCCGTTGGAACCTGCTCCCCAGCCTCCGTGGCCCTGTGCCCCGCCCCCGGGACGGCCCTGCTCACCTGTAGACATCCAGCTGAGTTTCGGTGCCCAGCACGCACACGGCATAGGTGGACTGCTCCGGGGCCACGTGGATCACCGAGCCCTGGGCCATGGTCCTGCCAGCCCGTCCCTCCAGCAGCACGAAGCCCCTTGGCTGCTTCCTTTATACGGCCCAGCAGAGCCATGAGTCAGCACCTGCGGTTTACAGGCGGCCCAGCCCCTCCCCACTCAGGTCCCGGGGCGTGTTCTCTCCACCCTTCGTGCCCCGCAGCTGCCCCTCGGACCTGGGCCGTGTGAGCGTCGGTGCCAGAACCAGGGCAGGCAGTCTGGCTCCGTCAGTCTCCCGGGAAGGCCCGGGGCTCAGGACGCCGGGGGGTGGCGAGTGCAGGGGTGCATCTTCCGGACACAGCCCCGTGGGCACCCGGGGCCGTGAACACCTGAGGGCGGCCAACCTTGCCTCGCGGTGCCAAACACGGTCTCAGACAGGAGGAGGCGCTCGGGAGGTCGCAGCTGGAGCTCACCCCCCCACTCCCCGGCAACACATTCGAAGACGCGCGTGGCCTGGGACAGGTCCCTGCAGGCTGGGCCCCCGCATGACAGCTCACCGCCTTCTGTGTGCCAGACGACTAACCCCATGAGGCACGTGGGGTAAACGCCGTCATCCTCCCCCCACCGGGTCCCCACGGTAGCTCCCCGAGGTCGGAACCACCATCGTTCTCACGTGACAGAAGAAACTGAGGCACAGAGAAGCCAAGTGATACCCCCGAGTCTCCCCAACCGTAGAGAGCGTGTCCGGGCCCCAGACCACCTTCTCCAGGCCCAGAGCCCCTCTTCTGTGCGGGCGGATGAGCCGGTCACTGACGCCGGGGCGCAGCCCCGTGGCTCCTTGCACACAGCTGGGCCTAATGAACCCACTTTCTCCAGCTGGTCACGGGGTTAGGACTAGTTTGAGCTCCGGACGGAAGCCGGGAGAGGGGGCTGTCACCGCCAGACCCAAGAAGGCCCTCACCACCAGATCCAGTCACCCTGTGGACGGGGCCCGAGGCGCCGAGAGGGCTGACATGCCCACTGTCACCCAGCACATCAGCGGCAGGGCTGGGCTCTACCCTAAGCCTTAGGCCTCCGGGGGTGATTTTCTATTTTTCCTTTTTGCCCTGTTTTTCTTCAGCATCTTGGGGGTTCACATTGGCTATGAATAAGCCACAGAGAGAACAAGCCCAAAGCAGTTTTATCAACTCAACAAATATTTCTTGGTTGCCTACTGTTTGCCAGGCCTGTTCCGGGCGCTGAGGATGCAAAGTGAACAAAGCAGACAAATATCCGGCCTTCGTAGGAGCTTTTCTTTTTTTAATAGAAAGAGACAGCCAATAGGCAATAAATAAGTGAATTGCACAGTATGTTAGCATTGCGGAAAAAGGAAACGATAGGGCACGGCAAGGGGTGGATTGTGATTTCAAATTAGGGTGGTCAGAGGAGGTGACATCTGAGGGAGATGGCAATGTGGATATTTGAGGCCAGCACAACCAGTGCAAAGGCCCTGAGGGGGTTCAAGAAAGCAGGAGACCAGTGTGGCTGGAATGCAGTGGAGGAAGGGGCAGGTGGGACAGTGCTAGGAGCTGGGGGGCGGATCACAGAGGGCCTTGCAGGCACTGAGAGGACTTTGGCATCTACCCTAAACCATGTGGGAGACATAGGGACGTTTTGAGCCAAGGAGGCCCATGGTCTGATCTGTCTGGCTGCTGTGGGATAATCAACCATGAGGAGACCAGCGAGGAGGCCTTTGCCCTCCGGCAGGTGGTAGATGATGCGGCCAGACCGCGGTGCTGGCAGCGGAGGAGGTGAGAAGTGCTCAGACCTACGCTGACCCTACAGCCAGTAGGATTGACATGGACCCGATGGGGGCCTTCGGGGGTTCCATCAGGAATCCAAGATCCAGGGAGGCCTGAGCCCCCGGAGGGATGGAGCAGGCACCTACTGACGGGGAGGGCTGGGGAGGGCCGGGCTTGCAGGCGGCGTGGCGATCAGGAGTTTGGTCCTGGCGAGGCTGAGCGTGGGCTGTCTATTCGAGTCTGTGTGGGGACACCCTGCAGGCCGTTGGTTGGACACACGATTCTGGAGTTGGAGAGGACCAAGCTGAAAAGGATAAATCTGCGGGAACATCAACATCTAGAGCTTCCCTAGGAAATGAGCACGGATGGTCACTGTGAGAAACCAGCCTTGTCTCACTCTCACACACACACACACACACACATGCTTGCACACCCGAACACGCGGAAAGCAGCCGTACGTCAGAAGCAAAGCCTTTTTGCAGACTCACATGCTCCGGCTGGCAGAGCAGGGATGAAAGTGGGCCGGGCAGGGCTGAGGGCACACAGACCGTCGGGGAGCGTGGACACCGCCTGTGCCAGCACCCCGGCTGCATCGTTGCACCACTGCTCCCTGTCCTGGCTCGGCAGCATCGCAAAATAGCCTAGGCTGGGGCCCTAAACTACCAAAATGTATCTTCTCGCAGTTCTGGGAGCCCGAGATCCCGGGGCCAGCGCGGTGGAGTTCTGCGGGGACCCTCCTCCTGGCTTGCAGGTGTCCTCTCGTCGTGCTATTGCATGGCGAGTGGGGGCGGGGAGGCGGGCAGAGGAGCCCACCCTGACGACGGATTACCTACTGTGGACCGACCCCTGTCCAAATACCACACTGGGGGTTAAGGCTTCAACTTAGGAATTTGGGGGGAGCCACGATTCAGTTTGCAGCACAGTTGGACCCAAAGGCTGTTTGCAGATTTCCGGCATATAAACCACGTTGTGATGCACAAACCGCCTCCATGTCTGGGCGCGTGGGTGATTCGGTCAGCTAAGCGTTCGACTCTTGGTTTCAGCTCAGATCACGTTCTCAAGGCTCTGGGATCGAGCTCTGAGTCAGGCTCCATGCTCAGCACAGGGTCTGCTTGGGATTCTTTCTCCCTCCTGCTCTGGCCCTCCCCTGCTGTCTCTCTCTCTCTCTCTCAAATAAATAAATAAAATATTAAAAAAAAAAACCAACAAATTGCATCCATGTCTGTGGCTGTTTTGCAGGGACTTCATGGGTTGATCTTTGCTTCTCTTTATTCTCTTACTGGGCATTTTGGTTTTTTCCTGAAATTTGCCATAGCTTCTCATTATGTGTATGTGTTTCAACGTCTGTTCCCTAATCAACCATGAGAGCAGAGCTTCTGTAGGTCTCACCTGCACCCCGGAGCCTAGAACAGCTCCTGACTCATAGTAGGTGCTCATTAAACATCGCAGCTGAAGACTGCGGTCTTCTCCAGCACCCAGCCCCATACTGGACCCCAGGGTGGGGGCCGCAAAGGACAGCTTCCTGCGAGGATCCCTCAGAGCCCGGCCTGGCTGTTACCTTGCGGAAGGCATTGACTTCGGGAAGTTTGGGGAGCAAACTGGTACATGAGGGCAGCTGGCTCAGAGCCCAGGCCAGAAACGCTGCAGGAAGGGGCCCTTGTCCCTGCAGAAAGGCGGAATCACCGGCGGGGCTACGCAGTGGAGGAAGCAAGGTCGTGTTGGGGTTGCCCAATGCCCTCCGGCCCCTGAGCTGATGCCCCAGCCTCTGCCCTGGATATATGCCTTTCCTCCACGTGATGGTGATGTCATTGGGAAGAGGAACTGGTATTGGTCTCTCCCTGAGACCCCGAGACTGGGGGTAGCACCACTTGTGTTCAGAGTGGATGACTCAGCCATTCCTTCAGCGCTGCTCGTTCACAGTTAGAGTTCAGATCCACATACTTAGCTCTTCACTCAACAAATATTTATCAAATGCCTCCCAAGTGCCTGGCACTCTCTCAGAGGCGAGGTTAGGCTTTATTTAAAATAGATTTGCCAGGACCCGGGGTGATAACAGAGACCAGAGTCTATTATATATCCGCTAGGAGCCAAATTTGTCACCAGGTCCTCAGCTATATTATTTCCAATTTCCACTCTAACCCAGAGGGCAGGACTTATGATCCAATTTCTACAGAGGAGTGAAGCCCCGTGCTCAAGGTCGCCTGGCACCTGAGCAGGTTCCAAATCCACCTTTGCCTGGCACGCTCTGCTCTCCACTGGGGTCCTCGCCCGTGCCAGGCCACTGACACTGCATCCTCTCCGATCCTCATACCGACCTTAATGTCTGAATTACGCTCTCCCCACTTTCCAGAGGAAGAAATTGAGTCTTGGAAGGGCGTAGGTAACTTGCCCAAGGTTACGCAGATCGGAAGTGGTGACACTTGGGTCTCACTTTGCCCCTTGTCCCACCTGCCTGCCACGCAGCTGCCTCCCGGTCAGGTCCCTTGGCCGATGAGCTCTGAAACCCCTTCCAGCACAAACAACCCCCAACTTCTCCATAACCTCAAGCAGAAAATTGGGAGTGTGTCTAGATCATTCAGATTGGTAGAAACTGGCAAATCTTACCTTCCCACAAAGGTGTTTGTCTAAGTACAGTGTGACTGCCCCAGGGGGGAGGGGGTCCTTGCTCCCTCTCTCTGCTCCCCAGCTCTGTCGGGCCCAGCACCTCTCTGCTCTCCTTCACAGAACCCCTGTAGGCTCTGCAAACACTCACGGGCACGCAGGGCGACATGGTGACTGACACGAGCCAGGCCCCACGCCGCAGCATGCTTACTGCGCCCGTTGAGGTGGAGCGCACAGCAACCTGATGAAGGGAGGACACCTGCTAGTCATCGGTGGGTGAGCGTTATGCCGGGGACAGAGATGGGAGGTGGCATCAAAAGCCTGCGAACTTCCACGATGCCATCTTTGAGCAAAGGAGGGCGACCCCGCCAGATGGAAGTCACTGGGTCCGCATTCCTTTTCTGGAGCTGGCTTCCACCTTGTCTGTGGTCCCAATGCCCACCTTCCTCCTCCAGCACCCAGAATTGTCCTGGGGACCATGACCATGAGAATGCCAGCACCTCAAAACAGGGGCTTTCCTTTGTGTTCCCTGGTGCTTAAACTACTGTCTGGTGCAGAGGAGGTGCACAAGAAAAACCGTATCTTCTTGAATAGAAAACTGTTTATTTTAAGATGCATCCTTTGCTTCATCAACCATTTGTTGAAAAAGACTTTCTTTCCTCCCTTGAACTGCCTTTGCAACTTTGTCAAAAAATCAGTTTGCCGCACCGTGTGGGCTGTTTCTGGGTTCTCTCTTCTGTTCTATTGACCTGTGTGTGTGTTCCCCGACCAAGCACAGTCTTGATTCCTATAGCTGTACCTTGAAATTGGGTGGACTCACTGCTCCCACTTTATTCTTTTTCAAAAGCATTTTAGCTATTACAGTTTCTTCGTCCTTCCATAGGATTTTAGAATAATCTTGCCTGTATCTGCAGACAATCTTGCTGGGATTCTGACAGTGACTGCACCAAAACCTGGATATCCGTTTGCAGAGGGTTGACACCTCGCTATGCTGAGTTTTCCAATCCACGAACACAGCGCCTCCCAGGTATTTAGAGCTTCCAGCACATAAACCTTGTACGTGTTTTGTTGGATTTCTACCTAAAGATTTCATTTTAGTGGAGTGACTATAAATGGTCTTGTATTTTTATTTCTTTGTTTTTTTTACACCATTTGTCATAAAGCTCTATTTACAGTCGCCAAAATGTGGACACAACCCCAATGTCCATCAAAAACAAAAAGTCACAGATGAATAAAGTATGGAACATCTTTCAACCCGTAAGAAGAATACAATTCTGGCACGTGGTACAACATGAATGAACCTTGCAAACCTTACGCTATCTGAAAGAAGCCAGACACAACAGGACCAATATTACACAATCATATCTATATGATGTGCTTTGACTACTCAGTTCTTTTTTTTTAATAATAAATTTATTTTTTATTGGTGTTCAATTTGCCAACCTACAGAATAACACCCAGTGCTCATCCCGTCAAGTGCCCCCCTCAGTGCCTGCCAGTCACCCCCACCCCCCGCCCTCCTCCCCTTCCACCACCCCTAGTTGGTTTCCCAGAGTTAGGAGTCTTCCATGTTCTGTCTCCCTTTCTGATGTTTCCTACCCATTTCTTCTCCCTTCCCCTCTATTCCCTTTCACTATTACTTATATTCCCCAAATGAATGAGACCATATAATGTTTGTCCTTCTTGTATTTTTATTTCTTTTTATTTTTAAGTTTTATTTATTTATTTTAGAGAGAGGGGGGACACACATGGTGGGGAGGGCCGGAGCAAGAGGGAGAGAGAGAATCTTAAGCAGATTCCCCCGCTGAGTATGGAGCCCAACTCGGGGCTTGATCTCGCAACCCTGAGATCACGACCTGAGACGAAACCAAGGGTTGAGTGCTTAACCAACTGAGCCACCCAGGTGCCCCTGGTCTTGTATTTTTAATTTCAGCATCGACATGTTCATTGCTAGTATATTAAAATACAAGTGATTTTTATGTGTTGGTCTTGTATTCTGTGACCTTGCTGAACTCATTTATTAGCTCTAGGGTTCTTGTTGTTGGGTTTTTGGGTTTTTTTGTTTTGTTTTGTTTTTTGTTTTTTTGTAGATTCCTTGGAATTTCCTAGGTAGATAATTACGGTTTCCACAATTATAGGCAGTTTTATTTCCTCCCTCCTTGTTTGTATATCTTTTATTTCTTTCCTGGCTTTATCACACTGGCTAGAACTTTCAGTGCTGGGTTGGAGACTAGTGGTGAGAATGGTCATCCTTGTCTTGTTCTCAGTCTTGCGAGGAAAGCATTCAATCTTTCACTGTTACATATGTTGTTAACTGTAGTTTTGTTTTGTTTGGCAGATGCTCTTTATCAGACTGAGGAAGTACCTTTCTATCTCTAATTTACAGAGGGTTTTAATCATGAATGACCATTGGATTTTTTCAAATGCTCTTTTGGCATCCATTGATATGAGGGTAAGATTTTTCCTCTTTAGCCTATTACGTGGTGGATTACATGGGCTTTGGTCGAGCAGAACACCGGATACCAATAACCAATGCTGGGGGAGGATGCCCACTACACGGAAGACAGCAAGATCATTACAATGCCAGCCTCCAAGAAAGAAGTCCCAACACTTCTGCCCTTGGATCTCGGTATCGGAATTACCAAGGAAAACCCAACACAGTCAAGCAGTTTTTTCACTTTATAGGAGTCAGACAACTTTCTATCTTGTATGTATAAATCCGTTTTCTTTTCTTCTTTCATTCATACATTTAAACCGCTGCGCCACCCAGGGATCCCTATTCATACATTTAAATAGTAAAAGATGTCTGCAAAGCAAATCGTGCCTAATGTAATCCCTTTCCATGGGCAACGATTACTACAACTACCCCCATTTATTCATTTTGCCATTTCACAGATCACTTCCTTCTGCAGCCAGATTTTTTTCACTTAATACAAGAGAGGTATTTGTCACATGACCATAAAATCCTTGGAGGTTTCCTACATGGCACGAAATGGAGGTATCACATTTTCTTACCCAGCCTCAAATGCTTTTCACATTTTGACCGAGCACGATTCTCATTTTTTTTGCTATTATGAATCTCAAATAAGCATTTGTCTTTGAGTAGGATACCTTTCTTGTGTATTTTCCTAGAGGTATAATTCCTAATACTTGAAACTGCTTTCCCAAGAACTGTGCGATCAAATCATATCCGTATAAGCAGCTTACAAGACCGCTCAACCTCCCTCACCTTCCTGACAATCTTTTCAGGGGGTTTTGTTTCTGCTATTCTGATGGCGGTACTTTGTGTTTAGTTAGTTCGTAATGAGGTTGATAAATGTTCCAGATGTTTGCCACCCAGTTGCTGATGCTGTTGAGCCGCTCTGATCAGGAGAGACGTTAGGGAAGGAATGAGCCAGGGCCGGGAGCTGCAGGCAACGTGTGTCCTCACCATTGCTTTGCTTTTTCTCATTAGACCATGATTGCATTTCTCCAGCAGCAGTTTGAAGGTTGAACCCGGAGCTACATTAAAATAACATTGCCGTGTAAACTTGAACCTAGCACCGGTTTAAAATAACACTGACACCTCACATTCTTCTCAGCCAGGCTTGGGTGATGATCTTCTGAGGAATTTGTTTGCTCAGTGGATTCACACCCAACCAGGAAGCCAAAAGGCGGGGCTGGGTGCCTCTGTGGTGAGGTCTTGGCAGGGCCTGACTTGTTGGTGGCTGGTCCTTCTGGGGATGTCGGCCTCAGGAGGCTGCAATATACTATTTGTGCACCATCTCTCCGTTCTATTTACTGAGCACTCACTGTGTGCCAGACCCTCTCCCCAGGTCTTAAAGGAATCCAGGCCTGAATTTTTCTGGGATGTTCTGATTTCCAGTAGGCTATCCCAACATAGAGCTTCCTTAAGCATCTCAGTGCAAAGAACGTTACAGTCCTGCTGTCTGTGGTCTCCAGCCACTAACAGAGATGACAGGGGACCGAGTTCTGGGCAGACTCCAGGCCAAGCCACTGACCTACACCTCCTCATGTGATCCTCGGGGCAACCGCACAAGGAAGGGAATTTGTAGGCCAGGAAATTGAGCTCGAAAAACTTGAGTGACTAGAACAAGATCACACAAACTGACGGTAAGAGAAGTCAGCATTTGAATCCAGATCGAGGTGATTGCAAAGTCTTAACCACAAGGCTTTACTGGCCAATTGTGGAGGGCAATAAAAGCTCCCAGACTCTTTGGTCTTCTGATTTACATTTCTTCAATAGACACCTGCTGAACCCCCCTCTGCGCCAGGTGTTGTGCCAGGTATTAGGGATGCATATGGTAGAAGGGTCCTTGCCTTCAAGGAACATGAGACAGAGGTCCAAGAAACAGAACCAAGAAGATCTCTCTCTCTCTCTCTCTCTCTCTCTCTCTGTCTTTCTCAGATATGTATATTCTAGGGCAAGGATTTGAGTGCAAGTAGTCTATCCAGGAGATATAGGATACACTAGGATGGATGAGAAAGTGAGACAGGGAAGGGGAGCCAATGAAGGTGGGTTAGTAAGCTGGTTGCCATGGTCACCACTTGAGGGTGGTAGAGCTTAAGCCACTGGGGGTGCTGGAGAGTGTGGACCAGTGCCCCAAAGCTAGCCCACCCCAGTGGCAAGGGGGCGGGGGCATTTATACACCCATTCCCATCACTTACTGCTTGAGGGCGGCTCCTGCAGGCACCAGTCCCCTGGTTTCTGGTCACCCTGCTCTGATGCTGCTCTGATGGCCAGAGAAGGCTTCAGGCGAAGTGCTAGTGCTGCTACTCTGAGGCCAGGTCTCTGTGAATTGAAGAGGGAGGGGATGGCAGGGGCGTGGGGGGCACTGACAGCATCTGCCACGGGAAGCCTGGGGCATCCCCACTCCTTCAAGGAGCAGGAGACAGCTGCGGACACATTCTCCCTGAAAAAATGCACATAGAACGTTTTGCATAGAGCCTGCTGGGTTCATGGACCCCCTGGAACCCACCCAGGGACCCTGATTTAAGACCTCTACCTCCTGTGACTTGTCCTTCCTCTTTCCCCCAAGCCCGCCCACCCGCCCCCACCAGGAGATAGTCAAGGCTTTCCTGACACAGCTGCCCTCCACCCACATACACTCAGGGACTCTTCCGGAGGGGAGGCGGCTCAGCGATGGCATTGTGGTCTGGTCACCAGTGTGCCCTCTTCTCTGACCTTCGGGACTTCAGAGCAGCTGGCAGCCGCCCCCAGGGACCCTTTACAAGGGGTGGCAAATCCTCTGCTGTCTGCCTGCTGGAGGCGGGGATCTGCGCTTCTTCCGGCCAGTGGGAGCTGTGCTGATGAACTCGACCCACTCGTGCGTGCATTCTGCGGTTCGGTGCTTCAAATCGTAGATCACAGCATGCCCACGGAGGAGGGCCTGCACAGACAACCACTTCCAGGAATAACAGCAACGTGGACACCGTGGAAACCCCACTTGGGTTAAGAAATAGAAAGCCTTCAGTAGCTCTGAAGCTATTTGGGGGCCCCTCCCTCACTGCATCCCCCTCCCAGCCCTGAACTAACCATTAGGCAAATCTTTCAGTCATTATTCCTTCACTTTTTCTTTACATCTTTGCCATATTGATTAGTTCTATCTGGTTGGATGTGATGAAAACGGAAGCAGGCTTCATTCCTTTGTGACTTGCTTCTTCCACTCAGGGTCGTGGTTGTGAAATGCATCCATGTGGCCATGTGAGCTATAGATGGTTTCGTCATTGCTCTCCAATATTCCGTCATGGGAACGTCCAACAATTTAGCTATCCGTCCCGCTGGCGACGGGCATTATTTCCAGTCTGGGGATCATTTGGCTACTGCTGCCGTGAACATTCATGTCTCTCGGGGCACAGGCAGGTACCTAGGAGCCAAATTTCTCGCAGAGGGTGTGGCAGTTTTAATTCACTGGGTAGCCACAAACTGTTTTTCAAGTAGTTGCACCCCTGTCATCCCCACTAGCAGTTTATGATGTTTCAGTTGTTCTGCATCCTCGCTAACCATTGCCCTTCAGGTATCTACTTATTTTGGCCTACCTGGTGGGCGTGTGATAGTGTATCATCGCGGTGTGCATCTGAGTCCCCCTGATTACAAACGAGGCTGAAATCCTTCCATCTTCCGTCCTTTCCTTATTGGAAATCTGTGTTTTCTGTTTTGTGAAGGGCCCACTCATAGTTTTATCTTTTTTTTTCCATAGGATTATTTCTCTGTTTCTCTTTTTCTTATCTTTATTGAATGGTTAGGACTTTTTTTTTTTTTTTTTTTTGGATGTGACTTTTATTGAGCTTATCCACTGGAGTGGAAATAATGTCCGTACAAAACCAAATGTTTGTTACTATAACTTCTGCATCACAATTAAAATCCAAACAGTTTTTTAAAGACAGTCAACTCAATCAAAACTCACTACTTCAGAATCAATAGCTTCTTTGAAGCCACAGTAACACTTAAATATGGTTAAGACTCAAATGCAGAAATTTGGTTGGTTGGAAAGCTAATTAAACTTACTACTTGCTCAAATAGAATTACAAAAAGGCAAAATTGTGTTTTTCACAGAGATACAGTCCACTGGCATCACCAACACTGGACAGCTGTTAAGAGTATGCAGAGTCCTGAGATAATAAGGAATCCAGGCATCCTTTAAACAGTCTTCTGTTGTCCTTTCTGCCCAATCAGAGATTTGTGGGAGTGTGGAATAACACCACCACCAGCAATTGTAGCCTTGATGAGGGAATCCAATTCTTCATCTCCAGGAATAGCAAGTTGCAAGTGACGAGAGATAATACACTTTACCTTCAAGTCTTTCAGTGCATTTCCTGCCAATTCAAGTACCTCTGCAGTGAGGTGCTCCAGGATGGCTGCGCTGTTCACAGCGGCAGTCGCACCCACACGTCCATGACTGGTCGTCCTAGATTTCAGGTGTCGATGAATATGGGCCACCGGGAACTGCAAGCCGGCTCTCTGTGAGCGGAAAACTGCCTTTGTCTTGGCCTTTCCGGAGTCCTTCCCAGCCTTACTGCCAGCCATTTCGAATTCTGCTGAAGCTCAAACAAGCAAGGTAGAGAAAGGACTAGTCAGACAGCCAGCGAGATCCCACCGCCTACTCCGTCATCGCACCGGGATTCAAACTGCCAAGGACTCCTTTATATATTCTAGATAGTGGTCCGCAAAGAACAGAACGATAAAGGAAAGGAATGATTAACTATATGAAAGCGAAGAACTTCCACTTATTGAAAGACAGATTAAGCAAATAAAAAAGTAAACCACAAACTGGGAGAAAATGTATCAGTAATACATGTGCTGACAGACCAGCCCATAGGATGTATGAGCCACTTCTACCTACCACGTAATAATAAAATATCCGGCCCTCTGATCTGGGTAGTTGGACTATTTGTCTCTCTCTGCATGAATTCTACGTGGCCTTCATTACTAGAGCTTTCCAATGAGTCTTAAACCTGGTGGAGCACATTCTCTCATCCTCCCACCTTAACGACTCACTTAGCTCTTCTTGGCTCTTTGCACTGTATGCAAATTTTAGAATCGGTTTTTAAGTTCTGTACACACACACACACACAACCTGCAATGGTTCTGACCGGGTTTGCATCAATTTGTAGATCTCAGGGAGGAGTAACATCCTTCTTTTTTTAAAGATTTTATTTATTTATTTATTTATTTGAGAGAGAGAGAGAGAGAGAGAGTGCAAAAGAGAGAGAGAGCACAAGCAGGGGGAGGATCAGAGGGAGAGGGAGAAGCAGGCTCCCCCGCTGAGCAGGGCTCCATCCCGGGACCCTGGGACCATGACCTGAGCCGAAGGCAGATGCTTAACCAACAGAGCCACCCAGGTGCCCCTGAGGGACATCTTTTCGATATGGAGCTTTCCATCCATGAGCATGGCATCTCTCTCCCTTCATTCAGACCTCCTCCAGTGTTTGTAGTTCTGTTGTGTAGCGTACCCCATAGAGGTCTTGCACATCTTTGGTTAGATTTATTTTCTGGTTTTTGTTTTATTTTTTTACTTTTTTATTGCTATTATGATTGGCATATTTAACTTTAAAATTTTCTACTTACTGTTTGGTATATAGAAATACAATTCATCAGGGCGCCTGGGTGGCTCAATTGGTTAAGCGTCTGCCTTCGGCCAGGCTCAGCGGGGAGTCTGCTTCTCCCTTTCCCTCTGCCACTCTCCCTGTTCATTCTCTCTCTCAAATAAATAAATAAAATCTTTTTTTTAAAGAAATACAATTTATCTCTGTGTATTGGTTTTATAGCAATAGCCTTGCTAAACTCTCTTATTAGCTCTTACAGCTTGTAGATTCTTTTGGATTTTCTATATGTAATCATTCCTTTCCAGTCCTTAGAACTTGCATTTCTTTCTCTTGCCTGACTGTACTGCACGAACTTTCGGTTCAATGCAGAGTAGAAGTGATGACAATAGGGCTCTTGTCTCGCCTTGATCCTCTCTGATCCTATGAGGGTAGTTTCAACATCACTCATTAAGTGTAATTGTTGATGTGGGTTTCTTGTAGGCCAGTGGTTCTCGAAGTCCAGCTGTACCAGGGTTACCCAGAGGGCTCATTAAAACACAGCCTGCTGCTCCCCACCTCCACATCCTGACCCCAGAGTTTCAGATCCAGTAGGTCTGGGAGAGGCCTGAGTGCTTCTTCTTGGACAAGTTCCCTGGCAGTGCTGAACGTTGCTGGTCTGGGGACCTCGCTGTGAGAAGCCCTGTAGTAAATCTTTCTTTAAAGGTTAAAGGAGCTCCTTTTTAAGGTTAGTTTAAGTTTTATTTTAGTCACAAGTGGAAATTTTATCAACTGTTTTTTCCTGATTTATCAAGATCATTTTGTAAATTGTCCTTGATCTATTAATCCGTCGAATTGATTTTCTAAGGCAAAACTCTGCATTACTGGGATCCATTTAATCTGATCTGATGGTATATCCTTTTTGAATTTAGTTTGCTAACGTTTTGCTTATAATTTTTTTTTTAGATTTTATTTATTTATTCATGAGAGACACAGAGAAAGAGGCAGAGACACAGGCAGAGGGAGAAGCAGGCTCCATGCAGGGAGCCTGATGCGGGATTTGATCCCAGGACCCCGGGAGTCATGACCTGAGCCGAAGGCCGATGCTCAACGACTGAGCCATCCAGATGCCCCTGCTTATAATTTTTGTACTTATGAATTCATTACTGTGTCCACAAGTTTCCTCTTTCCTGCTGTTCTCATCAAGGACAGTACCTAGCTCAGATTAAGTGCTAAAATACGGACATTATTATTCGGCCCAGATCGTTGTACTTGTCGTGTCATGTTGCAATTGTCTGTCCACCTTGCTCCACTACTAATCTGCGAGCTGAGTGAAGTCAGGGTCGACACCCACTCATTCAGAATCTACCACTGAGCTGGATACACAAGCAGAGATGATTGTGCCCATATAAAACAGGAGCCAGGATTAAGTAACTGCTGTCAGGAGGATGAATAAGGCACGAATCCTACAGGAGGTGGAGAATGGAAAGTAAAGAAATGAGTATCTGTTGGATGCTCACGGTCTGCCAGGCATGGCTCTAGCCCTCAAACAATCTGGGAAGATAAGCACCGTTCGCACTTTACAGATGAGAAATGGAGGCTCAGACTTAGGAGCTCTCTCCTCACGTTTGCTGCTGCAGGGGTTTGCGGGCATTGACCGCTCCACGCCTGAGTGTGCTGGGAATCGGTTGGCACGCTGCCTTCCTGCTGATCATGAGGAGGAGATGGCAGGTTCTGCTTCTTGCATGGGCTTCTGGGAAGCTCAGATCCTAATTCTGAGCTCAACCATGCTCACAAGCTTGGTCCCCACTGTCATACGTTTGTCCTTTCCTGTGGCCTTTATTTCTTAAAACCTTCCTGCTTTGGTGCCTCTATTTTTAAATTATCAGTTTGCCGAGTGTCTCCTTATGATAAATGGTCTCAAATCCCTTGAGGAATAATTCTCATCAAGGGAATAAAAATAAAGAGAGAGGGAGAAAGAAAAGAAGTACCTATAATGAGTGAGCTGTCCAGTACCTTTGTGGGTGGTTACTCACATAAAAACTCATTTCTGAATCACGCCCCGCCCAGCCCTGCTCAGGTCCCTGCTTGCTGGAGCCCTGGGAAGTCCCTGGGGCGGCTATAATTTCTGTGATTGAGATGTTTCAGATTAAGATAATTAACATTGAGATGCAGTTTCTCAGGATACTGAGACATATAAAGACCCAGAGAAGGTTCAAAAAAGAAACTATGGCATGAACTTCGTTGCTGGTCTTAAACTCTTCAAAGATGGCATTGCTTCAGAGAGTTGGCTTAACGGTGTTTCTTTTCATCTGCTGGGTGATGACACACACACACACACACACACACACGCGTCCATTGATCACTCACATCAATACCACTCACCCTAGGTTTTCGAGTGTGCATTCCTTTCTAGGAACTCCAAGGGTGACTCCTGCCCTCTGATATGCCATCAAAAACCTCCTTAAATCCTCACCACCAACATAACAAGAAAATGCTGGGAAGCAGGAGGTCCTGGTCCAGTGCCCAGGCAGGGGTGGCACACTTGGAGGATCAGGGAGCCAGCCCCCCTCCACCCTGGCCTCATGAAAACTTGCCCATTGCTTATTCAGCTTAAGTCATGGGGAAGGGGGTGGCCACTGGCACATTGTGGTGGTCGAATGGGAGACACCACAGCCCACCTCCCAGTGGGCAGAGACTGCTCAGATCTGCTGTGTTCATCAAAGCTTTGCTGTAGCCAGACTTCCTAAATGTCCAACTTTTAACCTTAAAAACAAACAAAACAAGGGAAGCCCGGATGGCTCAGCGCTTTAGCACCACCTTCGGCCTGAGGCCTAATCCTGGAGACCCGGGATCAAGTCCCACACCAGGCTCCCTACACAGAGCCTGCTTCTCCCTCTGCCTGGGTCTCTGCCTCTCTCTGTCTGTCTCTCTCTCTGTCTGTCTCTCTCTCTCTTTATGTCTCTCATGAATAAATAAAATCTTTAACAAAACAAAAAATCTCTTATTAGGAAAAGGTAAGTAAGAGACTCCTTAGTGGCCACGCAGAAAAATCAAGGCTTCAGAGCCAAACCACATTTGTCTCTTTTTTTAAGATTTTATTTATTCATTTGAGAGAGAGAAAGCCAGAGAACACAAGCAGGGGGAGCAGCACAGAGAGAGGGAGAAGCAGGGTCCCTGCTGAGCAGGGAGCCCAACATGGGGCTTGATCCCAGGACCCTGGGATCATGACCTGAGCCAAAGGTGTAGATGCTTAACTGACAGGCACCGCCACATCTGTCTTTTTTTTTTTTTTTTTTAAGATTTTATTTATTTATTCATGAGAGACCCAGGGAGAGAGAGAGAGAGAGGCAGAGACACAGGCAGAGGGAGAAGCAGGCTCCATGCAGGGAGCCTGACGTGGGACTCAATCCCAGGTCTCCAGGATCAGGCCCTGGGCTGAAGGCGGCGCTAAACCGCTGAGCCACCTGGGCCGCCCCCACATCTGTCTTTTAGGTTACTTTGAGCTGTGGCCCCCCATCACGGAGCTACAGTTTACTGAGTGCTGGGCACTTCGCCAAGCACTTTAGACAATCTCCTACACTGCTCACACCCCCTGCCCGAGGTAGGTACTATGACTCTCCCCATCTTACCAACGAGGAAAGTCAAGTTCAGAGAGGTTAAGTAACCTGCCCGAGGTCACGGAACTGGCAATAGCCAAGCCAGGAAGCAAACCCTGGCAGCCCGGCTCCCAAGTCCGTGCTCTTAACTATGCTACCACCATTGCCCCTTATTGCCTGGGTACATAGTACGTGCTCAGTAAACACCTACCAGGCTCAATGAAAGTGCCCACCTGCAGAGTGCCCACCTGTGAGCAACGGGCAGGTAAACCTCAGCCCACGTCCGTGTCAGCACACCAGTTGCCTCATCGCCACAAAGAAGGAAGCAGGAAAGACAGAAAGAGGCACTGCCGCACACACCTTCATCCGTCAGCAGGTCCTCAATGCAGGACGCTCGTCTGCTTCCACTGAGGAACCCCTGACTCGTTCATCTCTGTCCAGGAAGCTGCCTACGGTGCTCCCACCTGCGGGCGAGATCCAGAGCCACCCGTCGGCTGGGCCCGGGGACGGGGGAGAGGAGGACCGGGCTGGAAGCTAACTGCTGGCACCTGGGACGTCTCTTCAGTTAGAGACTTTTCTCTCGGCCTACTCTCTTGCTCCTCTAGGTCTGAAGAGGCTAGCGGGCAGCAAGGAGTCCTTTGCCCTCTTCCGTAATGTGGTCACGACTTGGCAGGCAGCTGCCCCAGCAAGGACCGTGTTCCCAGAGCCCCTTGCACCCACACGCAGGCACCGCGTCCCCACCGTGATGTCGTATCTCCTCCCTCGCTCTTCTCTCTTCTGCTGGCTCGAGGCCAACGCCCAGGGTGACCTTGGAAAGCAGGGGTGGCAGACAGCAGAGCCTCCGTCAGCCTGGGCCCCTGAGTGACTGTGTGGAGCAGAACTCCCCCCTGCATCCCACACACCCCACCCCTGCACACCTTAGACTGTCAGCTCAGGTAAGAAGAAAACAGGCTGTGTCTGATCCCTACACAAGTTCAAGTCCATTCGCTGGAACAATTAGCCTCCCTGAATGAATACTCCCCCGCCCCCCAAAATGGTCCTTTCCCTTTCTCCTCCGTGGGATCACCATTCCCCCAGCCACGAGGCTAGAGACCTCCTGGATAAGTGTCCTAGAGAGACTCATGAATGCGCCCACCTGCAGGAGTGCTGGTAGCATCGCTGTTGGGGACAGTAAACCATGGAAAGGACCCAACGGCCACTGACAGAAAAACACAAACTCCATCCACAAAATGGAATCCTACAGAGCCGTGGAAAGGCACGAGTGCCGGGGACACGCACCCTGCGCGAATCCCGCCAACACAGTGTTGGAGGAAAAGAGCGAGTCGCAGATTGAGGCCGTGAGTGTGGCCGCGAGCCTGTAAACTGCAAAACCGGGCAGCGCTGACCAGTAGGTACCCAGAGATGCTGCCGTTCGTGGCACAACGATAAAGAGGGGGTGAGCGATGGTAAACCCAATGTTCAGGTTGGTGAGGACCCCTGGGTGTGGGAGAGGGGAGGGAAGGGTCACCCCACGAGCCTGCAGACGGGCTTGCAAAGCTCTCTTTTTAGAAAACAGTGCCCACCACACAGGTTTTCGTTTCATAATTAATGTTTTCAATCCTATGGAAACATTCTAAAGACTTTGTTGTAGATGATCTGCTTCCTGGCAAACCAATCAATCAATCGGCCTGGCAATCTGGCGGTCACTCAGGACCTGCCTTTCCCCCTTCCCACGGCCTTGCCCAGCAGCAGCCTTGTTGTTTCTGGTTTCCACCCAAACGGTGAACCCAACACAGTCGCTGCTCTCTGGCTGACAGTACACAGCCTCCTGACCCGTGTCTCTGCCCTCTCCTCCTGCGTTTCTTTTTTTTTTTTTTTAAAGATTTATTTATTTATTTATGATAGACACAGAGAGAGAGAGAGAGAGAGGCAGAGACACAGGCAGAGGGAGAAGCAGGCTCCTTGCAGGGAGCCCGACGCAGGACTCGATCCTGGGCCTCCAGGATTGCACCCTGAGCCAAAGGCAGGCACCGAACCGCTGAGCCACCCAGGGATCCACTCCTCCTGTGTTTCTTACCCCAAAACCTGTTCCCCATCTAGAGCATTCTCTCGAAGAATGTAGACCAAACCACATCATACCCTGCGTGGAGGGCTTCGCTCGTCTCAGAGCCACAGCCAAGCTCACCCCTGCGGCAGAGATGGGGCCCTGCCCTCTGTCCCAGCACCCTCCCATGGTTGCTTGCTCCCTCCATTCCCACCTGGAGGCCTTGGGCCAGGTTCTAGAACACACAGCCAGCCCCCATCCAAGACTTTGGTACCAGCTGCTCTCTCCACTGTGGCTCCTTCCCATCTTCCAATCCAGTCTGAGATGTCTCCCTCCTTGGAAGGCCCCCTGACCACTTGTCTAAGGTAGGGCCCCCGGGGCTCCCAGCCACGTGCCCTGTTTCATGACCTGAGCATTATTTGGTGCTGTGTTACTGCATTGGCTGCTTCGGACACCACAATGCGAGCTCCACAGAGGAGGAGCCTCTATTAGGGGGCCTCAGCTGTCATGAGCACCATTTTTCTCAGCACGATGTCCTGAAACTTCAACTTACGCTTTGACTTCCCAGTATGGCCACAGTCTTTTTTTTTTTTTTTAAAGAAAGCTTTTATAAAAATAAATAAATAAATAAATAAATAGCTTTTATACGTATACATACCACATGTAATTATGATAAATTACACATGTGGTGAAATCATCCCCACCTCTTAGTATATTTTTCATCCCTTACTTATCTGCTTGGCTCCACCCCCCCCATGCCCATGTTAACAACATCGTGTGTATCAGTCCATATCTTTCCCCGTGGTCATATAGTCATAAAGCGATCTGCACGCACACATGTGCACATGGGGTGTGGGGGCTCTGAGATTCACCGTGACCCCGCTGACCACCTGCCGTCCACACTGTTCCACGTCTTGCGCTTCTCCCTCAGGGCCTTGTGGAAATCCCTCCGAGTCAGTCGGGGTCGTTCCCACTCATTCTTGCTAAATGACAGTATTACAGTCCGAGGTGACGACCACACCAGAATTCAAAGACACCCTCTTGATAAACGTTCATGCTGTGTCCAGATGTTTTGCCACGGTGAACAAAAAACAGTTAACATTTTTAACCCAGAACCGTGAGAACCATCGGGCCCATCTGGGAAGCTTTAAACATCCAGATGGCTAGACCCAGGGGAGTGGCTCAGGAGGGCCAGCCCAACGGATGGGGGGGGGTACCCAGAAATCTGTATTTTTAATGACTCTCTAAGAAGCACTGGCTCTGCAAGAAAATGTGAATGTAGCAAGAACCATCTGCTTGTTGGAGGTGCCACCACAGCCTGAGTGGTGTGGGACCCCAGGGCCCCCTGAACTTGCTGATTCTAGGAGCCGCAGAAGGGTGCCAGGCAGGAGGAGGGACAGAGAGGCTGGGGAGGCGATATGGCCTGGGTCACTGATGCTCTACGCCGGCTGCAGGTCAGAAGCCCTGGGCAGCTTTGTGCAACATCCCAGTGTCCCTCCAAGCATGGAGACCTTGTCCTGCTGGTTTCCAGCCTCCCAGGTGACTCTCACGTGCAGGTGGACGGAGAATCACTGACAGGGTTTGGGGGGTCACCTGTCTAGGCTCAAGACTGTCTTCCCCACCTAATGGCTCTGGGACCCGGGCAAGTTCCTTCACTTCTCTGTGCCTCCGTTTCCTTGTCTATAAGGTGAGGGTAATAGTAGTAACTGCTTGCCTGTTGTGGAGAGCAAACCAGGTGACATGGGGCAGGTGTCTGGCGCATGCTGGCACATGGCCCACACTCACTCCCATTAGGCTGTGGGAGACACGGCAGGACGACGATTTTGCAGGGAACGGTGGTTCCCGCCGACTGTCCAGTCCTCCAGCGGGAGCCTCAGCCGCCCCAGCCTGATGCTCCATCCTCCGGGGTGCAGGCAAAGGTGTGGGAGACCTGAGAGTTGGGCAACCTCCTGCCGGGGCCTTGCAGTTACTTATTCCTACTTGGAATGAGCAGGAGTCAGGAGGGCCCAGCGCCGCGCAGAGTTGTCCGTCCGCACAGGAAAGACGGGCCCTCGCCTCCTGTCCGGGCCGGAGCCTCCTCCTGGGTCAGTCTCACGCAGCTGAGAGCAGCAGGGTATCGTCTGAGTGTTGCCAGGATGGCTTTCCCTTCCCCTCCTCCCAAATCTGACCTCTGGGCCTCAAAGGGTCTCTATTCCCCTAGAATGCGGGGATTAGGGGCCGTATACACAGCAGTGGCTTGGGGAGAGCCTGAGGACATTACACAACAGGCAACATTTACTGAGCACTTACTATGTGTCAGATGCTGTGCTGAGCATCTCACTGAACCATGTGAGCACAATTATTACACCCATTTCGCAGAGGAGAAAACGGACTCAGAGAGGTTCGGTGCTGAGAAGTACCAGTTCAGCATCGGACCGTCCATCCCAGAGGCGCGTGGCCTTTCCACTGTGCTCTGCCGCTCTGCCCAGGGACTGCGCTGTGTGGGCAGAGTGTCTGGACACTCTCTACCCCACCCTGCCCACCCCCAAGTCCGACCCTGGGGAGGGGGGCGGGGAGGGGCAGTGTGCTCCGAGGTGGGCATGGTAGGGCTCTGGGGAAACGGGCCTCCTCCTCACTCACCCCACTCCAGACCCCCACCCTGTCCTGGTCTTCTTTTCATCCCGCTATGCCACAAATGCTCCCTACCTCCCCTACCTCCCCTACCTCCCCTACCTCCCCTACCTCCCCTACCTCCCCTACCTCTGGGCTTCCTCCTGCCCCCATGCCTGGAAGCTTGTTCCCTCGCTGGCCCAACCGTGATATTCTTCAGTCTCAGCCCAAATATCTCCACTGCTGGGTAGAGTCCGTCACCTGCTAAAGCAGGCCCCACCCCTCTTCCCCACTCCTTGTGCTCTGCTTCGTGGCACTTGTCACAATTCCTAGTGATCTAGGGATGCCTGGGTGGCTCAGTGGTTGAGTACCTGCCATTGGCTCAGGTCCTGATCCCGGGGTCCTGGGATCGAGTCCCACATCAGGCTCCCACATCGGAGGGAGTCTGCTTCTCCCTCTGCCTGTGTCTCTGCCTCTCTCTGTGTGTCTCTCATGAATAAATAAATAAGATCTTTAAAAAAAAATTTCTAGTGATCTATATCTCTTTACTTGCTGCCTCCCGAGATATAAACTGAGGTTAGAGATTTTGCCCAGCAAACAGCAGATGCTCATTGAATAGATTTTGAATGAATGAAGACTACATAAGGGTGCTGGGAAACTTCTGTTGGGGTATCAACAACTGGCCCAACCTAGCAGCAGCCTTCAGCCTCCCCTAGGACACCCATCCTAACCTTCAGGGTCAAGGCTGACCTCTGTGTCAGAGAAACCATGGTGTGTTGTGGGGAAGTGGGCTGCCCCTACAAGAACCTAGCTCTCATCCTGGTCCCCTTGGGGGTTTCCAGGGCTGAGAACCAGGCATCCAATGCAGCACGGGTGGCTGCCTGGGGAGGCTCTGGTCCTCAGGTTTGATGAACAAGCCCCAGTGCTCTTAAGAGCCACCAGCCTGAACTCATGGGATCCTGGGTCTCAGCCTAGTGTCACAAGGGTCCAGGACTAAACACCAGTCCCGACAGAGGATACACCAATGGCATCTTCCTCCTGCTGCCCCTGTGATACTCATTGAGGAGCCGAGCTGGATTTCAGAGGGGACGTACGTGGTCCAGCTCATGAAGACCAGAAAGCCCAGTCAGAGAGCCTGGCTGCCCACGGTAGGCAGAGTAAGGCCCCCTTCCCCCAAAGATGTCCCCGTCCTAATCCCCAGAGCCTGTGAATATTTTATCTCACATGCAGACGGGGATCAGGGTTGTGGTTGTACTTGAGGTTATGAACCAGCTGATCCAGAGATGGCCAATTAGCCTGGCTTATCCAGGTGGGCTCAATGTAATGACAAGGGTCCTTAGACGTGGAAGAGGCAAGCAGAGAATCAGAGCAATAGTTGGAGATGCTGCATTGCTGGCTCTGAAGATGGAGGAAGAAGAGGTTACTGGCCAAGAATTGTGGGCGGCCTCTAGAAGCTGGAAAGGCAAGAGAACAGATTCTGTCCTAAAGCCTTCAGAAGACACCCTGCTCTTCTGACACCTTGACATGAGCCTAGTGAGACCCATTTCAGACCTCAGATCTCCAGACTGTAAGATAATAAATGTGTTGTTTGAAACCACTGCGTTTCTGGTAACTCAGGACAGCAGCAGTGGGCAAAAAATGTACCAGCGCTACCCCTCGCTGTGGGGACAGGTGAGCGCCATGGTTGGTGGCCCCCATGAGAGCTTCTTTTGCTTCCTCTCTGCCTCGGGGTCAGGTTCCTGGGGCTGTTCAGTGGTGCCACTCACACCAGCCTAAAGCACAAGAGGCAAACTGGAGAAGCGAGAAGTTTCCAGGGCTTTCTGTGGGGTCCAGCCTGAAAGCATGGGGGTGAAGGGGCAGGGGACGGTTGAGAAAAGCCTGCTGGCAAACTCATCCTAGTTCTCTTGATTTTAAGCCCCTGGCTTCTAGAAAGTCACATTCCCCACTGCCCACCCTTTCAAAAAAATAGGATTTTCTCAGCATCATCATTTGTACCAGCTTCCCTTGGAGGTGAGCTTATTCTGATAAAATCTGGCCACGTAGGGTCATTGGGAGTCTGTTCCAGAGAACTTAAGTAAATTGTGGTGAAGAGGAGGCTTGTGGGAGAGCCTGTAGCACCTCCTCTAACCACCCGGAAGCAGCCCAGTTCTGGGGCCAGCCTGAGTGTGTTTCTGTTTTGCACCTTGGTGGGGGTTAGAAGGATACCAAGCAGAAGGAGTGCTTTCCTGAGGCTCTGGAGCAAGCCCACCGGGCCTTTTATGGGGGTGCATGGCCTCCCATGGGCAGGAAGGAGGATGCTGAAAAGGGTACACAACAGGCGTCCCACACTCTATACACCTCAGCTTCCCCCATTGCCACACTCACAATGCAACCTTCCGGCCACAGCCCAGACCCTCGCCCTGCCACTCACTTGGCCCTGGCCGCCTGGCCCTTGACCCCTGGGCTTGCATGTATGTAGCTATATCACAACTGTCCATGGCAGCCCTAACTCATCCTGTGGCCAACATGGAGCAACCTATCTTACCAAAATCTGGGCCTTTGAGCTCCAAATTCTTCAGGGGCCAGGTGAGCACATGCTTCAGCTGCAAACAACCCCTCTGTCCTTACTGTCATGTTCTAATCCCTAAGAAAGGCCCAGATTAGACTCAAACCATTCATGTCCTGTAGATTTATTAGCCAGTGATAGAAACCCTGCTGGACCCATACAGAACAGATACGTAACTGGCACACATCTGGAGAAGACCTCCCACCCCTCGCCCCCTCCCCTTACACCCAGAGTGGTTCAGTCCCAGAGTTGGCCCGTTATGAGCTGTCTCAGTGGATCTGCCCCTGTGGGGCCCCTCTCCTGAGGCACAGCAGGACATAGAATTGTTGACCAGAGGGCAACAGAAAGCCTAGGACTGATGCTGCCAGAGGTCACCCCTCCTGCAGAGAGAAATCTGGGGCCAAGGAAGCATACTACACATTATGAAGGACACCTTCTTTCACCCTTGCACCCACAGACTTCCCCAAATCCAAGAATTTCCCACATATATTCATCTCCAGGGAATTCGGGGGGGGGGTGTTGCACAAATTTGGATTTCTGAATGTCAGATGATGGGGCATTTATAAGATTAAGGGCCAAGAGTCCTTCAACACACATCTAGGAAGGACCAACTATGTGAAAGCTCATACTGGGCACTGGGTGGGGTAGGGAGTTCAACATCTGGTCAGAAGCTTGGCAGGTAGACTGATGATCCAACCTTGATCTACATGGGCTCCACCTCCTTCCCTCTGGGGAAAGCTATGAGTAGACTCTCTCCTGGGAGGAGGGATCTGACTTTAACGCTGTTCCCCTGTAAGAGTGAGAAGCAATCAGATCCAAGCAGAACTGTAGGTCCTTCCTCAATTAGGACGCACAGGTCAAGATGGCAGATGAGATGCATGAATGTTTTTAGATCCCAAAGTAAATAAGATCCCACACGGAGGATTTGGGGACGAGAAGGGGGAGGTTTGGAGGAGTCCCCATTAGTCATGTTGATCCTCAGGAGAGGCCGCAAGAAGTGAGGTCTTTCTTCTTGGGAGGGCCAACAGGAATCAAGTTCGAGAACCAAATCGGTTGCAAGTGATGTGTGAACACTTCTAGGGAAAAGGCTTCTGAGAGAGACAGTCCCCCCCCCCCCCAGCGTGCTATCTGGAACCTTGGGGGTCTCTTGATGCTTATTGTTCAAGGCCGGCAGATGTCCTCCCGGTGGGGAGAGCATCATGGGGGCGGGTGAGGCAGGCTCAGGGCACCATGTTCCACCACTTGAAGGAGAAGGGCTGCCGGCGCACGTTGGTGCCACAGTGGACCTCCCCGTGCAGCATGTGGTACGGGGTGAAGTCGTCGATGAAGGTGCAGTGCAGGCCCAGCGGCTCCAGCAGGGACCGCACCTTCTCCTCCAGGCAGCACTGGCCGTTGATGATGGGCCCGAAGGGCTTGGGGATGCCCAGGTGCTTCCCCAGCACCAGCATGTTCACCTGCAAGGAAGTGGGGGGGGGGGTCCCAGCTCAGGGCAGCAGCCTGCATCAGCAGCTCCACCTCCACACCTGCACCACACCTGGCAGGGCCTGCGCCTGTCTCATGGGCAGCCCTGAACACAGCCCCTCATCCTGCGCGCAGTGGGAGAGGCACCTGGGCTGCTGAGACTCTGGCGTCTATGCGATCCCATGGGAGCAGCTGCAGAGCTCCCAGGGACAGCTAACTTCCCGGGACTGCCCTCCTTCCCAGGGCATCTTGGGGGCCGCCCAAGGCCCACTTCCTCCTTGCGGCTGATTGGACCAGACACTTGACCCAAGCCGGACCAATCAGATTCTCTCTCTCTCTCTCTCTCTCTGCTCTATCTGCAGCGGGGCCTCTGCCTCTGTGTGCATCTGTGCGTGGCTGTGCCACCTTAAACCTCCTGCTCTGGCTCAGGCCGGCATGGGTGGCCCTTGTCTGCAGACCCTGGAGGCACTTCCGTAATTGCACATCCGCCTTAAACATGCAGGAAGGAAGGGGGATAATAGGAGGGGAAACCGAGTTTTGCAAATGGGGAGGAGGCCAGAAGGTTAGCCAGAAAGGGGAAGAGAAACAGGGGACGGGGGATGAAGCAATGACGGTGTGGACAGGCCCCCTGTAAGGCTCTGATGCTGGGTGAGTTGAGTTCCTCTGGGGGGTGGAGGTGAAGGGGGGCTGGAGGAGGGGAGGGAGGCGGAGGAGGAGAGTTGGGTCATATACAGAAGCGCGACTCCAAGCGTGGTCCTCCTCGGGGAGCAGCTCAGCGCCACCTGCTGAATCAGAACCAATGGGGGGGGGGGGCAGAAGTCCAGGTGTTCCGGAGGCAAAGCCCTCCCTCCTCAACCAAAGGCCGCTTCTTCCAGGAAGCCTTCTCGCATCTCCTGTCCTACCTCTCCGGCTGGACGCGCTTTGTCCTACCTCTCAGCTGCCCCGTGACTTTATTATACAAAAAAGATCTTGACTAGGACACGCCCTGAGGGAGGTAAAGAGAGTTTCCCTCCCACTAGATGAGACTGGAACTCGAAGGCAGGGAGCAACCTTGGTCGTTTCCCTGACGGTGCACCCTAAGTATCCGGGGCTGGGTGGACAGCGGGGAGCTGGGGGCGGGCGAGCACAGTGCGCACGGGGCCTCGTGCGATCACTGCTTCACTCCACAAACACCGAGTGGGTCCCTAGAGGAAGGGAAGGCCCCTTCCCTCCTGGCCCTTGAGCAAGGGGCTTGGCCGGTGAGCATTCCGTTGTGACCAGGGCAGTGCTTCCGCTGGCCGTCATGGGGCCCCCCGATTCTCTCTGCCACCCCCACCAGCCACCACCAGCCCACACGTGACAGCGACAAAGCGTCTTGGCCTTCTGCGGAGCAGGAGCCTGGAGCCTAATTTGAAGAAACGGATTTAAGTCATGCACAAGGCCTCACCAAGTCAGGGAAGAAGGCCACCGCCTTTTTCCTCTCGGTCTTGAAGAGCTGGGGGATGTCCACGATGTCCCGCTCCGTCAGGCCCAGCTCCCGCTTCAGCACCTCCCGGTTCCAGTCGATGCAGCTCTGGTGGGGGGTAGAGTTGGAGAGACCTTGCCAGGGGGTGTTGGGGGGACCCAAGAGGTCACGTCTGGTTAAGGAGACAGGCTGCCCAAGTGTCCACGGACCAACTCTCCACGCAAACCTTACCTATGTGTCCCTTCGTCAGAATGCACCTGTTCTGGGTCCCACCTCTCACAGTCCCACCCCTCTCCCTGGGCTAGTTCCAGAGTGTTCCACGGCGATCTGCTTTAGTGAGTGTTCCAGAAAATCCCATCTTTGGCCCTCTTCCCTTCTTCAGATCCTCCACTCCTTAGGGGGGCATCTCCTTCTGTCTCATGGTTTCGGACACCGTCTACACACCGACAACTCCCACAGTTCTATTTCCCAGCTGCTCTAGGGCGCCCACCCTCTTTCCCGATCTCAGATTGGCACATACAACCGCCACTCTGCACCTTCACCCGGATGGTCAATTGGCACATCAGGCCCCCAAACAAGCTCTTCACATCTGCACGCTCCCCCCGCCCCGCTGGGGTCCTTCGACATCGTAAGTGCAGCCGGCCGCCTGCTCCAAGGCCGCTGCCTCCTTCCCCCTCGCCTCACACCCCTCTTCAGCTCCACCTCTAAAAGGTTTCCCCCGTCTGGCCTCTTGCCACCACCTCTACTGCTTTCACCTGGTGGACAGCCATCCCCCCGGTTAACAGTGGCTTCCGAACCAGTCTCCTTGCTGCTCCTGCCTTTGAGGCCCGTGGCAGGCACCACCATATCCTCGCAGGCCTCCAGCTGCGGGGGCGGCCTTGACCCTCCCGGCCTGGCTCTGGCTCTGAAATCCTTCCTGTGTCTGCGCCTGGGACCACACTTCCCACCAGTTGCTGACAGCAATGCTGAGTACGACAAGGATACTGAGGCAGACCTGTTTCTGGGAGCCAGGGGACTCCTCCTATGGCCACCATTGGCTTGAGGACCCACCCCCCAGATTTGCTGAAGCTGAGACAGAATGGAGGCGCAGAATGCTTCCCTCAGCCTGCCTTCCCTCTCGCCCCTCCAGCTCCCTCCTCTTTCTCGGGGACAGGCACTGTCCCTAATAGGATCCCCGCATGTTTAACTCCATCTTGGCATTTGCTTCTTAGATGACAGCGTGCTGGGTGTCGTGTTTGCCCTTCTGGACCCTCCTTATAGCCCTTTCCTCTGCTCTGGGCCTTGGGAGCCTGGTCCTTGGGGATCAGGGGCTCCTGTGCCCCTGGCTTCTGGCGGGGCTCAGCCAGTGGAGCCCTGACAGGAGGTGGGGGTGGTAGCCGAGGGCAGCGGGGTATTGGGTTCCTGCAGCTCCTCACTGCCAAGCCTCTGCTCACTGGCCAGGAAGGTCACGGCTCCTGCCCCAAAGCCCCCTTTCCATGACGACCTCTCCACGTTCAGTAACATGACTTCTCCCTAATTCCATCAGGCCTAAGGGTGGTGACAGCTTAGAGTGTCCCCCTCTCTCTAGCCTGGGGACACTGCACAGTCCCCTGCTAATTTCCTCAAATCCTGCCTCTGCCCTTGTAATATTCCCTTCATTAAACTCTAGAGTTATCCAGCTTGCGGTGCCATGGGTTTCTCGCCAGGACCTCATGTCACGCCCCCCACCCCCTGCTATGAAATATTGACATATTCTCAGCACGGTGGCAGGGCCATCCTGGGTCCCTCCTCTGCCCCAATCCCAGCCTCCCTTCACCTCCCCAGAACCCCTCGGCTCATCCTCAATATTTCATGCCCCTCCCCCTACCCAGGGCCATCGTCTGTGCTGTTCTCTCTGCCTGAATGTGTGTCCTCCTCACACGCACACGGCTTACCCCTCATTTCTCCTGGGTCCCAGGAGGGCTGGGAGCCCCTCTGTCTGGGCCCATGCCAGCCTGGGCCTTCACGGACTCGGAGCCTCAGACTCCGTCCGCATCGCTGTCCCCAGCCGTGCCCACCTTCTACTCACAGCCCGTGGCCTGTACCTGCACAAACTTATTGTAGCTGATGAGGTCTACATTGGAGAGGACCTGGTTGATGGAAACGGTGTGGACTGGCTTATCCCCTGTGAGCGAGAGAGCAGCGTTAGAGGAGGGGCAGGGGCGACGCCAGAGAGAGGGTCACCGGCTCTGGGAGGCAGCCGGGCGGAGGCCAAGTTCACAGCTCCTGGTCTTGGGAGTCAGTAGCTCTCTGGCCTTTCTGGATGTGGCCCCTTCCAGGGCACTGGGTGCTGTCCCTCTTCTTTCCGGCCAGCAGCAGGGAGGCTGGGCCACCCACCCATCATCCACCAGCCCTGAGGGAACACGGGACCCTGTCCCTGCTCTCCAAGAGGTGACTGCCCAGCTTCCTGCCTGCCTGCTGGAGACAGGGCTGGACGGGGAAGTGGGGGGGGGTGGTTAGATTCACAATCCGTGGAGCTGTCAGCAAGCTCTTACCAGGGGCAGGCTGTGAGTTCAGTTCTCCACATTCAACACTTCATGTAAGCTCACTGTAACCCCACAGGGTGTGTGTTATCACCCTATTTACAGGTGGGCAGATTCAGGCTCAGAGAGACCAAACGACTTGCCTGGGATCTTACAGCTACGAAACAGGGGGCGTGTGATTCAAAGCCAAGTCCGGGGCTCACAAAGGGCTGCAAGCCTTGACCACGGGGTAAGAGAGGGCTCCCGGGAAAGGGGACAATGGCTTTCCCTCCACCTGGTACATAACATCTGGATCTGAGGCTTTTTAAGGTTTGCCCTGGACTCAAAGGCGCTTAGCCACGGTCCTTATAGGCACAAGGGGGTTGGGAAGACTATTTCCCCCACCTTACGGCTGGGGCTCCAGGGTGGTGCCGGGAAGGGGGTGAGGATGGTGAGTGGGGAGAAAGGGACTGGAAAGTTCTACTTGAGAGCTTCCGCAGAACTCAGAATTCACTAGGATTCGTGCCATCCAGGTAGGGACGGGGATGGAGCCCTTCCAGCAGGCTTGTGCACCTGCTCCAGCCCCAGCCAGCAATCGCTCTCAGAATTCCTTTCAAGCAAAATGAAAATGTGGGGCACTTTGTTCAAATAACAGTGAGAAAAAAAAAATTATCACTAAAGGTACTAAAAACATGAAGCTTTTTCCTTCCTCCATGGTCTCTCTCCCGCTGTCATGTTGGCTTTTTACACACTATTTGATGTCACACTTCCTTGGCCATGGGACACCTGCGTGGTGAGTGCACACCTAAGAAGCGCTGGGAGCACCCCAGAACTTGACGCATGTGCACAGCCCACCGGCTGCCGGGCACCTGAGCCCATGAGCCTCAGGACCCACGCGGAGCCAGGCAGCTCCCCTTCCCACAGGCCTGCCACCCCGAGCCCTGGCAAATGGGCAATCTCCAAGGGATACCGCAGCCTCTGCACAGGGGTGTGCTAGGTACCTGGATCAGGGGTGGGCGTAGAGGCTCACCCCTGGCAAGCAAGCCCAGGGCAGGGACAGTTAATGCCAGGCCCCCCCTGAGATGCTGAGGGGCACATGCACACAGGCCTCTTCACGCCCAGGCTCCAGCTGCAGCAATCACTGGACGGGGAGGCCTGGTGGGCTGAGGCTCCAGGGAGTGAGGGGGCTACATGGGGGTCTCATCCCTGGGAAGCAGCAGGAGGATCCACTCACAAAGCACAAATTGCTAAGAATTTCAAGACAGTGGTGGCAAAGCATTAAGCCTTCTGACAACACTGGTCATGTGCCCACGAAGCTGGCCATGTCTCTGGCCCAGCCGTGGGCAGTGGGGGCTGGCGGGGCAAGGGGTACAGTGGCAGTGAGGCTCTTGAGTGGGGGGACAGCCCTGCTATAGACTCGGCCACCCCTCTCTCAAGGCAGATGCGTCTTGCATCAGGTGAGGGGGTAGGAGGCTGGGGTGAGGGATGCAGACAGGTACCCACCAACAACCCCTTTGAACAGGAGGGCCCTGCCGTGGCCCCACTTCTGCTTTTCCTGGAAGAGCTTGAAGCAGGCGCTGGGACTGGCCAGGAGCATCCGGAAGCCCTGCATGGACAGAGCAGACCTGCCTGAGCTCCCTGGCCTCAGCACGGCCCCCTGGAGCTCATCCTCTGACCCAGGCTCCGGGGACAGGCATGTCACCCCCGTCCTTACCTTCCCGTCGGGCGCAGGGACGAAGCTCAGAAACTCATCCACGTGGCCCACGGCCAACCAGTCCACAAAGAGCTCCACTGGGGGCTGTACCCTCTGCGCATAGAGGAAGTCCCGCACCACCTGGGTGACCCGGCGGCCGCTGGACCTGGGGCCCAAGGGGTTAAAAAAAATTGCTTAACTTTAAAAAGTCTATGCAGAAAGGAAAACTAGGGGGCTCAGTGGTTGAGTATCTGCCTTTGGCTCAGGGTGTGATCCCAGGGTCCCAGGATCGAGTCCTGCATCGGGCTCCCCACAGGGAACCAACTTCTCCTCCTCTCTCTCTGTGTCTCTGATGAATAAATACAATCTTTTAAAAAAGAAAAAAAGAAATGGAATGACAAGAGTTCAAGATTTCTGCAGTATCTCATTAAAAAAAAAAAAACAAACAAACCAAGAAAGCCCCAAACACTGCGTCCTTTAAACTCTGCTCAGGCTGAGCTCTTGAGCAGATAGATGCAGGACAGCTCAATCCCACCCGGTCGGTGACCCACTGGGTCTTGCCATCCAGGCAGATGCTCAGAGCCACCCTGACTCATCCTCACATTCTCCAAAAGACTGATTCACCACCCTATCCCGTCCCCTGGGGCCAGGCGGCTCTTCTTGGAGTTTAACTTCTGTCCGTCTTGCTGGGGCCTCACCTTCTGTACATCGGTGGGGACGGAGGTGGACACGATCACCCCCAAAGGGCCGCACAGCCCCAGCATTTTGTGCTCGTGAACTTAAACCCCATCCTTCTTTGGCCTTCTGCATACATATCTGATGCCATGGCCCAAACGTCCTCTTTTTTCTTTTCTTTTTTTTTTTTTTTAAGTAGGATCCACACCCAGCGTGAAACCCAAAGCAGGGCTTAAACTCAGGCCCCTGACTGAGATCAAGACCTGAGCTGAGATCAAGAGTCAGGCACTTAACTGAGCCACCGAGGCGCCTCAACCTTCCTCGTCGTGTGGGATCACGTGTGGAGGGCAGTTAGTCCCCTCCAAAGCCTCTCGATTCACCTGTTATTTGACTGCAAGTCTGTCCTAACTGCTTTGTGGAATTTGGTCGGCTCCGTGTGTTGATCGACTCCGCAGGGGAAAACCGTTACCGTGATATTCCTTTTCTTTTGCATCAGTCTCTCCGTGTCACATGGTGAACAACAATCAATCTGTTACTCGCTGTGTGTGCCTGCGTGCTACGACGTCTCCTTTTTCATGTCCTAGTCCTTCCTTCTCCTGTTCTCAGGGAAAGATCTGACGGCGGTCATTTACATCGTAGTATGAACAGGTTCCTGAAATGTGATTTCTCCAGGACTGTCGAGACTTAAAGCTTTTTCTTCTAGAGCTATTAATTAATAGACTGTTATCGGCAACATCATTTCTTTCTAGAATCATAAGACCAAAGCCTAGTCACAGCGCTGCTTTCTGTGTGACCTGTACCAGGGCACTCACCCTCTCTGGGCTCCCTTTGTGAAATGAAAAGGCTGGACTGAATGATCTCTTAGGCCTCTGCTCACTTTGGGCTTCTCGAACTCGCCAAGGTACGTGTGGACGGTGTCCGGTGATCAGCCCACTGTCCCCCGGCCCCCGTCGAGACTAGGATCTGACGACTCCTCTCTGGTTCTCTCCCAGGATGGAGTGGCCCCTCATCACCACCACCACCCTCCACCCCCGGAACACGTCTCCCTGCTCCTGTCTCACCCAGGCAGGTTGCCGCCGATGAGGATCCTCCCCAGGGGGTACTCTTTCCCATCGGCCACCACTGGGGGGCTGACCTCCAGATTCCCGAAGGAGTCCAGGCCACTCACAGAGCTGTCCTGCGGTTCCCGAGTCACATAGCCGAAATCTGGGCCCTGGCAAGGGGGAAACGGAGTCAGGCGAGGGGCGGGGGTCACCAGAAAGAGCTTGAACCAACTCGCTGGGCTCTGAGCTCCCTGAGGATGGCACAGGAGCGGCTGCCCATTCTTCAGATGGAAATACTGAGTCAAAGACAGGGATCTAACCTAGTCAATATTTCACGCATGCGTAGGGGCCAACGCTGGGACATACACAGGCGCTCTGGCCCTGCTGCCGTGTTGGAGCACGTTATGCCCCGTGGTCCCAGGGAGACGGTAGGAAGGGCCCTGGTTGCCCGTGGGCCCCGGTAGACACAAAGCCCGAGGCTATGCCCCGCTGCCTCTTACCCTCTGAACGGCCTCCCTGCCAAGTGCAGTCCAAGGGCAGGTACCTGGCTGTTCCTGGGGACCAAGGCACTGGGGATGGAGCCTCAGTCTTTCAACTCTGGAAAAGGGGCGAGCTCCCCAGGGCCGTCGCTTAGAAGGAACTTAACCAGCACTGAGGGCCAGTGAGAGCTCCTACCCCTCCTACCGCCTCTGGGATCCAGCGGGAGGTTGAAAGGGCCTCCCGGTCTCTACAGCATCAAGGGAGCCTCCCGTCTTTTTTTCAAGGAGGTCCCGGTCCACAACCAGCATCCTCACAGTGCTCCTTATCACCAGTCATAGCCCCGGCTAACGGGGCTGCGTGCTCCCTCTGCCCGGGCACAGAGAAGCCTCACAATATCATTTTGCCGATGAAGACGCTGAGGCTCCGGGAGGGGCAGTGACGCAGGCCAGGTCACACAGCACCTGAGCCACAGAGCCGGGCTGTCCTGACTCCGAAGCCTGTGTTCTCAACGGCAGCGCTGCCCCCACCGCTTACCGAAGGCTGCCAGATTTAGTAAATAAAAATCCAGGGTGCCCAGTTCAATTTGAATTTCAGACAAACCACATTTTTAGTAGAACCAAGTCCCGTGTGAGGTTTGGAACACACGCGAACGTAACTAGGCGTCTCCCGTATGTCAGGTGGTCACTCCTGTCCCTTAAGGACGCGGTCCCTGGCGCTGCCCCGCCTGGACTCCACACCCTGGGGTAGCTCTCGGGTCGTGTCCCTCAGCCCTCAGAGCCAGGCTGTGGCCTGCGGCCCGGACCACTCACCAGGATTCTTTTGTAAGGGAAATCTTGCAGTTCCCCGTTCCTGGGGGAGTCAAAGACCACCGGGAAAGTCTTGTGTGGCGCCTGGACATAGCCCAGCTCCATCTCGTCCTGCAAACGAGAGAGACACCCTGTGGACAATCGACACTCTTTTGGCACTGAGCGCTTTGAGGAGGAACGTTCTTGGGATTTCTCTGTCTCGGGCCTGCTTTGCCCTTTGGGGTGAAGAGGGTGGGGGTTCATGATGCTGTGGCTGAAGGAGAGCCCGGAGGCTCGGACAGAGGGTGCTGTTACCTAGGGCCACATAGCAAGACAGGCGGGGAATGAATGAGAACATGGACGTGACCCTGGGGGTGGACCCGTGTTAGATCAGGGCAGGGTGGCCCCAGAGAGGGGTTCAGGGTGGCCCCAGAGAGGGGCTCAGGGTGGCCTGAGTTGGACAAACAAGTGACTGGACATCAGCCGACACTTCTGGCCTCCACCCGCAGTCACAAGGGGTTGACAGCTGGACAGGGCTGGGAGGGGACCTCAGGACGTATCCATCTGCCTCCTTCTCAGGTCTCTCAACCCCCCTGGTCCTGGAGGCAAAGACGGCCCAGCACGGGTGAACCATACAGCCGATGAGAAGCCCGGCCTGTTACGCGCCTGGCCTCGCTCTAACTCTTTATAAATATTAACTCCACGAATCCTCATCACACGCACACTCGTGCAGAGGCACGATGATTACCCACGTTACAGAGGAGGAAGGTGACACACAGAGAGGTCTGTTTGTCCGAGGACACACAGCTAGTCAGTGGCCCAGCCGGGATCACACCAGCCCATCTTGCTCCAGAGGCCCGCCCCGAACTTCCGTCTCCTCCGATGAACCTCCAGCCACGAAAGCTTCTCAGCTTGGCTTTCACGGTCTCCCACTTCAGCTCCTGCCTTTCGCAGAAACTTGGCCCCGGCCACCAGGAGCACGAGGCCATCTTTCTCACGTCTCCCCTCTCTGGGGCCTTTGCCCACGCTGGTCCTCTGTGAGGACCGCCGTCCACTGAGCCCCAGCATGGCCCTTACCAGCTCTGCGGCCCTGGGCACAGGCCCCTGCGAGCTCCTCAGGTGGGTAAGAGCAGGGGGGTGTTGAGAGGGCGACACAGCATGATGCATGGCCCACCGTGATGCATGGCCCACCGTAAGTGCCTCATTCATGGCAGCCACCATCGCCACCAGGTCCCACCCTAAGGCCTTCCTCCTGGACGTCTGTATGCATCTTCCTCCAAACCCTGCTGGCACTTTGCTGGCACCCCTGCTACACCTTCAACTGCAAGAGCAGGAGGTTTGTTGCAATAAGTCACCACAGCAGCCTTGGCACTCGTGACACTGGGGCCAGATCATTCTTGTTGTGGGGCCACCCTGTGCATTCACTGTAGGATGCGTAGCCGCATCCCCAAGCTCTACGCACTCGAAGCCAGTAGCACCACCATCCTCCAGTGTGACAGCCGGAAAGGTCTCCAGATGCTGCCAAGTGTCCCTTGGGAGACCAAGGCCTTCCGTGGAGAACCACAGACCAGGCCGCTGGGAGCAGGGAGTATGTCCCATCCTTCTGCCATTCCCTTCAGGACCAACCCTGTGGGAGGTGAATGGGGTCCAACCCAATGTCGGTGTGTGCCTGGGTCTCCAAAAAGTTCTGGAGAGAGGGAGGGAGCTCTAGGTCTAGAATGAACAAAAGGAGTGCCCTGGGGAGGACAGTCGGAGCCCCCAGGTCCTTCTGGATATTCACAGCCTCCTCCTCCCCACGCCCCAGCTGGGGGAGGCCAGCCTCCCCCTCTGCGATGCCGCCCGGTCGGTGCTGCCCGGCGGCCGTGGTACCTGGATCCAGCGGTCATTGCGGTTCTCCTTCTGTGGGCAGACGGTCAGCTTACAGCCAGCCTTCCTGGCCAGCTCCGCCACCGCGTCCACAAAGCACGTGTTGTTCCGCACCCTGCACACAAGCCCGGGGAGAGGGGCTCAGGGAGGAGCCAGGTGTGGAGACCAGACTGGCCGCCAGGGGCCGCAGGACACCCATCGCCGACCCCCCCCCCCCCCCCCCCCCCCCCCCCGCCCAACACACTCACCGGCACACGTACACCTCCAGGGGCGGCAGGGTGCTGGGCGTCATAATCCAGGGCGCCACGCGGAACACCACGGTGTCGGTGAAGATCGGGGACTCGGAGAAATCCTACAGGGGAAGACGAGCAGAAGGAAGGGCGAGAGCACTGGCCTTGGAGTCCAGAGGCCTGGCTCGTTCGTGCGGTTCCCTGAGCAAACCACCACTTCCCTTAGTTTCTAGAGAGGCACCGGGGGGTGGTCCGGAAGCCTGGGATCCTTGGTGCCAGTGGTGCCCGTCCGTCCCGGGGACGGAGCCCCTTCGCACCCTCTGTGCGTGGGCCACCCCCACCCCTACCTCGTTGGAGTCGTCCAGCAGAGTGACGTGGAAGGACACGAGCCCCGTGAAGCGGGCGTCGGGGAACGAGAGGCCCTCCACGAAGAAGCGCTCCTCGTCCCCGTGGAAGCGGGGCACCTCGTACGACACCTTGTTCTGGCCCAGCACGTGCCGGTAGGCCTCACACGAGTCTTCGGGACCTGGGAGGGGGCGGGAGGGAGGGCCGTGAGCCCCGGGAGGGCCCGCAGAGCGCGACGGCTGCAGAGCAGGGCCGTGCGGGCCTCACCAGGCCCCTCGGGCCAGACCGCAGCGCCCCTCTGCCGTCGGGCCGGCGAAGGACAGAAGATGCTTAATGCCTGCCCAGTGTGGGCGAGGCCTTTTTTTTTTTTTAAAGATTTATTTATTCATGAGAGAGACAGAGAGACAAGCAGAGACACAGGCAGAGGGAGAAGCAGGCCCCATGCAGGGAGCCCTACATGGGACTCGATCCGGAGACCCCCGGGATCACGCCCTGGGCTGAAGGCGGCGCTAAACCACTGAGCCTCCCGGGCTGCCCCGGCCCTGCCTTTCTAATGTTGGCGTTCAGGACAGTGGGCAGCGTCTCACAGAGTAATGTCCACTCCCAACGAGCCTCTCCGCTTCTGGGTGTCTCGGCTACAAACACACGTACGGGGTGTTCACTGGCTGTCCACTCGCGGAACAGGTGAGCACCCACCCTGCACCTGCGAGGCAAGGCTCGAGGCTCAGGACACAGCCGTGAGCAAGGCCCCTGCCCTCCGGCCCCCTGCGCCGCGGTGAACCCCGCCTGCTGCCAACAGCCGTGTGGTCGTGTGGTCGGAGGCCCGGGCACGGAACACACGCGGCGGCGGGAAGCTGGGGGCCGAGCTGCAAGAGTACAGAAAGCACCGTCGGGTAGATCACTCGATGGGAGAAAGTGTCTGGAAAGCAGAGTAGGTACACGCCACACACTTAGCGCATCCACAGAAAAGTCGGGGCGTTGCACACACTGCAGCTCGTTAACAGTGAACACATTTTAAGAGTCAGGTTTGGGGGGGAGGATGAGGAACCCTCATATTCTACCTTATGTATCTCTATATTGTTTGATTTTTTAAAGTCTTAAAAAATTTTATTTATTTATTTATTTATTCATTCATTCATTCATTCATTCATTCATTCATTCATGAGAGACACAGAGAGAGAGAGAGAGAGAGACCAGCAGAGGGAGAAGTATTTGGGACTCGATCCCAGGACCCTGGCACTACAACCTGAGCCGAAGGGAGATGCTCAACCACTGAGCCAGCCAGGCGTCCCCTCAAGAATGTTTTTAAAGATTTTTGTGTCTTTTTTTTTTAAGATTTTATTTATTTATTTGAGAGAGAGAGGGAGGGAGAGAGCGAGCACAGAGCAGGGGGAGGGGCAGAGGGAGAGGGAGAGGCAGACTCCCTGCTGGTCAAGGAGCTGGACCCGGGGCTCGATCCCAGGACCCTGAGGTCATGCCCTGAGCTGGAGGCAGACGCCACCGACTGAGCCACCCAGGCGCCCCTAATTCTATTTTAGTTCATCAAATCAAATGACCTTGGGCCACGGCTCTTCTGGGAAGGCAGCCCGCCCGCCTCACGGCTCCCACATCTGACCCCCAGGGCAGGCTAGAAGCCAGAGCAGAGCCTGCCCTCTGGCTCACGGTGGGGAAACTGAGGCCCCCTCCAGCAGCGGGGCGGCGGGGAGGGATGGGCATGAACTCACCACAGGCGTGGAAGACCCGTGCCCACTTGGCGTCATAGCTCGAAGTGTGGAGGATAAGTTTGTGGTCGTCGAAGAGGGCGGCAGGGCCTTGCGTCCTCAGGACCATGACGGACATGTCTTCCAGGTCTGTGGGGCCAGACAGGGGCGGCAGCTCAGGGGCCTGCGGCACTGGCGTCTTCTCCTCCTGCCCACCGCACCCCCTCCAAGGGCAGAGGGAGCCCCAGCTCTGCCCACCATCAGAAAACACTGGAAGGCACTGGAAACCACCAAGAGCGAACCATGAGGACGTCTTGAGCGTGTGCCCGTGAGCCCCACACGTCTGCTCCGGGCCTCCGCTTCCTCACCCCCCAGAGCAACGGGAAGTACAGAGCGGCTGCCCAGTGCCCTTGACAGGTGACAAGGGTGGGGTAGGCAGGCCACCCGGGCGGCACGCTGGGGACAGTCTGGTGTCAGCGCTAGCATCCCTCTGTTCACACCGGGCAGCCCCCCAGAGCCTCAGCGCTCCCCTGTCTGAAATAAGGGACGGTTGTGCCCACTTTCGGAGAAGCCGTGCCCGCCTGTGCATGAAGCACGTGGCTGGTTCCCCCAGATATGACTGTGGCCTCCCTCATGGGGCTGTTGTGGGAAACTGTGGGACTTAGAACATGGGGTGCCCTGAAACACAGGCCAGAGGTGCCTGGTGGGGAGGCCAGATTCGAAGGTCGGAAGGGAAGCTCTGGACCTGCCACAGACAGGCTGACTGACTTCGGGGATCCCCTGACCTCCGGCCTCAACACCTCATCCCTACGTGGGGTGATGTGATGCTGCCCTCCCAATTGGATGATTAAACAAGAATCTGCAAAAGGGCCTGGCACACAGAGGCACTCAAATAAATGTCAGCATCCCCTGCTCCCCTGGAGGGAGAGAAAGGCGGGTCAGCCCATTTCTAGAGCTCCCCCCACCCCAGCCCCCCAGTATGTGAGAGCTCGCTGGCGTTGGGGGGGACTGGGAGGGGCTAGCTGCCAGCCTGAGGCAGGTCTTGAGCAACGTCGAAGTGTGTCCAGGAGCTGGGACCCTGGCCCCAGGCTCAGCCTTCAGAGCTGCCCCTGTGGGGTAGCTGAGCCATGACCCTGGGCGCCCCCCCTTACCTTGCAGGCAGTTCACGTGCCGGTCACAGTTGTCCTGGTCATAACAGGTCACATCATCCCTGTCACAGTTCACCAGCAGGACGGCTCCATACCCTCCGGGGCCCCAGACCCACTGCCGCTGCCAATGGCAAAGCGCAGCCGGTGATGGAGCGCAGACCAGTCCCGTGCCCTCGCCCAGCAACCTCCTGGCCAGCCTCCTAACCTCACCTCGTCTTGCCCTCCCTGGGCGGATAGGCCCGCTCTCCCCGAAGCGCTTCCCGTGCCAGGCATGGCAGTGGTCTCTACTGCCCGCACCAGCAAGTCCGAACCACACAGCTGTGTTTCACGGCCCAACTGCGAGCCGGCTCCAGCCAACGTCCCATTTCTCGACGGGCAACTTCCTGATTACAGATCCATTCGTGGATCCACCCAGGCCTTGCCCCGCTACTCCCTCCACCCAGAATGCCCCCCCCCCCGCAATACTTTAGAGCCCAGCTCAAGTGGACTTCACAGGAAGGCTTCCTTGCTCATGCCCCCCCCCCCCCGACCTGCTCTGAACTCCCGACGCACTAAGTGCCACCACAATTCAGCCCAAAGTTCTTTAACAGTCTCATGCTTGGCATAATCCCCCTTTCACCTCGATCAGGAGGTTGGCACACCAGGGCCAGGGGCCGCATACAGCCCGCTGCCTCATTTTGTAAATAAAGTTTTATTGGAATAATCACACCCACGTGTCTCTGTATTGGCTCTAGCCCTTTCGCAGCACAGTGGCAAAATCGAAGAGCTGCAACAATGTTTACTATCTCACTTTTATGGAAAAAGTTCGTTGACCCCTGACCTAGACTAAAATTCCAGAAGGACTTTTCCCCACAAGGCAAGGCCTAGCCCAGGGCTGGGCACGTATAGGCTTGATAATCCTTGGTAATGATTTTTCTCCTGGTGAAAGAAGATCCCCAGCCACGCCTGGTTCCCATTTGGCTCTCCTACCCTCTCCTAGGAGGCAGGGGGTACCGGTAATGGCCTCACCCCTCCTAACCCAGCCTAGGTCAACTCCAAACTCCACGCCCCTTTCTGGGGCCAGGTCGAGATGGCCTACCTTGTCCACATAGCTCCTGTCCTGCCTGCCCTCGCAGTTCAGGTCACAATCCAGAGCGATGTCTACAAGGAGACGGGAGACAGTAAGTCACTGTGGGGTTCGCAGGAGTCAGCACAGGTCCGACAATGCACATTCTGCTTCTAACAATGCCTCCTGCAGACAGAGCATTTTCAACTTTCTTGCTAAGTGCTCTGCAGGTGCTCGTACCCACGCAAACCCCCACCCACTGTCAAGGAGCTCCCTGGTTCCACGTCCTTGGCAACACTGAGTTGAGCATCTTTCCATTTCAGGTTCACTGGAATCACTGGAGCTATCTCCTCTGTGAATTTCTTGTTCGTATTTTTTCCCTGTTTCCATTAGTTAGTCTTTTTTTCCCTATTGATCAGAGTTCTCCATAATCTTTATGCACCAAGTCAGCCATATACATTGCAAATTTCTTCTCCCCGTCCATATTTTGACTTTTTCTTCCTTTTTTGTTTAAAGTAAGCTCTGTGCCCAGTGTGGGGCTTGAATTCACAACCCTGAGGTCAAGATTCACGTGCTCTGTGGACTGAGCCATCCAGGCAATCCCATAGTTTGACTTTTTACTTGTCCTCCCTTGTATGAAAGTTTAAAAATGTAATATAGTCTAACTTATCATGGCCTTATTTCAAGGTCACTGATCCTCTCCTCAGCTGTGTCGAGTCTACCAAGACAGCCCAGCAAGAGCATTTTTTTTAATGTTACCATGACTTTTAATCTTAGCATTTCCACTTGACACCTTCTTATAGTTTTCATGTCTCTGTTGAAATTCTCCATCTGGGGCAGCCCAGGTGGCTCAGCAGTTTAGCGCCACCTTCAGCCCAGGGCGTGATCCTGGAGACCCGGGATCAAGTCCCACATCAGGCTCCCTGCGTGGAGCCTGCTTCTCCCTCTGCCTGTGTCTCTGCCTCTCTCTCTCTTCTCTCTCTCTGTCTCTCATGAATGAATAAATACATAATCTTTAAAAAAAAAGAGAAATTCCCCATCTGCTCATTCATGTTATCCACCTTTTCCTTTAACGTCTTAACCAATCTGAGTTATCTCGCATGGAGTTTATATATCAATTTGTGGACAACTGGCACAAAAAACTTAAGGTGGAGAAAGCAAGGTCCAGTTCCAGGCCTACAGGGTGCCTCCCTTTGCTTACAAAAGGGGGGAGTATACAAGTATGCCGTGTCCACCTGCATGAGCACAGCAGATCTCTAGAAGGATGCTGGGTTTGTGGAACTGGAAGTCTTAGGTTGGGAGGAAGGGAGGTTTACTTTGCAATATATATTCTTTTATACCACTTGAATTTTTTAATGTACACTTATTTTAATTTTTTAAAAAATGAGTTGATGTTTGTGAAAAGACCCTTGTTCATTGTCATTCCCAACCACCACCCCCTGCCCTTGGCCCAGGCCCTAATGAGGGCCAGCTTACCAACTTACCAACACAGGTGAGGTAGAGCACTGCGTAGGCCAGGGGCAGGGGCTCATGGCTGGAGTGGTAGGAAATCTGAACCTGTGAAGAAAGGGCCCAGAGTCAACCAGCTGAAGCCAATAGCCCCCACCCCAAAGGACAGGTTTGGGGGATCTGGCAAGAAAGAGTCAGGGTCTCAGGAACCTCTATGTACTGACGTTGAGTTTACCAACCCAGCTCTTCCTTTTAGTCTTTGTGCCATTTATTTTTCCATGCCTTGCTGTAATATGGGAACTACCTGTGAGGGCCCCAGTGCTGCCAATGACTACCGCCTCTGCTCCCCTTTGGATCTCTGTGTTGCCATTTGTAAAATGAGGAGGTCTGGCAGGTGGGGTTAGGGACCCTCTCCTATCTGTAGGATTCAGACAGGCCTGGACTTGAGCCCAGCACCTCCGGGTTCTGTGACCTTGGCCAAGGCCCTTCACCTCTGGTTGAGCTGTCTGGTTTCCTCACTTGCAGAACATTGAACACACAGGTCCCTACCGCAGAGGATTGTAGTGCTGCTTAGAAACAATACATGTACAAGACTGGCCCCCACAGGAAGGGCTCAAGACATGCCAGCTATTGTTAACAGAGGGCAGGTGGCACTGTGTGAGCTGGAGCCCAGATCCACCACTTGTGACTACCCTGGGAAGAGTCACCTGTCCTCTCTGGGCCTCAGTGTCCCCTGCTGTAAAGTAGAGATAATAATAGTCCCTACTGCAGAGGGTTGATTGTAAGTTGTGACCATCAAAGAAAGGGAGGTGTGTGACATGCTCAGTGCAGTGCTCGGCTGCAGCAAGCCCCGATAGCTGTTGAAGGTCTGGCTGACAAAGAGTGATGAGAACATAATTCAAGGACCATGTATCAAAGGCCCTTCCACCCCCAGCCCTCTGCTTGCACATTCTCTCCTGATGTGGGTCCCTCAGCTTTGCCAGAAAGTTCAGGATCTTTTTTTTTTTTGAAGGTTCAGGATCTTATAGAGACCCTTCACCCCTCAGTGCTGGGAGCCCCTAAATCCCGCAATCACTCACCCCCATCTGTCAAGCCTGAGCAACGATGCTGGCCTCGGGCATACAACGAATGGATCCAGGCCAAAGGTGGGGAAAGGAGAAGGGCCTTTCCTCAATCCCTCTGGTCTTTGGCACCCACACAGCCCCCAGCTCGGCAGGGCACCTGCCCTTTTTGTATCCTTTTGTCCTGCCCCAGGGGCCTCTGTCCTGCCTCTCACCAACTCTGCTACTCACTAGGTGGGTGATTTCAGGTAAGCCACACCCCTTCTCGTCCTCAGTTTCCTTATCTGTAAAATGAGTTCATTTCCCTGTCCACCTGAGTCACAGAGCTCAGTGGAGAGGCTCATCTCAGATACATGGACAGGAAAAGACGTGGGGGTGATGAAGGGAACCTGCCCCAGGTGTCAGCAGGTCTGTGTGGAATACTAGCTCTCTTACTGATTGGCTCTGTGGCCCGGACACAGTTTCTCTGAACCTTAGTGGCCCCACCTACGAAATGGGGATCGGACCCTGCCTCTCTGAGCTGTTGTCAGGGCTGCATGAGGTCGTGGCTGCCCGAGGTGTGGCCTCTGCTCAGTGGTCCCTAAAAGATCAGTTTCCTGAAATGCTGCTCCTGACATGGAGCAGGAACCTGCCACTCCCACATGCTGGGCCTGCTTTCTGTCACCCCTTTAAGGGAGCATCACCTGTGCCAAGCTCAACGGCCACCCCATTTCTCCCATGTCCCATCCCTGCCCTGAGGCCAGAACCCTGCCTACGGCTGGGGCTTGTTAAACTCACCCTTGGCTGAGTGAGCAGAGAGGAGGAAGAGAAATTACGTGCCTCTGAGAAGGGAATGCGGTCAGGGAGGGGGTAGATTAGGAGGTGGGGTGCCTCGTAGAAGGGGGTCTCCCCAGGCAGTGGCATCCCCCCACCTCTGCTTTCTCTCCATCATTCAGAGTAGCAGAGATCACCTAATCAACCCTCACCCTGCAGGTGGGGAAACTGAGGCCCGACACAGAAAGATGCAGACACCTCCCTTCACTGGGGTCTTGAGAAACAAGAAAAGCAGCAAATGTTAGCTCATGTTCCACCCCACACCAACAACGGGGGGAGGGCGCTGTGATCATCCCCAGTTGACATATGGGGAAACCGAGGCCCAGAGGGCTGATATGACGTGCCAACAGACACACGGCTTATGTCTGGAAGTTGCAGAGCTGGCTGGTTCTGGAGCAGGTACTTACCCATCGTGCTACCCTGCCATCTGGGTAAAGAGAGGGTGCTGGCCCTTGCAGCGCTAGATCGCTGCCCCACCCACCCCAACCCAGGGGACCTGCTCACATGACTGTCATTGAGGTCGTTGCTGGGAGAGTTCATGACCACGATGATCTCCAACCCGTTATCAAAGTGCCACCGTCTGGTGTCCGCACGCTCCCGGCCCCTCTCCATACTAGGAGAGATGTAGACGTCCACACCGGGGGTCCCATACACCTCGAACATCTCCGTGCCCTCAGGTACCGACCTGGGAAGGACAAGAAGCCATGGGAGGTACTAATGTGTGGATTCTTGTTCAGATGCTTGAGTTTTGGCTCAAACACTTGCTTCTTCCAAGAATCCTTCCCTGACCACCCCAGGCCTCTCAGCCCCCCACGGCAAGCTCCTGGGAGTGAAGCCTGGACCCCACACAAATGCATACCCATTCTCACCTTCCAAGGCTCTGTATTTATTAACACTTCCCTGTGAGTTATTTTAACTCCCAACAAAACTGCAAGCTCTTGGGAAGTTAGGACCTGGTTGAGTGCTTTATAAGCCCCCAGTGCAGAGCTGGGTGCAGAGAGCTCAGTGGACACCAGCCTGCAAATGGACCCCCTGCAGTTCTGAGTCCATGGCTTTAAGAAGAGCAGTCTCCCCTCCGAGTCCCATTTGCACCCTTCTTTAGCGGGCAAGAAGATGCCCTTGGGGTCTCCCCTAGGAAAGGGTACTAAATTTTGTAGAGTGTCCACTGGGTGCCAGGCACCTTGTATTTCCTAGCTCCTTTTATTCTCACAAGTCTGCAAAGTGAGTGGTATCATCTCCATCAGAAAGGTGAGGAACTGAGGCTCAGAGAGGTCAAGTACCAAGCCCAAGGTCACACGGCATGGAATGGTGCTGCCAGGTTTGCACTTGGGGCTCTGACACAGCGCCTGTGCTTCTCCGTGGCCCTGCAGCGTCACCTGGGAAACTTGGCCTGATTCAGTCAAGCAACCAGGCATTATTAGTACCTTCAAAAGTCATCTGGCCCTGGGGCCATGTTCCCCCCACTCCAGCTGGTCTGGGAGTCCTGTTTGAAATCAGTCTGTCGACCCTCTGATTGTCTGTGGGGTGCCCGGGGTGCCTACTGTGCCCAGAGGCAGGTACACCCACTACTCTCCCCACTGCCCCAGAGCCTTCCATCCCACCAGGGAGTTAAAAACAGCACTGCCGGGCAGCCAGGTGGGGCTTATGGTCACAAAGTCAGTGGTCTGTGGGATCCCATGTAGGGAGAGGCCCCTGTGAGCCAGAGAGACCAGAAGGCTTCCTAGAGGAAGCAGCACACACACGTGTGCCCGGGAGATAAACAGTAGCTGACATTTGTTCTTGCTTATAGGCCAGCCCTGTGCAAGGTTCTTAGGTGTGTTACGTAAAGCAATCCTCCCATTAAACCTAGGAGGTGCCTACTACCATCGTTTCCCATTTTACAGATGGGAGAACTAAGGTTAAGCACACTGCCCAAGGTCATGGAGCTAGTAAGTGGCAGGACTGGGATCCCACGCCAGGCCTCCTGGCTCCTGAGTCCATATTCTCACCCACCGCCTTCCCAGGAGTAATCACGATAGGGGCGCCTGGGTGGCTCAGTGATTGAGTGTCTGCCTTCAGCTCAAGGCGTGATCCCGAGGTCCTGGGATCGAGTTCCGCATCGGGCTCCCCGCGTGGAGCCTGCTTCTCCCTCCTCCTGTGTCTCTGCCTCTCTCTCTCTCTATCATAAATAAATAAATAAATAAATAAATAAATAAATAAATAAATAAATAAATAAATCTTTAAAAGAAAAGAAACTAAAAAAAAAAAGAATAAATAAAATCTTAAGATAAATAAAAGAGTCACAATAATCATAGCCCCCGAGCCCCCAAGGGCCCGAGGGCCCCCTCCCCTGCACGCTTACCAGGGCAGGCCTTCCAAACAGCATTCATTCATCCTCACCGTGGCCTGGGAGGAGGGGATTATGACTCTCATGCACATGTGGGGCAACAGAGGCTCAGGATGGGCAAGAGACTTCCCCACGGTTGCACAGCCGGCAATTCCACTCCGGGCCCTCTTCCTTTCCCTGCTCCACTTGGAGCGCAGACTTCCTTCAATACGCCCTCTCCACTCCTCCACCAGCAGGACTCTGAAACTTCTCAAAGTGGCTTTTTTATAAATAGAGAAGTAAGCTCAGCCCAGGCTCCACTTGTCAGGCGGGTCCTGGTGGAGCGCGTGGCCCTCCCGGGCGTCCCCAGCAGCTGGGCGGGGCTGACACACCTGCTTCTCCCCCCAAGCAGGGCTGCTAGATTTAGCAAATAAAACTAGAGAACACCCAGCTGGACTCAGATTTCAGATAAACAGCAAATCATTGTTTTAGTATAAGGATGTCCCATGTAGTATTTGGGACATGGTTGCACTAAAAAAAAATACTAATTGTTTATCTGGATTTCAAATTTAACTAGGCATCCTGGATTTTATCTGGCAACCCTATTCCCAAAGCCTGTAATTTCCAGGGCTGGTGGAGCCCTCGGTCCTGGGGTGTCCTGGCTGTGCAGGCCAGCCCATCCTGGGACATAAAGAGCCTGGACAGAGAGAGAGAGACAAAGAGATATAGAAAACCCTGAGAGATGGAGAGCCAGAAAGACACACACGGAGATAGACCAGGTGTGGAGAGCTCCCTCCACCCCAAGGAGAACCCTCGGCCCCACTCTCTGAGTCACCTGGCCTCCCGCTCCCCAGGAGGCTTGTAAACTTTTTATGAAACTCCCCCCAACCCCAACCTGCTGCTTGGACCCCGGTGCCCACGACCTGGAGGTTGAAGGAGCAGAAGGCACGGAACCGCACCCAGCTCCCCAGCACCAGCCCCTGGGTTTGGGATATCTCGGCCCAGCTCCCTTGCACTTCCCTGTATGAGATGCTGGGGGCTTCCTGATGAAGATCCTTCGGGCCTGAGGGGGAAGGAGCCGGGAGCTCAGTGGTGCCAGGATCAGAGTCAAGAGCCAGGCTCTAGACTGGGCCGGGTTGCCCATAAGCCAAGTGACCCAGAATAAATCACCTCGCCTCCCAACAAAGTGGAATAATGACACCCACTTGGTCAACCTCACGGGCCATGGCAAGGCTCAGATGCCGTAATGGGAAAGGCTTGGAAAATCACCCACGGGGTGGGGGTGGGGGGTGGGGGTGGGGTCTTCAGGTTGATTAAGAAGCAGGAAAAGGGCGGGTTGAGAGGCTGGGCTGGGGGTGCTGGGGGCAGCTTCCCAGAGGGAGGCAGGGGGAGCCAAGGGCGAGGGGGAGACTCATCCGAGGGGAAGGCAGTTCCACGGTGGAGCCTCAGGAGGCCAAGGGTAAACTCAGACTGTAAGGGGGAGCCAGCGAATGTTCTTGATCAGGAGGGGCACTGAGGTGGATGCTGGTTCAAATCCCAGCCCACCACCCATGAGGTATGTGACCTTGAGGGAGACGCTTGGCCTCTCTCTGCCTCAGTGTCTCCGTCTATAAGGCGGAGAAGACTATAGGAATCGATGTGTGTAAACGCTCTAGACGAGTGAAAGTTGGAGGCACCTGAACCCATGCCTCACTTCGTTCCAGGGAAACTGAGACCCAGCAGAGGAGGGACCAGACTCCCGGTCCAGTGCTCACGCCCATCGGGGAAGGAGCTGTTGGGAGGATGAGAAGGATGGCTGCTGGGACAAGAGCCTGCATCGGGTACAGGAGGGTCTGGATTTCCCGTCTTGTGGAGGCCGGAGAAGCAGCCAGAGGCTCGCCCGGCCCAAGCTCTTCCTCCGGCCTGGCCACCCCATGCTGCCAGCCTGCTGCTCCAGACAGGGCCCCCAGTCCCGCCCCGGGGGCTTCGGGCTTCCCCTCCTGTCCATGCACAGGACAGTCCAAGGCCCTCCGTGCACCTTCCCTGCACCGAGCCCAGTGACATCTGAGAACCGTGGCTAAGGGGGGGCTGTCTCCCCAGCAGCGTGGGAGTGACTCAGTGTGAACCCGCCCCTCCTAGGAACCCAGACGAGTCAGGTCTTCCTTTACGTCCCGTGTCACCCTCTCAGTGGTGAGGACGACGATGGTGACAAAGGTGACAAAGCAGCCCCCACAGCCACACACACACCATCAGTCCTGTTATCCCCACTTTACAGATGAGGGAAGAGGTTCGGAGATTACAGGGACTTGCCCAGAGTCACACAGCTGGTCGGTGACGGAGCCAAGACTCACAGCTGGGGCTCAGGCCCTGCTCCCCTGCAGACCCAAACCCATCCTCTCCTTTCATGGGCTCAGGGTCAGGGCCTCCGGGAAAACAGAACCAGACATTTCAGAGCCAAAACACTGATGGGAGAGGTCCTTGCGGCTGCAACCAGACAGGTTGACAAGGTGACCGCCACGGTCCCCACTGATGTGGCCCACGGGGGCAGAGGAGAGCAAGACCCAGCCAGTGCAGGCTCTGGGTGGCAGCTGCCCCCACCCACCCCTGCCCTGTTCAGCGAGGCTCCCAGACCCCAAGTCCTCTGGCCTCAGCATCCCCAGGGTCAGCAGACCACAGTCCCTCCTTCGTCCCACCCTCTTCCCGCCCCTGAGAAATGGTGGCCCCTTGAACCGCTTCCCTACAGCCCAGCTCGTTAGGAGCTGGGAAGATGCATCAGCCTCCCGGCCCGGCTCTGCCCACGCAGGTGAGCGCTCTCACGGATCACGAGCCAGAGGGAGAGCTGCTCTGTCAAACCAGGGAGGGGGCTCAGACGCCTCCACGAGCAGAGCTGGCCCCCCGCTGTTCTATGCCAACCTCTTCAGGGCACATAAGGGGAAACTGAGGACCAGAAAGGGCTCAAGAGGAGAGAGCAAAGGACGACAGAGCGAGAGCTAAAACTCAGGGCCCCCCGGATCCCTCTGTCCTTTCACTCCCTTGACCTGCCTCTGCTGAGCAAGAGGTGACCCAAGCTGCTGGCCTGTCCTACTAGGGCAGTGGTTTCAGCCCTGGCTGCACATTCATCCCCAGGATGTGGCTCAGCACACCCCTGTATCTCCCTTCCTTCCCTTTCGCCCTGCGAGCCCCTGCTCAGGAAAGCGAGGCCCCCTGACCAAGTCTGGGCCATCTCCAACTCAACGGAAGGCAAGAAGACAGGGTGCAGTCCACTGCCACAGACGGAGCGCCCCAGTGGTCTTGCCTGTGCTCATCCTTCAAGGTCCCGGTTGGTGCCCTCCCTCCAGGAGACCTGCCCCGACTACTCGGCTGATGTTCATTCCTCTTTTCTCATCTCCTTCTCCGGGTAGGGTTCAGAGGTTGTCCCCCAGCCACCTTGTGGATGGCAGGTTTGGGGACCCTTGAGGCTGTCCAAGGGGCCAGGACAGAGCCTTAAAATGATGACAGTGCTGGTGGTGGTGGTGGCAGTGCTGGTGGTGGGTGGTGGTGGCAGGGCTGGTGGTGGTGGCAGTTGCCACAATGGAATGTCCACCACATCCAGGCACGGCCTACGGGCTCTACACACAACACCCGAGTCCTTTGACGCGAAGGCCGACGTGTTTAGGCTGCAGCCTGGCTCTGCCATCCTCATGGGCTGTGTGACACGGGGCCAGTGCCTTAACTGCTCTGTGCCTCTGTGTCCTCATCTATAAAACGGGGATGATGACAGTCCCCACCTCGCAGGATTGAGAGTTAGTTACTAAACATCAAGTGCTTAGGGCGGCGCCTGGTACGGAGCAGTCTCTGAGGATCATGGCTGAGAGGACCGTGTCCACCCTACACATGAAGGACAGATGCCAAGTGACTCTCCCGAAGTCAGATGGCTGCTAAGTCCCAGGCCTGGCACTGGCCGGCACACCCGCTGCCCCCTCCCTGGCTGGCCCGCGGTGTAAGCGCCGGGATTGCTGAATCACGACATCTCCAAGCTGGAAGGGACGGGATCCTTCCCCAGAGCACGGGGCCACCCAGCCTGTGATAGAACTCTGAAGGGACAGGATTCTCAGATGGCGGGGACCGTGCCTCCTTGCTTGCCACCGCCTTCGTGTCCCCAAGCCTGGCCCACACTAGACCCCAAAGAAATACTGGATGGATGTGTGAATGAATGAATGAACCAGCAGCCCTCTGCCTCCTGCAAGGTGGTCCTGTCACAGAGGCCCCAGAATCCTTGGTTTGAGGGTGCCTGAGGCTGTGCCCCGCGCCCTCGGGCTGTCCCCTCTTGGCCTCCTTGGGAGCACTCACGTAACCCCAAGACACTGCTGCCTTTGCCCCGCTGGCTCCATCCTCTAAGGAGGCGCTGCTGCAGGGGAGGGGCCGGCCCTGGGTTTCCCGGGCCAGGTCAGACTGGAGGCACATCTGCCCGACGGGCATGAGGCAGCCAACGCAGGTGAGTCACCCCCATGGGCACGCAGCACGGGAGGAGGAGGTGGCGCCAGGAGCAGGGACACCTTTCCGCCCTTGTCCCTCCTCCTGGCACAGCCTCTGTGCTGCCCCTCCTCCCAGTGCCCTCCCTACTTCTCACTGCCCACCCACCGTCACCCAGGCTTCAGCCCCCGGTGCCCAGCTGGGCTGGGCCTGTTCCACGCTTGGTTCCCTCCCAAGACCGGCCTCTCACCCTTGCTTACCTAACACTCTGGGACCGACCCCAGCTCTGCTTCCAACTAAGTTCACTCCAATTTTTCAAGTCTTAGTCTGGGATACTGGTTCTCAACTGGGAGTGATTCCACCCCCCCACCCCCACCACCACCACAGGGCACATTTGGTGATGTCTGGAGACATTTTTGGCTGTCACAAGTGGGGGTGTGCCACTGGCGTCGGTGGGTAGAAGCCAGGGGCACTGCTCCACATCTCACAGTGCACAGGACGGCCTCCACCACAGGGAATGAGCGGGTCAGTAGTGCTGAGGTTTCAAAACCTGGTCAGAGGCGGGGGTGGGAGACCAGTGACAGGGGAAGGATGACATGGCTCTCCTTCTCTCCTTCCTATCCCCTAACAGCTCAGTCTTGGAGCTAGGACCCCCAGAGACTCCCCAAAAGCCTAAGGAGTCAGCTCCCTAAATGGTTCCCACAGCCCACTTCCTAAGACCCTGCCCAAACTCTCCTTTCCTTCCTGGGAGAGAGACAAGACAGGGCCTTACTTCCAGCCACTGGCTTTAAGGACATGGCCATGGCACACAGTGCAGGAATTCCATGTGGGCTCTGAGTGGCTGGAGGAGACCTGATCCTTCCTCTTCAAGGGGCAGTGAGAAGCCTAAGACACTTGATCATAAATGGGTTTGAACCCTGGCATTGACCCATAGTTACTGTGTGACCTGAGCAAATGGCTTGTCCTCTCTGTCCCAGTTTCCTCATCCATCAGTGAGATGAAGTTGACAAGCTTAGCTCCTAGGCGGTTGTGAAGGTTAAACTGGAGCATTCAAGGTCAAGGGTTAAATCCAAGAAGCTTGCCGAGCTTAGAACAGCGCCTGGCACATAGGAAGGGCTACATATGCATAAATGATTTCTAAGGAAACGACTGATGCTCATTGCAGAGCTCATAGGCTGGGGACCAGGGCCGGGGGTACACACCTCTTCCTATCCTTGTGACCCCAGCCTTCAGGGTCTTCCGGAGTGCCCAAGCCCCCATGACACCAGCACCCTCCAAGGCCCTGGGCCAGAGCTCAACCACTGCAAGTCCCCCGGCTTGGGAGAGGGCGGCCAGGCCAGGCCTGAGCCCCGAGGAAGCCCTGCCCAGGGAAGGGCGCAAGGGGCTCAGCACCAAGGGCCTGCAGACCCCCGGCCTCTGGCTCTTACCCGTAAATGTCCACGAGGGTCTCCACGCCAGCCACACACACGGCGCTGGTGGGATGCTCCAGGGACACACGCACGATCCTCTGCGGGGACATGCTGGCCTCGGTCGGGGCTTGGGCCGCCAACCCCAGCGCTGCCGGGCACATCCCAGGTCGTGCGGTTTAAAAGGCCCTGGCCCCGCCTCCCGGCCCAGGCTGCTAGCTCATTGGCTCCCGTCCTGGAAGCCCAGCCCCTTCCCAGAGCCGGGAGCTCAGGATTGGCCAGAAGCAACCCTTCATTTGCATAAGAGCCTGTTGCTCCGCCCCCAGTACGGAGGGCGTCCGTTTCTCCCTCCAAGGGAGCGAGTCCCCGCAGGCACCGGGGCTGGGGCACCAGGGCCTGGGGGGTGGGGGCGGGGGGAGGCGAAGATGTGGGGCGCTGACCTGGGCGCCCTCCTCACTTCCCACACTCCTCCTCCTCACCCCCCTTTCCTGCATTTCCAGAGCTGATACGGTTTAGCGGGGAGCTCTCCACCCTGCTGGAGGAGCTGGTGAACATGCAGGCTCCCAGGCCCCACCTCCAGCCTGACACAGCGGGTAAGGGGTGCCTCCTGGCATCGGGATCTTTTTCATAAGCACCCCCAAAGCATCGTGAGAAACTTTGAGAAACACCTGCCTTTTTCTTAAGAGCATGGAGCGTGGAAGCAGGACTGGAGGCAGCTCTGCCTCAGCCTCGTGCTGGCTGTGTGGCTGGGGACAAGTGGCTTCATTGCTCTGTGCCTCACCTGCCGCCTCTGAAAACGCTGTTGCAGGGCTCACGTGGGCCCACGTGGGCAGAGCTCTAGTGTGGAGCCCGGCCTCGTTCTATTACTGGCGTTGTCACTCTGACCACATGGCAAAAGCCTGTGGAAGGGGTGGGTGGCCCTCTCTGGCCAGGAAGAACTTAGAATGTCGGAGCAGGAAGGCTCACTTGTGAGGGGGGGAAACTGAGGCCAGAGGAGGCATTTGGCCACCTGAAGCAGCAGGAGCAAGGGCTCTCAGGAGAGGGGTCTTGGGGACCCCGACTCCACCATGCATCAGCTATGTGGCCTTGGGTGATAGGTTCCCTCTCTCTGAGCCTCGGTTTCCTCATCTGTAGAAAATGTGGCTAATCACCAGCCCGGCAGAGATAATGGCGGGGACACACCCTACCCAGCCAGGCTCCAAAGGTGCTGAATAGAAGCTTCCTCCCTTCTCTCTGGCGATGCTGCCAGTCTGAGGCAGGGTAGGGACAAGGACCTGCTTCCCAGTGTCCCCAGTGGGTGCACGCCCAGCAGCTCAAGGATCTTCAGCAGGACTCTAAGAATGGTGCTCTTCTATCCCAGAGTCTGGGAAGGGTGTTCCCAAGGGGAGATGCTGGGCTGCTGAATTCAATGACAGCTTTACTTCTTTGGCTAGAAAATGGCTTGATGGCAGACTCAGATCTGGACTCAGGAGGAAGCCCCAAACAGTCTCCCTACCCGCTTATGAGCACAGCTGGGGAATTGCTGCAGAAAGTGGGGGCTTCCTCCTGGGGACTGGCCCACAGTGCTAGGGGCAGGACCAGCTTCCGCCTTAGAGCCCTGTATCTCCCTTCAGAAATAGACCCAAGCCTTCGCCTCTCCCCTGTTAATACCAGGTTTTAGAAACCCATCTGTGGTTCATTCAGACTAAAGTGTCGATGACTGATGGGCAGCAGCTTTTTGCCTTTTAGTCCATAACAAAAGGTAAAATAAAGTGAATGAGTGTCAGAGGATAGAATCTGAGGCAGCAGCCAGTGTGTAGGATGAGAGGGGGTGATATTTCCAGGTCCCTGAAATCAGACCACTGAGGCTGGGTAACCTGCAGGCTTTAGAGGCAGGAATGAAAGGGAATCCTAGTGGCCTTCGGCCCTGGGCACCAGTCCCACTGGAGGATCTCCTGCCTCTGCCTTCGCTCTGAGAGATGGAAGAGATAGCCTAGGGAAAGAAGAGGCAGGCCCCACCCCTCCCCTGATATCCATCTCAGCCGGGCACTTGGCCTCAGAGCGATGGGCCTGTGCCAGCCATCCTGCTGAATCAGCCTACCTGCCTGCCTGCCTGGCACTGACTGGCCCTGGGGCTCTCCCAGCCAGGTAGGAACTGCCCGTGGCCAGCGGAAGTTGAGCCAAGGAGCTGGGGCACGGTGGGGAGAACTGGAAGGAGGGCCCCCCTCGCTCCTCCCCTCCTCCCTACAGCCCAACAAACAGACACTAAGGAGGCAGCCACTTGAAGAAATGCATGTTGACATTTTTATTAATCAAGCAGGAGGTGATCAGTCGTCCAGAACATTCTCAGAGGGGACTTTAGGGCCCTCCGACAACTCTAGCAGCAATTCCAGAGCTTCCCACGCCCAGGGCAGCTCTAGAAGGCCTGCTCCCCGCCCTCCCTATCACTCTGCAATGCCCCTGCCCTTCCACCCACAGCCTTTCCCTGGAGAACCTCAACCCTGGCTGCAGGCTCTTGGCCCCCAAAGAGCTCCCTTCTCTCCTTGGCTCAGTCTAGGCTGGGTCATGGTTATGAGCAGAAAGTGCAAAAGTTAGACCAGGGACTTGTGAGTGGGGTCCTCAGAGTCTTCTGGAAGGGGAGGACCCAGGTACAGCACCCCCACCGCCTTAAACCATAGCAGTCCTGATTTTATCCGCTTCAGATCTTGGGTTTCCATGGAAGTTTCTGATTGCTAAGTAGTCCGTGGCTCACAGAGTTTACCAGGGGCTGGCTGGCCCGGCCCCAGTCTTACCAGGGGCTTCTGTAAAGCCCCGGTGGTGGAGGGCTAGGGCCGAGAGCCGCCAGGATGGCCCCAGAGGCAATGGTGGGAGGGGGCAGGCTGGGTCCTTTGTGCCCATGCCTGCCTGGGGCTGGAGAAGGATACCTCTCGCCTGGCACCGGCCAAGCCGACCTGCCTGTACACATCCTGGTGACCTCACCCGGGGCCAGGCTCTTAGCCACCCCGCACCCTGGTAGCAACTCTCTTCCCCTCTCTGGGAGGGGACACAGGCCTGCCGGAGGAGGGGGGTCACTCTATAGGGAAACCCAGGTGACACGCAGGGTCTCGGGGCTGCCAAGAGGGACTGGGCAAGCCGTTCCTCCCACTGCCAGCGGGACCAAGGGGAATAATTAAAGACAATTAAAGGAAATTAAACCCCACCTTCAGAGATAACCTAATGGCCCCCCCACCCTCTCCTAACCTCTGGGCCCTTGCCCCCTGTGACATCTGGAACCGCCAGCCCCCCTTCACATTCAGGGTACAAAACCCGAAGCGAGGACACCTGGGACACAGAGGCCAGGCCCTGAGGCTCGTCCGCCACCCTGGCCTCCCGCCTGCCAGCCTTCCTCTGGGTGGCCCCCGGAGGCCTCTCTGGCCTCACAGCGTTTGGGGGCCGGAAGCTGCCAGCACTCGTAATTAAAGGCTTCCTACACAGGTAACAAGCACCCTTCTGAGGCTGGAGTCAGGCATTAAAGGGGTTTTGTTGCCTTTTCTTTTTAGGACAGGCCCTCAGATGCTCGGCCTTCCTGTGCTTATTGGCCTCTATAAATATGGCTGAGGGGTGCCAGGAGGTCACAGCTTGAGGGTCCCCTGCATGGGGGCAACAGCTGGGAGAGAAAAGGGGGTGCCCCACCTCTCTGCTCCTGCTCTGACAGGAACCACAGGTGCCCGGACCCAGGCCCCCACCCCCGAGCTCAGGCCCTCTGGGCCCCATTCCTGGTGCAGACACGAAAGGAATATCAGCACAGAGGAGCAAGGACCCAGCACGACCATGACCACGCACGGCCGTCCTTGAATATGTTAAGGTGGTTGCTCTTTTCCAGAACCTCGGATCAGGAAGAGGGAGGGAAGAATGAGGACAGTCCTTGGGCTGGGGCGGCCACTCCAGGGATGAGGGTGCGTGGTGTCTGTGGCTGTACCCCGGGGCCTGCGGTGGCCAGCACGTGTCCAGGACCCGGGAAGATGCACCTGAGGCTCCCCTGAGAGGATGGAGGCCGGGTGGAGGCTCCTCGCCCTCACCCTGGCGGGGTTCCCTGGCAGGTGGGCACAGAGGATGGCGGGTGGAGGTGGGCTCAGGGCACCATGTGCCACCACTTGAAGGAGAAAGGCCGCCGGCGCACGTTGGTGCCACAGTGGATCTCCCCCAGCAGCTCGTGGTAGAACAAATAGTCATCAATGAAGATACAGTGGAGGCCCAGCGGCTCCAGCAGGGACCGCACCTTCTCCTCCAGGCAGCACTGGCCGTTGATGATGGGCCCGAAGGGCTTGGGGATGCCCAGGTACTTGCCCAAGACCACCATGTTGACCTGCAGAAGAGAAGGCGAGAGGGGAGCCCTGCTGGCTGGGGATGCTCTACACATGGGGGACCCATCCCCAGGCCTGGCCCATCCTCATCAGCATCCCTGGGCCACCAGGATGGGCACTTGCTCCAAAACTAGGGTCTATGGAGAAAAGAAACGGATTTGTGGTTGGAAGAGAGGATTCATACCAGGTGGGGCTGCCGGGAACACCCATGGCAGCTTTATAGGAATGAAAGTATTCCTCCAATACTTTCTTCCATCTATCAGAAAATGGTCAATTTTCCAACATAAATTGTTGGAAAATAAATGTTAGAACAAGATTTTACCATCATCTGCCACAAACTTCAGACAACAAATACCTATGAGGTCTACAGCGTGCACGTCCTTACAGGTGTGGAGCCCTTGTGCAGTGCACAGCTTGCTCACCTTTCCCGGGAAGCCCTGATAAGTGTTATGGTTTATTGAACATCTCCTGTGTGCCAGATACATCATCACTAAACCTCACTCCTCCCTCTGAGTCAGTGGCTGGGAAGGTTAGTAACATAATCCAGGCCACACAATCAGAGAACGGAGAGATTAAAATTCGATGTGGGTCTAACTCATGCCCAAACTCACACTCTTTATACTCCACCAACGTATAGCACTACAGCTGCCTGGGGGAGCCGAGGAGTTGGGGCGAGGGGCTAGGAGCCCTTGGGGACATCTCCTGCTTCCCTGGCTGAGGGCCCTAACCCTGCGGAAGGGAGGCCTCCCCAGGGCAGGGTATGGAAGGGTCTCAGAGAAGACCTCGGCCTTACATTGATGGCCAGAGGAGCTGTGCTTGGAGTTCAAAGGGGACCCTCTGGACCTACTGTCTGGAGGGTAGTGCTGGGTCATCTCAGCACGGGGTGGGCTGCCCTAGACTCTGCGCTCTCACATTCTCCATGCCGTGGCCCTGTCACCATCAGGTCTGCCCTGCAGGGCCATCATGAAGCTGGAGGATCCTCTGGGGTCAGCGCCAGGGCCTTGGTCCTGAGCTACCCACGTGCCCCCTGATGGGCTGGGATGTGCTGAGTGAAGTGGGGCACGTAGAGGCGCAAAAGGCCAGGAGGGGAGCCAGTCCGGGTCTGCTTCTTCCTAGATGAGAACTCAGGAGATGGGAGGCTCCTCATGTGCTGGGTGACCTCAGGCCAGGCAAGCACCCTCCTCAGAGGGCCTGTCTCCCCATCTAACAAATGAGGGGGTTAAGGGAGTGTCCCCCATGGGCTCTCCCCTGAGGACGTACTGGGATCCTTTAGCGGGGTCTGGACCAAAGCTCAGAGATCCCCACAGAGGGGTGCGTGTTGGGGTCGGGGCTCCCAGCTGGTGTGGGCAAGGCCACAGCCCAGAGAGGGCTGGCCAAGGTCATGGGCTCTGGCCCAGGCCCTCCCCTAACCTTCAGCCAGAACCAGAGCCTGGATGCCCCTTAGTCCTTCCCTGACCAGTAGGGCAGCCACTGGCCACATGCAGCAGTTGAAATTTAAATGAAATAAAAGTACAAATTTCATTCCTAGCCACACTAGCCACATTTTAAGTGCTCAGTAGCCACATGCGGTTTGGGGGCTCCCGTGTCGTATTGTGCAGACACAGAACGTTTCCATCATCTGAGACACTTCTAAGAGACAGCACCGCCCTCGAGCAGTGGCTCCCAGCCAGGGTGATTTTGTCCCTAGGACATCTGGGTGTTCACAATGAGGGGGGTGCTAATGACATGTAGTGGGCAGGGGACAGGGACACTCAGCCATCCCATGATGCACAGGACAGCCCCTCAGCAAAGGATTCGGGCCCAAAATCAGCAGAGCCAAGGTGATGAAGCCCTGCCTTGGAGGTCTCTACCAGGACCCCACAGTGAGGAGTCAGGAGTGAGCGCAAATCCGGGCAGGGAAGCCCCGCCCCGGATACGTGCCTCCAGTCAGGATCAGGACGCACCCCCACCCTTCGGCTTGTCCAGTGACAGGGATGAAAGGGCCCAGGCTGACGAGGGAAGGTCTCCCATCCTGGGGAGCCACTCCACAAGCTGCCACCACCCTGACATCCTTTCCCAAGGTGTTAATGGTTTAGCTAGCGCAGGGCAGATAGCATCGCCCGGCCCCTCCCAGAGGCCACCCCAGTGAGATCACATCTGTGCATCTGCTTGTCAGCGGCCTGACTTAATGACAGCCAGGGAAGCCGCCACCCTGCGCCGGCCTGCCCGCCCCGGGAGCCGCACTGGGGAGCAGCCGGCTGGGGGCCGGGGTGCGGGGAAGAGCGCGCAGCTGAGGCCCACAGTTGGAAGCCTGAAAACACCGAAACCAAAACACGCTTCTTTTTTCCACTTGGGAGGGAAAAGAGGCCTAAATTGTGGGGCTGCCGTCGGCACCGAAGGAGGTTTAGCAGCATCCCTGGCCTGCACCCACTAGATGCCAGCAGCACGCCCCTCCCTGTGGCAATAAGATGCCCTCGAGGGGGCAAAATCGCCCGGTTGAGAGCCACCGATGGAGATGCTCTATACCTGCGCAGAAACCAAACACACGCGGGAGAGGTCCACCAGGCCTCCCCAGCCTCTGTGCCCGTCTGCGTGGGGCAGGAGGCGCTTGTCCCCTGGAACCCCTACTGACACCCCTCCGGACCCTGCCGGGCCCCAGGGACAGGCCACGACCTCCTTCTGCGCTCTCACCATGTCAGGGAAGAAGGCTTCTGCGTAGGAGCCCTTGAGGGAGAAGAGCTGGGGGATGTCCACGATGTCCCGCTCGCTCAGGCCCAGCTCCCGCTTCAGCACCTCCCGGTTCCAGTCGATGCATTTCTGGGGGAGGGGGAGAGAGGGGGCGCACCCGGGGAGCCAGGGGGCCTCTAACGCTGGCTGGACGCCCACTGCGTGCCAGGCCCCCACAGAGCGCCGGGCACCCAGGCACTCTCCATCCGTCCTCCCAATAGCTGTGTGTCCCTCCCAGATGGGGAAACTGAGTCACGAGTGATCCGCCCGAGGGCAGAGAGCTAGGAGGCAGCAGAGCTGGGATTTGGATCCTGACAGTTTCTGGTTCCAAAAGGCGCTTGCTGCTACACCACACGGCCCCGGCCACGGCGCGGCGCGTACCCCTGTCCATGTCGGCAGTTTGGGAGAGGGCCAGGCTCCACTCAGGAGAAGCGAAGGGCCCCCTCCGTTTCCTGAGCTCCAGCTCTGCACCCGGCCTGCACCTTGCATGCGGCCGGCTCCAGCCCTGCCCCTTCCAGAGACCCCCTCCCGCCTAGTGTCCCCTGGCCAGGTCCCCTTAACTCCTACCCACCCCACCACTCACCCCACGGAGCCCCATTTCTCCACCACATCTCTCCCAATTCACTCTGCTTCCGGAAACTCATCACTCCCCCCCACCCCCGGCCCCAGTAGACCTAGATCTCCCTCATCCGACTGGGCGCTCCCTGAGGCCCCTGCTGTCTCCTCCATCAGAGTGGGGGTTCCCTGCGGCAGAGGCCCTAGCCTACCCACAGGACAGTCAGAGGCCCTGGGGCTGAGCCCCTGACCCCCACCCCAGCAGTTCCTGGGGCAGCTTCTGCTGGGAGGTGTGGGGACCCTCAAGAGCGAGCGGCGGGCCGCCTCACCTGTACATAGAGACTGTCGTTCCTGAGGCGATGGTCCGCCAGCATCTCATTAATGCTTCTGTTCACCTGGTGCCTTAACCCTGCGAGAGAAAGAAGGCAGGACGGGGCTCAGGGCGGACTGCCCAGGGCCATCTCGGGCCTGGGGCCGCAGCACCTGGGCCAGGATTGTTCTCCCACCTCAGGGCCGGGGGCTGAAGCTAGGATGGAGAAAGCCTGGGGACCCTGCCCTCAGGCTCTGGCTGCAAGTGCAGGGGCTCCTCGGGCAGGGGGTCGTGGCTCGGTACTATGTGATTACAGCACAGCTACCGTCACTGGCCTCCCACCACGCTCTGGCACCCCACTAAGGTTATGATTAATCTTCAAAACGAGGCTAGGTGGGTTCATTATCACCCCCAATTCAGAGAAGAGGAAACTGAGGCACTGAGCGGTTTCGAATGCAATCTTGATCTCGCAGCCACTAACGGCAAGATCAGGACTCGAACCCAGGTCCTGAAGCACTGCCACATCCCTTCCAGGTGAGAGTGATGAGATCCATGGGGGGGTGGGGGTGGGGCTCAAGGGGGCCAGCCAGGCCCTTGGACCGTCTGTCAGCTCCCAGAGGCAGGTCCACAGCGGGGCTCTGACCACCCACCTGGCTTCTCACCTCTTCCACTCTTGAGCCCAGAGCCCTATGCATCCTGCATCCCACATCCGCATCCTGCATCCGCCTCCCACATCCTGCATCTGCATCCCGCATTCCACATCCGCATCCCATATCCCACATCTCGCATCCCACATCCTGCATCTGCATCCCACATTTCACATCCCACATCCCACATCTGCGTCCCACATCCTACATCCGCATCCCGCATCCCACATCACACATCTCGCATCCACATCCACATCCCGCATCCTCATCCACATCCCACATCCACATCCCTCATCCCGCATCTCACATCCACATCACGCATCCACATCTGACATCTGCGTCCGACATCCCACATCCACATTCCACATCCTGCATCCGCATCCCTCATCCCACATCCCAGGGAAAGTCCTGGGCCAAGCACTCCTCTCGGAGCCTCCGGGGAAAGGGATGGGGGAGGGTACGAGATCAGCAGGGTGCACACTCTTTCCGGTGGTGCCCCTCCTGGGGTGTGGCCAGGAGCCGCCCAGTCTTGCAGAGGAGGCCACCCCCTGCGTGTGCCTGGGCCAGTCCACTGACCTCCTGGCTCCCCTGCCGGGCCCAGTGGAGGGCAGCCCGAGGGCCCTCATCCTTAGCTCCCAGGTGAGGATGTCGGGGGAACAGCGAGGTCCGGCTCTGAGCTGACGAGCAAGGCAAAGGGCCTGCTAACAGGCCTAGCCACAAAAGGCAGGCCGGTGCCCAGGGCTGGCCCCCAGAGGATGGGGTCCCCACGGGTGACCGGGTCGTTGGCACTCACCATCAAACTGGGCGGCCTCCCCATACCCCTCGTCTTTCTTCTCTTGGAACAGTTCGAGGCAAGCGCTGGGGCTCGCCAGGAGCAGCCGGAAGCCCTGGCACAGAGGGAGGGAGGACTGCTCAGTGGACAGGATCCCCCTGGACGCAGGAGACCCCAAACCCAGGAGGGGCCTGAGTTCAGAGGCCAGACCACACATGGGTCCCACCTACCAGCCACAAAGACCTCTCCGCAATTCCCCTAATTCTCCAAGCTGCTTCATGGCCCAGGCCTTTGTCCAAGCCATTCTTTTTGCCTGGCTGCCCTTGTCTCCCAGGGAACTCAGCCAGGGGTTGCTGGGAGGTCTCCCCTCCCGGGCCACCTGCCCTCTGAGGCCTGGGCCCCACTCTGCAAGGGGGCCAAGCCCTCTGTCTCAGGTTTTGAATCTCACCCTACCCGTAATTGCCCTTCTGAGCCTCAGTTTTTCCATCTGCAAAATGGGGATCATGATCAGATGGAACTGTTAGAGGATTAAATAAACTAAAGCAAATGAACAAAAAATAAAATAAATAAAATAAAACAATAAAATAAATAAATAAATAAATAAATAAATAAATAAATAAATAAAATAATAAAATAAAATAAAATAAAATAAAATAAAGGACACGCACATCATAGGTGCTCCCTACATGTTACCAGTTATTATCATCAGCGTTGTCATTCCCTGGTCCAGGCTGAGAGGTTTGGATCAGAGCAAACACAGCAACGTGAGAGCGAGTGTATGAGCAGTGGAGCCCATCAGTGCCCTCCTGAGGAGCTCTGACCTCCTCCAGGAAGCCCCCCTCCCCTGGTTAACACCATCTGGTCCCCAGGGTGCCCTGGCTCTGAGCCCACTACGCACAGAGGCGGTGAGCTGGTTCCAGGCGGCCTTGCCCTCTCCCATCCCCTCAGGCTGGGTAGGGGCAGGGGTGGCCCAGGCAGGAGGAGAGGGGACGCACCTTTTGGTCAGAGGTGGGCACGAAGCTCAGGAACTCATCCACGTGGCCCACGGACAGCCAGTCGGAGTAGAGCTCCACGGGCGCCTGCACCTGCTGGGCCTGTAGGAAGTCCCGCACCACCTTGGTCATTCGCCTCCCACCGGACCTGGGGCAGGAGGGAGAGAGCAGGGTCAGCTCAGGCCGATGGGCTGCTGGCTCCCCGCGGGTGCACGTCCTGAGCCCCCCACCGCTGTCTGAGCTTCGTGACATCCCTCCGAACGGGTCGTCGTTCGTCCCCCCTTCCTGCCCCCCGGCCCGGTGCTCCCAGGAGCTCACTGTGCATCCTGAGCATCATCCCAGACAGTCCGCCCCCTCCTGCCACAAAGCATCCTCCGCGAGGCCAGGAAGGTCCTGGCCGCTCCTCCCACTAGAGACTCAAACAAGCGAGCTCCGCTTGCTAAAGGGAACAACAGACCCTCACCCCACGTCCCGGGACTCGGAGGGCCTGCCTCTGCCCAAGACGCCCAGCCCCTCCCTCGGCCCAGCGTCTCCCAAAGTGGGGCCCTGCACCCCCTGGGAGGCAGACATTCGTGTGCAAGAGAACCACTGCCCCGTCATCTGTGCGCGACGCCGCCTGTCTGATCCTCAGCACTTCCTGAAATGAGCCCTGGACCAGCAGAGGGAGGGGACAGGGAGGGGGTCTCGGGAGCTGGGGTCTCAGGGCTGTGGGAGGAGACGTCACTGAAAGCCGCCTGCACGTGCGCAGGGATTTCAACACTGCCTTGGGCAAGGCCATGTCCCCATTTCACAGATGGGGCAGCCAAGGCCCTGCAAGTTCAAGGGGGTGACTTGTCCAAAGTCAGAACAATGTCTTGTATACTCTGGGCCCTCTCCACCTTCCCCTGGGACAGCACCTTCTCCTGCTGCCCCTTGACCATACCGGGGACAGCCCTGCCTCAGGGCCTTTGCACATGCTGTCCTCTGTACCAGGAATTCTTTCCCACGCCCCGTCACCCCATGGTCACTTCCATCTTCAAGGTTGAACTCAAATGTCACCCTCTTTCTCTAGGAGACCTTTGAAAATTGCTACAATCCCTTAATCCCCTTCCCGGCTCTGTGTTTCTTTACCGTATGGGGTGCTAGCTAGCACGCTTGACACCTCGCATGCTGTCTGATGTCAGACACCAGAACGTGAGCTCCCGGGGGGCTGGCGGGGAGGGACAGTCCATGGTCCCTGTCACCCAATCATGTCATAGACTCGACGCTGGGCAGTGACAAATGACAACATTAACTTGCTCTGGGGGACGGGATTGCGGGCAAACACATCTCTTATATTCCTGTTATTTGAAGACAGTGCCGGCGAGTTAAAAAGACGCCTTAAACACACTGAGAGGGTGAAGAGTGAGGCTCCAGAACCCGCTCCTGAGCAGGGAACTCGGGGAGGTTGAGGCAGGGGTCCCAGCCAGCAGAGGCTGACCTGCCCTCCGAGTCACCACCAGGGGGCAGACCTGCTTAAAGATGATCTTAGATACGGGAGCGGAGGGTGGAGGGGGTGCTGGCCTGAGGCCCCGACATCCCTACAAATACCAGGCGCAGGTCATGATCTGAAGGGGGCCTTGCTGAGCTCTCTGACCCCCCACCCCCATGCCCCTCCTGGCTCACGCCACTCCAGCCCGCAGGTCTCCTTGCGGCCCCTCTCATGTCCCGCACACTCCTACCTCAGGGCCTTTGCACGGCCCACCTCCGCTCCTTGGCGCTTCTCCGTCCCAAATACCCACATCTTTAAGGCCCTCGCTTCTCTCGGGGCTCCGTTTCCATGCCAGCTTCTCGGCAGGGCCTCCCTTATCTGACATCACCGACCCATCTACTAGGCCCGCCCACCGTCTGTTCCTCCCTGCGAGGACGAACGTGGGGTGTCTGTTTGCCCACGGCTGACGTCAGGAAGAGGTTGAGGCAGGCGCCCGGGCGGCAGGCTGAGCGCTACCTTCACATGAGCCCGGCCGAGGGAGCTCTGGATTCTGACGAGAGCGCTAACTCGCTGTGGGACCCTGGGCGGTGGCTGTCGCTCTCCGAGCCTCACCCCCTCCGTTTACCGAGGACCTCGTTCCTGGTGTCGACACAACGGCCGGTGGGCTGGGCCGCTGGAGGTCCCCCACCCCGTCCCTATCCCCAGCCCCTGCTCTGAGCCCAGTAGCTTCTAGAACATTTCTTTTATCCAGGGCCGCAGACCTGGCATGTGGGAAAGCTCAGGAAACATTTCCACAATCAGTGAACAAACGCACGAATGAGTGCACTCCATTCACTTTTCCGAGCCTCAGCTTCCTCATCTGTGAAATGGGAATAACAATCGTCCCAGCCTCATAGGGCTGTTCCAAGAATTAAATGAGGTGACGGCTAAATCCTTATGTTCCCGGTACGTAGTAGTAGGTGATTAATAACCTGTGGTCCAATGAGTTCCAACCTGCTGCGTGGCTGACCCCCGGCCGGGGCCCAGGTAAACAATACCTGCACGTTCAGAAGGCGGTTATCATGAATTCTTCGTCCACACTCGTGCTGATTATGCAGCTAGCACAGAGATTTTTTTTTAATAGACCCATTTCACAGACGGGAAACTGAGGCAGGGGTATAAAATAGCGTGTTCATTTCATAACATATCTGTCGTGCCCTAATATACCCCCGTGTCTTCCAGCGTGCCTGGCACATCCTGGGCATGAGGGTAATAGCTTCGAATGAGTTTGTTGAGCACCCACTGCATGCCAGGCACTGTCGTCAGGCCTGCTTAGGTGGTAGACCCCAAAAACAGGTGACTCGTATGTGGCAGAGGTAGGACTCAAATCCAAGTCCACGCATGCTCCGAAGCTTGCGCTCCTTCCTCCTGGGTCCCCCTCTGGAGTGCGGGATGACCACCCAGCACCCGGCAGAGGCCCCAAGGTCCTTCTACCTCTGGGGCAGCGGATCGGGACCCGGATGGTGTCTGAGCATGAGTCACCCGCAAGGTGAGCATTCCTCTTGCTCTACCCAGCTTGGCCACCCAGCTACGTGCCTGGTGTCGGTGCCAGGAGACCCTGCCTCGCCTGGGCGCAGCCCTGAGGCCACCAGGGCCACCGCTCAAGGCTGAGTGGCCTTCCTGTCACTGCCTGGCCACTCTGGGTGTCAGTCAGGGCTTCACATTTTCACCTGGTTTCCATGCCCACCCACACCCAAAGGAGAAGGTGGCCTCTGGTGCCTGGCGTGTGCTGACGCCCCAGGCAGGAAACAAACGGCCCCCCCAGGATCCCTATGCCACGCACCCTGTTGTTGGGTGGCCTGCAGGCAGGGTGGGGGCCCGTTCGGCGGGATTTAGCAGGTACTGTCACCTGTCTAAGCACTAACCTCTAAATCCCCTGTGTCCTGCCTGATGACAGCTGTCCAGGGAGGGACCCACAAGTCACCTCCACCGCCCTGGTGTCGTGCCGTTCGCCTGTAGCCACATGGTGACCTGCGAGCCCTTTCAGCTGCTGCTAGAACAGCAGCTATTTTAACCTCCTCCTGGGACGGGTCACCGGGTGCATCTCCTGCCTCTCTGCACCATCTGGCAAGTCCGATGTTTCAGAAGAAACTGGAAATCGGGCTTTTTACGTAAGGCCTCCCCCTACATACGTAGTGGGTGACTAATGAGGCTCACGAAATACTAGGCAGGCCCGAGACCGGGAGTCACTAGTTCGTGAGTTTTCTCCAAAGATTCCAGAAGCTTTCAAATCTAAGATTCTAGGTCTCAGTCTTTGACTGCAGGACCGCTCACGGGAATTAAGACTGTTTCTCAGACCAGAGACCTGGAGGGTGTATGTAGGGGGGTCCCTACGCGCCCCCCACCTCCCGCCAGGCCTCTCACTTGGGGAAGCTGCTGCCGATGAGGATGCGGCCCAGGGGGTACTCCTTGCCGCCCACGGTGACCGGCGGGCTGACGTCCAGGTTGCCGAAAGAGTCAAGGCTGGAGGCGCCGGCGAACAGGATCTCCCGGGTTACGTATCCAAAGTCGGGACCCTAGGGGAGGACCAGCAAGCCCCCCCCACCCCAGAATGAGGGGTCAGTTAGGACAGGAAGTGACAGCTGTGGGGTAGGGGCTGGGGTGGGGGTGCAATTAAAGTCCAAGCCCGAAACAGGACGGTAACTCAAAAAATCCCCGACTGTTGGGAAACCAGGCAACACGCTGCTTCTAGAGAACTCATAGGTCAACGCAGAAGTCCAAGCAGAAACCAGACACTACTTTGAAGTGAGAGGTGACAAGCACGCAGCACACCGGCCCCTGCAGGTGCTCGCCAGGCTGCACGCTCGGAAACGGCCGCAGCTCTGAGCACCCGTGTTAGGAGGAGAGAGGGTCGGAAAATCCTGCCTCCGCTTCCAGGCAGGAAAAGAACAGCAAGTTAGACGCAGAGCAAGGGGAGGGGGGACGGAGTAACGATGAGGGCAGAGACCAGCAGGGGACGTCCAGGCCAGGGCGAGCCTGGGCTTGGGGTCAGGCCCTTGGCTGATACAGAGTCACCCCGCAGGGCTCGCTGTCACCTGCACTGGGACCCGGCCCCGGCCCCTCTGGCTGAGGTTGGCGCCCCGCTCTGGGTGCCCATCATGAGCTCCCGGACTCCCCGCTCACGGCCCCCACTTGGACACGGGCACCGTGCTGGTGCCGGGGGTGTGGGAGCCCGTAAACAGGCAGAGCCGCCTAGTGGGAGGGCTGCGGAGACAGTCCCTTGGTTTTGCATCTCGGTGCCACGAGCTGCGTGGCCCAGGCTGAGTTACTTAACCTCTCCAGGCCTCGGGGAAAGAGGGGATCAAAACAGCAGCTATCCACAGGGCTCAGGATTGGGGGGTGATCTATAGAGCTAGGGCCGGGGGCCTGGAACACACGGTAGCTCGGTGGCCGGGGCGGCTCTGTCCCCATCCTGCGCGTGAGAGGCAGCATGGGGCCTGGCAGCAGCAGGTGTTCAGAAAACACTTGTTACCTGGGAAGAGGCCCCGCCTCATGAAAGCCAGTCGTGAGAGCTGACGAACGGTGCATCTCCCACAAAAGGCAGTTTGGTCTCCCCAGAGCTAACTCCCCTGCTGGCCCCCACCCACATGGGGGAGGAGGGCTCCCCAGGAGGACTTTACTCCTGTCCCTCCTGGAACAGGGGGGATTTGCATGTCATTTGCATGCCACTCGCATGTAATTTGCATGTCATTTGCATGCCCTCCACTCGTGTCCCTTTCGCCCCCTAAGGACAAAGACCAGGACCAGGGAAGGCCGATTGCAGGGTGCTATAGGGGGAGCCACCCAAGGGACCCCCACTCTGCCCTTTGCCACATACCAGGATCCGCTTATAAGGGAAATGCTTCAGACCTCGGTTTCGGGGGGAGTCAAAGACCACTGGGAAGGCTTTGTGAGGGGCCTCCGTGTAGCCAAACTCCATCTCGTCCTGGGAGGGGAGAAGAAGAGATCACAGCGGTGTCCCGGAGTGTGATTTGCCTAATGAGGTGACCTGGACCAGGACGGGGCCCCAGCTGCCCCCTAAGACCTGGGGGTACGTGCCTCGGGGGTGCAGATGAGGCCTCCTAGGACCCCAACTGGGAGACGACTCTGTCTGGAACCCAAGCATTTGGGGGAAACAGGAGAGACTGGGGTGACGTGGGCAGTGGGCAGGCATTACCCTAAGCTGCCTGCGCCTCGCCACCCCGTCCCAACCGAGGCCTGGCTTCTATCGGGAGACCAAGGATGCTTCGGAGCCTGTGCAGTCCCCATTTCCCAAAGTCAGGGTGAAGGCTGGGGACCCAGGCATCCCAGGCCACCCCCACTGCTCCAGCACCCACCTGAATCCAGCGGTCATTTCGATTTTCAACCTGAGGGCAGATGACCAGCTTGCAGTTGGCTTTCAACGCTAGGTCAGACATGTCTTCCAGAAATTTCTTATTTGGGCCATGAGAGTCTACCACACTGTAAGAAACGAGGAGAGAGGACGTGACAATGACCTCTGACCATGGTGGCCTGGGTCCCGTCCGCACTCGGCCCCGTGTGGTCCCTGGGTATAGGGTTTCAAACACAGCCCCTACCCTAGGAAGGCAGATGCAGATCGTGTCCCCAGATCTATCAGGGGGTGGGTGCAAGGGGAGGGGCAAGCCCAGGTGTGTGGAGCCCGAAGGCCGGGCACAAGGCCAGTAGGGCAGCCAGGGAGAAGGTCACCTGCAGACGGGGTTAAGGTGGCAGGGCAGGGACAAGGAGCCCCGGCCACCCCTGCTCCTTTGGCCTACGCACAGGGGTCAGGGTGCAGTCACTGAGCAAAGGGAAAGAAAGACTTCTCTTCCGAACGCCTGCGGAGCAAGCCTACGTCTCCACACCTTCCTGCCTCCTGACGTAGGCTCCAGGTCAGCTGCGGGCCTGTCCACTGGACTGACCTCTGACACAGGGACCCGGAGCGGCCTTGCCAAGCAAGGCTCACCCGCCCAAGCCTGACAGGGGACCCAAGAGACAGCAGAAGCGCGAGGGTCCGGGGCTGGGCGGGGGCCCACAGCCGATGTGGAGGCTGGGCTCCCGCATTCTCTGCAGGCCCAGAGGCACACCCACAGCAGGGTGCACCCAGGCTCCTGCACCTGCCCACGGCCTCAGCAGAGCCCGGCCTCGCCACCCGGTCTAGGTCCAAGCCATCCTAGGGCTGCACAAGCAGGGACCCCGGCGCCAGAGCTGGTGACCTCAGCCGGGCCTTCGCTGCACAGGATACAGTGGGGCTGACCGGCCCAAGCCAGCCTCCTGCTCCCCCTGCCCCAGCCTGCACCCGCGGGTGACCTCGATGCCTCTATCCAGGCAGGAGCGTTCTGTTCCTGTCTCTGCGAGGCCAGAGATGGTGGGATTGCTGCAGGAGGGGTGAGGCCTCACCTGCACGCATACAGCTCCAGTGGGGGCTGGGTGTTGGGGGTCATGATCCAGGGAGCCACGCGGAAGGCCACGGTGTCTGTGAAGAGGGGCACCTCAGGCAGGGTCTGGGGGGGAAATGAGGACTAGATGGGCCCTGCAGAGAGCCCCATCAGGCCTCAAGCTCCCCCAGGCCTCCGGCCACCGGCCCTAGAGGCTCCAGGCTGGTCCCCTAAACCTTCAGCTCCCCTAGCCCAGCCCCCCAACGCGGTACGTACCCCCGTGTCCACCAGGCTGACGCTGAGGGACACCAGCCCCAAGAAATCGGCGTCAGGGAAGGCGAGTCCCTCCACAAAGAAGTTGATCTTCCGCTCCCCCCGCTGCCGCTCCACGTCATAGGACAGGCGCTGAGGCCCGAGCACCTGCTTGTAGTCCTCGAGGGAATTGCCGCCTACGGGAAACCAGAGTCAGGGCCCGTCCGTGCTGGGACTGCGGACGGGAGGAAGGAGACCAGAGGCCGGGGAGCCGGCCAGAGCCACCTGCGCTCCCCTCGAGCCCTGGCACGGGCAGGCTGTGTGACCCTGGCTCAATGACTCAGCCTCTCTGAGCCTCACCTCCTCATCTGTGTCTCATGAGGTCAGCATGAGCCTTAAATCAGATAAAGAGGGCACCTGGGGGGCTCAGCGGCGGAGCGTCTGCCTTCAGCTCAGGGTGTGATCCCGGGGCCGGGGATCGAGTCCCCCAGCGGGCTCCCTGCATGGGGCCTGCTTCTCCCTCTGCCCGTGTCTCTGCCTCTCTCTGTGTGTCTCTCATGAATAAATAAATAAAATAAAATCTTTTTAAATATCAGGTAAAGAGATAAAAGCAGCTGGCACAAAAGGTGAAAAATACCCAAATGTCCATCAACTGGACAATGGATAACCAAAACATAGCCCGTCCACAGAAAGGGATATTTTTACCCACGCAAAGGGACGAGGTACTGACACGCGCTACCATAGGGAGGAACCTTGAAAATACTAAATATTATGCGCAGTGAAAGAAGCCGGACGCAAAAGGCCACGTATCATGTGATTCCATTTACAGGGAATATCCAACACAGGTAGGGACGTCCACAGGGACAGAGTCCTGGTTGCCTAGGATTGGGGGCGGCGGGGGGCGGGGCGGGGGAGGGGATGGGGACTGAGTGCTGAGGCCACGAGGCTTTATGTGGGGGTGAGTCTTGCAGCTAGAAAGAGGTGGTGGTCGCGCAGCAGCGAGGATGCACGGAGCGCCCCTGAGCTGTCCGCGTTCAAGTGGCTGCTTGCAATTATGTGCATTTCACCTCAATTTACTTTTATTTTTATATATTTATTTAGAAGGTTAGGGTTTTTTTTTTTAAAGATTTTATTTATTTATTCATGAGAGAGAGAGAGAGAGGCAGAGACACAGGCAGAGGGAGAAGCAGGCCCCATGCAGGGAGCCCGATGCGGGACTCGATCTCGAGGCCCCGGGGTCACGCCCTGAGCCAAAGGCAGGTGTCCAACCGCTGAACCACCCAGGGGTCCCCAGATCAGGCGCTTTTAAAAATAAATTGAAAGGGACGCCTGAGTGGCTCAGTGGTTGGGTGTCTGCCTCCAGCTCAGGCTGTGATCCTGGGATCTGGGATCGAGTCCCGCGTCGGGCTCCGTGCATGGAGCCTGCTTCTCCCTCTGCCTGTGTCCCTGCCTCTCTCTCTGTGTCTCTCATGAATAAATAAATCTTTAAAAATAAATAAATAAATAAATAAATAAGCCTGGTCTGAAGAAATTAAAATTAAAATTTTAAAAAAGCAAAAGCGCCTGGTATGTAGGACTTGTGCCCCCGTCTGTCCCCGCCGAGGGGTGCCCAGGAAATGTCCCCCGGCAGGCTCTTCTTCTCAGCAGGAAAGGTCATCCCTTCACTCAGAGACGCTGCTTATGTTCTGGTGTCGCGGGAAGTGTCTCCAAGCAGCGCCTCCTCCTAACCTCCCAGGACTGGGCCTGGGAGGAAGGTTCTGGCTCCTGCCAGGCTCGTGTGGCCAGAACGACGAGTTCTGGGTCCGTTTGCACAGAGGGAGGTGAGGGGGGAGAAAGATGAGGGCAGGAGAAGCCTCTTGCTATTTATAAAAATGAACACAGGCCGGTCAGGATTAAGGATTGGTTTTTTTGTTTTGTTTTAAAGCCACAGATTGTGATTCATAAAATCTCTTAGCAGAGCAGCCGGGTCCTCAGGGCTGGCTGGGGCCTCTGCTTCCCGAGTTCCCGCTCCCCCTCGAGCCGGCCCCCTGGGTAGAGGACGGAGCACCCATGGAAAGAGCAGGAGCCTTGGTGCTTGGGAGACCCAGGTTCAGATCCCTGCTCCGCCAGACAGCGGAATCGTGCATCCGAGCCCGTTACCCCGTCTATAAACCTGGGACTCGTCTTGGAACCTCCTTCTTAGGTGGCATGCTGCGAGCTGAGTTACGGAAGATGCTGGAAGATGGGGCTGGGGTAAGAGAAGAAAGGCTTTGGGGAGCAGAGGATGAGCGGAGCCGGGAGGAAGCAGCCCCACCAGGCCACTCACCCCTAGCACAGAAGACCCCCACTCGCTTGGAGTCCGAGAAGGGCACGTTCAGGACCAGCTTGTGGCTGTCGAAGAGCCTGTCTGGGCCGTCACAGCTCAGCACCATGGGGGACATGTCCTGCAGGTCTGGAGGACGGGTGCCCTTGAGACCACCCTCCCTGCGCCCCTCCAACAGGCCGCCCCCACCGCCTCCCCAGCCGCTGCTGCCCACACCACTGCCCTGGCCAACCCCGCACACCCTCCGTCACGCACCGTCCAGTGACGTCAGCTGGCTGTCGGTGAGGTCGGGCCCTCTGGACATGACACTGTCCCGGTCACAGTTCACCAGCAGGACGGCCCCATAGCCCTCGGGCCCCCAGCGCCAGGTTTTCTATAATAAAAACAAGAGGCTTTGGGGGTCAGTGGGACCCAGAGGGCCTGGGAAGGGGCTCTGGAGTTGGCCAGGGCCGGCTGCTTTGTTAACACAGAGACTTGCGTATTCGGGGTTTGCTTCAAGATTTAAGGAGGGATCATAGGTTTGGAGACTGGAGTTCCAGGTCTCTTGACCCAGATCCACCCCACTTTTCTGCAGTGAACAACCTGTGCAACCTTACACAGTGGCCATCGCCCTGGAGGAGGAAGGGTGGTGTCCCGCCTTCAGGAGGGAGGTTATTCCAGAAAAAACCTTCACCAGCCCATTGAGCTTTGGCCCTGCCTGGGGGACAGAGGCTGCCTTGCCCTGAACTTCACTGGCTGGATGATCCCAGGGAAACGTCCCCCCTCTCAGCACTCTCCCGGGCCCTGTCCCGCAGACATCTCTGGCACCCACCCTCAGTTCCGCAGGCCCTGCAAGGAGGCCTAAGCTGAGGTGGAAGGATGCTGCAGCCCGGCCTCTGACTGCAGCTCTCCCTGACACACCTCTGCTCAGTCCCCCGCACGCCCCACAGGGCAGGGCCCGCTTGCCTTGCGTCCCGGAAAGGAAGGCTCTGGGAAATCAGCTCCCAGTCCCAGGGGTGGGATTCACGCTCATCTGGGGGACTTCACAGGGCCACTGCTAGCCCATGGGACACACGTGTCCACCTCTCTTAGTAAATGCTGCCCTATGCCAGGGCGCAAGACGTGACCTGTGCCACAGCCCCACGCACCACCTTAGCCAAGCAACCTTGTGCAGTGAGCCACCCGCACAACCCCCCAAGGCTGCCCCTCCTCATCTTGTCCTCAATGCCTATCCTCATGGCTCTTTCCCTACAAACTACACCTTCTACCCCTTCCAGGATGGCTTCAGATACTCCCCATATGGTCGTGCCTCGAGCCCACCCCACTCTCCTGTCCACCCAGCCTCTCTGCCAGAGGCCTTGTCTTCTCCCAGCCTTCAACTTCAGCCAGTCACTTGACAACCTTCCATGAGGCACTTACCGTGTCAGGGGGAGGGGGTGCAAATACAGCGAAGGAAGAGGCATCAAGCAAAAGAGCCAACCCCAAGCCCTAAGCGGAGCAGATGGACTCAGGGAGGCTCGCGCACGAGTCGCCCGGCACATCGGTCACACAGTCTAAGTTACGCCCACTTGTCCCAGCCTGGCAGCCTGCAGATGGGCTCCCCACACGGTCGGACCCATCGCCCCCAGGCGGGCCCGCCTGCCAGCCCTGCCGTCGTGGGCGAGCCAGCAGAGTTTCACCTTGTCGCCGTGGCTCCTCTTCACCTTGCCCCTGCGAGCCGTGTCGACATCCAGGGAGATGTCTGAAAAGGGAGGGAGAGCAGCTGCCGAGCCGGAGCCAGTTCTGTCCTCACGCCCTTGAGGCCGGGGCCCCGGCGAGCTCTGCCCACGGGACCCAGGAGGACCTATCTGGGGACCACACCAATGCCCAGGAGGCCGTGTGGCCGCCCCCTGGGGCCCTGGATGCTGGGGGGCCCGAGTCTCTGGCCCTTGAATTTCTTGCATATCTACGGATGCTGGATTGCTGGCTCCTGGTGGCCCTGGCTCTGGCCGATGGGGACAAGGCCTGAGGTTCTAGGTGCTGGTTCTGCAGTTCGTAGAGCCGCCTGCCCGGGCTCTGGCTGAAGGTGGCTCGTGGACCCCTGGAGTCCAGGGGGTGGCAGGTGGGACTCGGGATGGAGGAGGCCCACATGGGTGTAGCTGCTGGGCCGTGGGCAGTGCTGTTTCTGGATTCTGGTGGCCCTAAGCACTGCTGGGTCTCCTTCCCTGGGTCAATTGAAGGCTTCTGAAGAAGCTCCTCAAGGTGGAGGAAGATGGCCATGAGCCTGGCACCAGGGGGCCCCCTGAGACCCCCAAGCGGGCAAGGTGGAGGGTGAGGGGATTCACGGGGAGCCAGGGAGGCGGTGCTTACCGACGCCAGTGAGGTAGAGCACGCTGTGGCCCAGGGCACCGCCCTCGTGCTGCCCGAAGTAGGACACCTTGACCTGTGGGGACAGACACGGTCAGCCCTAAGCCGGCACGGCCACCCCTTCAGAGATGGTAGTGGCAGGGGGCGTGGGGAGACACCCTGACAGTCCCGCTTAGAGGCAGGGGCGGCCTGGGCATCTCTAGGTGCTCCCCACTGCAGAAGGTCCAAGGTTCTAGGCTCCTGGCCTGGACTCAGAGCCGCCTTGCCCAGCTAGAGAGGCTGGCCATGCCTCCCTGGCCCCAGGGCTGGGCTGAGGAGCAAGGAGGGCTGAGTAGGGCGGGGTGGATCCCACAGGACACAGCCGGACCCTCGGGAGCCCACGGAGAGGTCAGGGAGGAGGAATGAGGGAAGGGGCAGCTGACGCCTTTGACACGGACAAGTCACTCAGCCTGGTAGGCCTCCGTTTCTTCATCTGTAAAACGGGAACAATGACCACATGCCCTCCCCACCCCCACCTCAATGGCCACAGAGTCTTTCCCACCGTCCAGAACCCATGCCAAGCGCTCCACCCAGGCCATCTCAGCGAGCACCCAAGATGGGCCCAGGAGACCGGGCCCATTCACAGGAGGGCCTCGGCGCTCCCTGCCGGCTCGCAGCCCGTAAGCAGGGGAGGCAGGATTTGAACCCATGGCAGGCCCCAGGGCAGGCCCCAGGGCAGGCTCTCAACAGCTGCACAGCCTCTGCCTTTTCCCCGTCGGGGGAGGAAGGGCCGTGTCCACGGACCAGTGGGTGTCCATGTGTGTGGTGGGTGCCTGGGGGCGGGTGACGAGGGGCTTGTCCGTGAAAGAGAAGCTTTCTTCTTCGATGCGGGGACACACGACATCTGGATAGGCGCCCGTGTCTTCGGGCACGTGTGTGTGCGTGCGTGCGTGTGCACGGGGTGTTGCTACAGAGCCCCACCTGCCATACGTAGGGCTTGCTTTAGGGTCTGTGCGTGGGCGGGTCACAGGGATCAACACGAGGGCGCCCGCGAACTTGAGGGGGTGAGTCGGCAGGCTGTTTTCATGGGAGTATCTACCCGTGGAGGGGGGACGTGGCAGGCTCGGGTGGGCTTGCGTGCCCGGGGTGTCTGCGGAGCAGCCCCAAGATGTGCTCTGCGGGTGTCGGCATCAGAGCCTCGTGGGGTCTGGCCGAGGAGAGTGATGGGTGAATGGGGTTGTGCTTGGGCGGGGGTGGGAGACGCAGCCCCTGGCCGCGGAGACGTGGCCTCTTACCTTGAGATCATTCAAGTCCTTACTGGCCGCGTCCACGGACAGGGTCACCTCCACGTCGGCGGCCAGCGGCCAGCGGGACTCATCTGGGGGCACCGTCACCCGTGCTGGGTCGTAGACCACAAACACCTCCACTCCAGAGCTCCCAGAGACCCCGAAGGTCTTGGCCCCCTTGGGCACATCACTGCCAGAAATGAGAGAGGAAAGGTTCCAGGGGGCCCCGAGGGAGACCCCACAGCGGCACCCCCAATAGCTGGGCAGGGGAGCGGGAGGGGCCTGCCCCCGGCCAGGAGACCGGCCGACTGGGCACCGGGCAGCCTGGGCTCCCTCCCTGCTCGATGTGACCCACCCTGGGCACCTGTCCTGTCCTCCGGCCTCAGTCTCCCCATCTGTAACCCGAGGAGTGGGAGCCGAGCACTGGCCGTGGGGCTTCGGCCTAGGCGCAGGGCCCTTTCGCTGGATCCCACACAGTACCCAGGACATGAGACAGACAAAGGGAGCAGGGTGTGAGGCCAACCCACGGCATGTACCCCCCACTCCGTCAGCGGTCCCTGAGGCTCCCGGAGCAGAGGCAGCAGACCTCTGGACCCCCACCCCCACCCCCACCCCAAGCCTTCCCATTCTGGACTTCCAAATTCCCCGACCCGATAGGAAACCCACTCGGCTGTCCACCTCTCACCACCCCCACCGCCGCCACCCGATTGCTGGGCAGCTCCTCAGGGGTCTCCCCGGACCCACCTGTGCCCCCTCCAGCCTGCCCTGCACACGGCCCACTGAAGCCAATTGTATTGTTCCTTGCCTCAAAAGCAGTGGTTCCGTCACTCAGTAAAAGGCAAAGGCCTCACGGGACTTACAGGGCCCCCTGTGATCTGCCCCTGCCACCTCCCGACCTCTCCTCCTCACAGAGCTCCCCCCGCCCACTCTGCTCCAGCCACACTGACCTCCTTGCTGTTCCACACAGTTCCCAGTCTGTCCTGCCTCAGGGCCTTTGCACTAGCTCTTCCCCCCAGATATCCACAAGGCTCATTCCTTACCCTCTTCAAGGCTTCTCAGTGAAACCCTCCACCACCCCATTTAATGCTGTGCCTTGCCCCCACCTTCTCCCCCTCCTCCCTATCCCTCAAGCTAGGCCCCCCATGGGGAGCCCATACCCTAGAGGGGCAGTTGGACAACAGCACTGACATGTCGGTCCTTCTCCCTCCCCTATTTGTCATGGCTCTCCCCTGCCGCTCCCCAGACAGCCACCAGCCTCAAGGCCACCACTTAAGGTCATGTCCACTTGCTAGATGCACCTGACTGCAAAGATGCTGGGCCAGAGGGGTCCTCTGGTGTATCCTCCGGCCTCTATCTTTTCCTGGACCCCTGAGGACCCACTGAGATATTGAACCCTCTAGAGTAACCAGTCACCCCTCCGTAACCCCCACCACGGTCACCTGTGCCCATCAGACTGCCTCCGATGATAATGGTGTCAGTGGTCAGAGTTACAACAACCCCAAGTCCTGCTCAGCACCTGATCTCTGAGGCTCAGCAAGGCAGTTATCATTATCCCCATTTTATAAATGCGGCCGGAGTGGAGAAGGGGCTGGGGCCCTGTGGGCCCACTGGCAAGACCCCCCCACGCCACCCCACACTCGTGGCCCCGCATCCCCGTGGGCCCGGTACCTTCAGGAATTCCTATCTTGCCTGCCCTTCATCCTGGTTTCATTAGTCACCCTAGAAACCCAAGTACCCCAGACGCTCACCCTCTCATCTGACCCCATCTCCCACCTGCCCCCACTCCTGGACAGTCCCACGTGCTGTCACCTGCACCGTGGCCTCAACCACATCTCAGAGTGTTTCCCTGACCTCCGCACTACAACAGAAGCCTGACCCCACAGTGGGCAGGGGCCCCCCTGCAGCCCTGCCAATGGGGCCACTTCACCCTCACCTCCCCTACCGCCGGGCCCCGAGATGAGCAGGAGCCCAGTGTGCTCCTCTCTGTCACTTCCATGGCATTGTCCCTCTGCCCGCATTCCTGGAGGGGACTGGCTCCTGCCACCAGCTCCAGCGCTGCTGCCCCCACTTCCTATTTCAGTAGCCGTGGGGGTGATGGGCCAGCACCCTGGCGCCCCGGTGCTTGACCTCCTCCTCTTCAGGCGACCCTGGCCCCCATCCAGCCTCGGCCACCCTCGCCCAGGACAGACCCCGGACTCTGTCATTACCAAGAACTGCGCCCGCCACCAGCAGCCCACCGATACCACCTGCTAACCTGCCAGCTCATTCCACTCAGATTCATGACCGCCAACCCCAAGTGACTCTTACCACTGCCTGGCAGCCTCACAACATTTGTGGGGGCTGGAGAGCCTGGTGGGGAGGGGCTAAGGTCTCAGGCCCATCTTGGGACTCCATCTCCTGGGCACTGGGGTCTTTGGTCCCAAGGTTGCAGATAAGCCAAGTCCTGGGGCCAGGCTTTGGGGTCTGGGCTATGCGTTCCGACATCCAGGTGGAACTTGTGTGCAGCATCAGAATGAACTGGTACCCAAGACAGGGACAGGACTGGGCCGCCCTGTCTCTCCCTCTGTTTCTCGCCTATGATCCACCCAACCGGAGGTGGAGAGGTGGGGGGTGACAGCTCGGACGCCACACCTTTGTCTCTTTGGCTCCTTTCCTTTACAGAAAAATGCCTCGGGAGTTGTGTGTGCTTGCTGCCCAGTCCTGTCTCCCCTTGTCCCTATAACCTGCCCCTAATCGGGGTCTCCTCCTCTCTGTGCCAATGAAACCGCTCTCATGCCAGTTCCAGAGGTCCCTTGTCTTCCTCCTCTTGAGATCCATCAGGGACCTCGGACCCAAACGATCAGCTGTCGTCCTTGAAACACTTCTCACTTGGTCTGTGGGACACAGGCTCTCCTCTCCTCCCCTGGGCTTCTCCCTTGCTGCCCTGCCCTCTTAACTGCAGAGTGCCCAGGCAGGGGCAGGCTGGCCCCCCCGTTAACCACTACCAGTTGTGGGGCGAGTGCATATTTAAGTTTATTATTAATGTTACTGATGCCAATGATGTGTAGCACACAGAATATTAACAATAGTACAATATATGTGACTCTTCATTGTAAAATTACTTGTAAATCCCATAAATCCCCCCCCAAATTCTTACAGAATGCCGCCCGCAACCACAGCCAAACCATGCTGGCCATTCAACCACAGCTCCACCAACAGAGTCGCATCCCAATCTGCTCATTCTTTCCCCAATAGATATGTTGTCATGAAATGTGATACGTGACATAAATGTGGATTGATATTTTCATTTGTGTTCAAGAGTAAAATGAAAGCGAAGCCACGGAGACTGGCCTCACTCTATTGGTGATACTAGCAACTTCTTTGCTGAGCCACGTAATACTGGACAAACACCTCACTTTTTTGTGCTAATCACAATGTAACACACTTTTAAATTTAATCTGCGTTACTTTCCTTCATCAATAAAACAATAAATGGAGTTCCGGTTTGTAGGCTTTGCCAATTTCTGTGGTCTAGAGACTTCCACCAATGGTCAATTTCAAGTTACCGATGCAATGTCATTGAATTCAGAGTCGCAAAGAAATGCACAATAGCACCCCCTAAATAACAATTTCTACCATAGAAAGGTGAATGACCTCAGAGCATAGATCATGGTAGAGTATAGTAAAATAGTAAGGAAGTGGTGCATTTTGAGTTATTACCTTTGTTTTAAACATAATTTATTGAATTGTAAGCACATAGAGTTTAATTTTAAATACTGTCATGGCTGTGTTTGGCAACAGGCTCATAAACTTCCTAAAAAAATGGAGAATTGGGTCCTGTTAGGGAAGGACCCTGCGCTACTGCTAAAAATGTGTACTGTTCACCTCGCCCCTAGCCTTCTCCAAAGGAATTCACAATCTTTACCAGGTGACTATGCACTGGGGGAAAGGAAATAATCAGACTTTTCCAGCTATATTGGACACGAGCTGTGAACTGAGGCTAATTGCAGGAGACTCACATTTCATGGCCATCTGCCAGTCAGAGTAGAGGCTTGCAGTGGTCAGGTGACCAATGGGTTTAGCTCAGATCCAGCTACCAGTGGGTCCAGTGGGCCTGTGATTCTATTCTGTGGCTTCCTCCCCTCCAGTTCCAGACTGCATTATTGGAGTAGCACTAAGCAACAGGCACGGTCACCTAGTATGCACTCCTGTAAGTGTGCCCCAGCTGGCTCGAGCCTACCTGGTGCTCAGTTCTCTTGTCTGGTGACACCCACCCCCATGATGATCACCATGTTGATATGCTTAGAACCCTTACTTTCCATCTCCAGACCCATATAGTTAACTGCTTTTTGAACATCTCCCTTGAGTGTCTAACGGGCACTTTAAATTTAACATGTCCATATATAATGATAAAGGGAACAATCCAACAAGAAGATATAACAATTGTAAATATTTATGCACCCAACCTGGGAGCACCCAAATACATAAACTAGCTAATAACAAACATAAAGGAAGTAATTGACAGTAATACGATCATAGTAGGAAACTTTAACATATCACTTACATCAGTGGACAGATCATCCAAACAGAAAATTAACAAGGAAACAGTGGCTTGGAGTGACACGTTGGACCAGATGGATATAACAGAAACATAGAGAACATTCCATCCTAAAACAGCAGAGTACACATTCATTTCAAGTGCAGACAGAACTTTCTCCAGAATCAAGATCACATATTAGGCCACAGAACAAGTCTCAAAAAATTCAAAATGATTAAAGTCATACCATGCATCTTTTCTGACTACAATACTATGAAACTAGAAGTCGACCACAAGAAAAAAATCTAGAAAGACCACAAATACATGTGGAGGTTAAATAACATGCCACTAAACAATGAATGTTTCGATCAATGAAACAAGCAATCAAAGAGGAAATAAAAAATACATGGAGACAAATGAAAATGAAAGTGGTCCAAAATCTTTGGGATGCAGCAAAAGCTGTTTTAAGAAGGAAGTTTATAACCAATACAGGCCTAGCTCAAGAAGCAAAGCTCAAACAACCTAATCTTACACCTAAACGAGCTAGAAAAAGAACAACAAACAAAATTAAAAACCAGTAAAAGGAAGGAAATTCTAAAACTCAGAGAAGAAATAAATGAAATAGAAACTAAAAAAACAACAGAACAGATCAACGAAACCAGGAGCTGGTTCTTTAAAAAGATCAAACAAAATTGATAAACTTCTAGCCAGACTCGAAGAGAAAGAGAGAGAACTCAAATAAACAAAATCAGAAACAAAAGAGGAGAAATAAACAGACACAACAGAAATACAAATGATTGTAAGACAATATTATGAAAAATGACGTGTCAGAAATTGGACAACCTAGAAGAAATGAATATATTCCTTGAAACATACAACCTACCAAAACTGAATCAGAAAGAAATAGAAAATTTGAACAGACTGATTACCAGCAATGAAATTGAATCAGTAATCAAAAAACTCCCAACAAATGAAAGTCCAGGACCAGATGGCTTCACAGGTGAATTCTACCAAATGTTTAAAGAAAAGTTAATACCTATTCTTCTCAAACTATTCCAAAAAACAGAGAGGTAGAAAGCTTCCAAATTCATTCTATGAGGACATGATCCTGATACCAAAACCAGATAAAGACATCAAAAAAGAGAACTACAGGCCAATATCTCTCATGAACACAGATGCAAAAATCCTCAACAAAATGTTAGCAAAAATACACTAAAAAATTATTCACCACAATCAAGTGGGATTTATTACTGGGATACAAGAGTGGTTCGATATTTGCAAATCAATCATCATGATACATCACATAACAAGAAGGATAAAAACCATATGATCACTTCAGCAGATGGAGAAAAAGCATTCAACAAAGCACAACATCCCTTCATGATAAAAATCCTCAACAAGATGAGCACTGGGTGTTATACTATATGTTGGCAAATTGAATTTAAATAACTTTTTAAAAATTCTCAATAAAGTAGGTTTAGAGGGAACATACCTTTAAGTCTTAAATAAAAGTCCACAGCTAACATCATACTCGATGGTAAAAAACTGAGAGCTTTTCCCCTAAGATCAGGAACAAGACCAGGATGTCCACTCTCACCACTGTTATTTAACATAGTATTGGAAGTCCTTGCTACAGCAATTAGACAAGAAAAAGAAATAAAAGATATCCAAACTGGTAAGGAATAAACTCACTATTTGCAGATGACATGATACCGTATATAGAAAGCCCTAAAGACTACACCAAAAAACTACTAGAACTGAGAAGTGAATTCAGTAAGGTCGCGGGATACAAAACCAATATACAGAAATCTGTCACATTTCTATACACTAAACATCAAGTAGCAGAAATAGAAATTAACAAAATAATCTCATTTATAATTCCACCATAAATAAAAATACCTTTTATTTATAAATTTATAAATAAATATTATTTTATAAATAATAAAATACCTAGGAGTAAACTCAAGGAGGTGAAAGACCTTTATGTTGAAAACTATAAGACATGAAAGAAATTGAAAACCACACAAACAAATGGAAAGATATTCCATGCTCATGGATTAGAAGAACAAATATTGTTAAAGTGTCCCTGCTACTCAAAATAATCTACAGATTTAGGGGATCCCTGGGTGGTGCAGCGGTTTGGCGCCTGCCTTTGGCCCAGGGCATGATCCTGGAGACCCGGGATCAAATCCCGCGTCGGGCTCCCGGTGCATGGAGCCTGCTTCTCCCTCTGCCTGTGCCTCTGCCTCTCTCTCTCTCTCTCTCTCTCTCTCTGTGTGTGACTATCATAAATTAAAAAAAAATTTTAAAAATCTCTAAAGATTTAATGCAATCTCTATCAAAATACCAACAGCATTTTTCACAGAACTATAAAAAATAATCCTAAAATTTGTATGGAACTACAAAAGACCCCAAATTATCCAAAGCAATCTTGAAAAAGAAGAACAAAACTAGAGATATCATAATTCCAGATATCAAGATACACTACCAAGCTACAGTAATCAAAACAGTATGATACTGGCACAAAAATAGACATGTAGATCAATGGAACAGAATAGAAAACCCAGAAATAAACCTACAATTATATGGTCAATTATCTTCAACAAAGGAGACAAGAATATGCATTGGGAAAAAGACAGTCTCTTCAAAAAATGGTATTGGGAAAACTAGGCAGCAAAAGAATGAAAGTGGATCACTTTCTAACACCATACACAAAAATAAACTCAGAATAAATTAAGGACCTAAATGTGAGCCCTGAAACCATAAAAACTCTAGAAGAGAACATAGGCAGTAATCTCTCTGATATCAGCCATAGCAACATTTTTCTAGATATGTCTCCTGACGCAAGGGAAACAAATGCAAAAATAAACTATTGGGACTACATCAAAATAGAAAGTTTCTGCAAAGTGAAGGAAACAATCAACAAGACAAAAAGGCAGCCTACTGCATGGGAGAAGATATTTGCAAATGATATATCCAATAAAGAGTCAATATCCAAAATATATAAAGAACTGATACAACCCAACACCCAAAAAACCCAAATAATTCAATTGAAAATGGCAAGAAGACATGAACAGACATGTCTCCAAAGAAGACATCCAGATGGCCAACAGACACATGAAAAGATGCTCGACATCATTCATCACTGGGGAGATGCAAATCAAAATCACAATGAGGAATCACCTCACACCTGTCAGAATGGCTAAACTCAAAAACACAAGAAACAACAAGTGTTGGTGAGGATGCAGAGAAAAGAGAACTTTCATGCACTGTTGGGAATGCAAACCGGTGCAGCCATTGTGGAAAATAGTATGGAGGTTCCTCAAAAAATTAAAAATAGAACTACTCTATGATCCAGTAATTCCCCTACTGAGTGTTTACCCAAGTCACGTGAAAACACTAATTTGAAAAGATACATGCACCCTTAAGTTTATCGACAATAGCCAAATTATGGAAGCAGCCCATGTGTCTGTTGATAGATGAATGGATAAAAAATATGTGGTATAAAGATGCATAAAAATATATAAATATGCATGTATAAACATGCGTATACTATATGCATACAATATTTATAGTATATAAATATATATTTTTATATACGCAATGGAATATTATACAGCCATAAAAAAGAATAAATCTTGCCATTTGCAACAACATGGATGGATCTAGAAGGTATAATGCTGAGTGAAATAAGTTAGAGAAACACAAATATCCCGTCATTACCGTTATATGTAGAATTTAAGAAACAAAACGAATGAACAAGAAAAAAAGAGACAAACCAAAAATCAGATTCTTAACTATAAAGAACAAACTGATGGCTAACAGAGGGGAGGTTGGGGTGGGAGGCCGGGGGCAGGATGGGAATTAATGAGCACACTTAAAATGATGAGCGCTGAGTTGCCAAATCACTATATTGTGCACCTGAAACTAGTATAACACCGTATGTCAGATACTGGAATAATTTTTTTTTTTTAAGTTCTAGGGGGATCCCTGGGTGGCTCAGCGGTTTAGCACCTGCCTTTGGCCCAGGGCGCGATCCTGGAGTCCCGGGATCGAGTCCCATGTTGGGCTCCCAGCATGGAGCCTGCTTCTCCCTCCTCCTGTGTCTCTGCCTCTCTCTCTCTCTATGTCTATCATGAATAAATAAATTAAAAAAAATAAAAATAAAAAAGTTCTAGGGCAGCCCAGGTGGCTCAGCGATTTGGCGCCACCTTCAGCCCAGGGCCTGATCCTGGAGACCCGGGATCCAGTCGCACGTCGGGCTCCCTGCATGGAGCCTGCTTGTCCCCCTGCCTGTGTCTCTGCCTCTCTCTCTCTCTCTGTCATGACTAAATAAATAAAAATCTTTTTAAAAAAAAGTAAAAGAAGTTCTACTCTAAAAAGCAATATTGATTCATTGATTGATTGATTTAAAGTGTCCCAAACCAAACTCCCACTTCCCCACCCCTGCGTGATCTAAACCACTCCATCCTCGGCTTCAGCCTGGGGTCCCCTCCCTCCCTCGCGCTCACACCCAGCGCCCCAGCAAAGCCTAAGGACTCCACCTTCACGTCGCCTCCAGAGCGGACACTCTCACCTCCCCAACGGCTCACACCCCGGGGCGGAGCACCAACCGCTTCCACGTGGATTTTTACAACAGGCTGGTCTCCCGCCTGCACTCCTGTGGCCCTCAGTCTGTTCTGGATGTAACAGTAGAAGGGTCCTCTTTAAAAAAAAAAAAAAAAAAAGTCCTATGCTGTCCCTCCCACTCATCAGCCTTCCACAGAGCCAAACTGGCTTCCTGCCCACTTGGCTCCCCTCTCCGCCCTCCCCAGCTCCTTGCTCTGCCTCCAGCGCGCCCAGCTCACGCCCACCTCAGGCCCTTTGCACCTGCCGTTCCCCTCGCTCAGAATGTTCAGCTGGTAGATATCCATTGGGTCCCCGGCCCTCATTTCCTTCTCAGAGAGGTCTTCTCTGCCCAATTTAGGACAGTGTGAGAGGAAGACACCATGAGGCCCAGGCTCCCTCCCCCGTGAGCCAGCTTCCTTCCACCTGACACAGTCTCCTTATTTTGACGTATTTGCTTATTGCCTTTCCCTCCTGCATCTCCCTCTGGAATGCAGGGATTTTATTCCCCACTTTGCTCTCTCTAATGCTACTGGCACCTGAGCGCCCCGTTTGGTGCCCAGCACCCACCAGGGGCACAAACAATGAGGACAGGGCAAGCCAGAAACTGGGACTGCCAGGCTGGGGGCAGCGGGGGGGGGGGGCTGCGCTGGACCAGAATCCGACCCCCTGGCCCCAGGGCCTCTGCCCGCGCACCCCGAGGGCCGGTGGCACCCACGGCAGAGGGGCTCCAGCTCCACGGAGGTGGAGACGCCCAGCCAGGACCTGCCAGCCCCAGGCACTGCCCTTTCGAGGGGGCGGGGCTCCGTGCAGCCAATCCCCAGCTTCAGGCAAAAGGTGACATTTCCAAGTCACGGCCCTGGCTCCGGACTCCCTATTTAGGGTAAGAAATAACAGTAACAGTAATAACAACGACGGTAAAGGAAGAGGGGCCAGAGCGGGAACAAATGCCCTGGGGCTTCCAAGCCCAGCCCGCTTTTCGCCGCCCGTGCCCCTGCTCAGCTGTTGCCATCCCTGGGGTCCTGGGCCAGCAGGTGCCAGGTGAGTCCCTCGGAGGCCGGGCCTCGGGGAGGGGGGGCGACAGGCAGGAGGGACGCCCAGGGCTCCGCCTCCACCCTTGCAGGTGTCTCCCGCCCTCTAGCCCACCCCCACCCCCCCCAGCTCCCCGCAGCCTTCCCTGGTCTGTCACCGCCACCCAGGTGGTTTCACTTAGGTCGCTGCTCAGGGTGGAAAAGGTGTGAAAGAGCTGAGGGGACTCCAGCGGGAGCTTTGCAGACTGGGAGGAGGGGGAGAGAGGAAGGAAAGGGGGGAGAGGAAGGAAAGGGGGGAGAGGAGGGAAAGGGGGGAGAGGAGGGAAAGGGGGAAGAGGAAGGAGGAGAGGAGGGGAGAGGAGGGGGTAGGGGGAGAAGAGGGGAGGGGGAGGGGAGGGGACAGAGGAGGGGGAAGGGGAGGGGGAGAGGAGGGGGGGGAGGAGAGGACCCTGGGAGGGGGCTGCGGCTTCCGGCTGGTGCGCATGCCTGGCGGCTTATGGGTTATGCGGGGCAGGCACTTGCAGCTCAGATTCTCTTCCCTTGACGGCCTCCCCCAACCCGCCCGGTCCTCGAAGGGGGGGACTCGCGCTGCCTTCCCCATGGCTCGGGCTCCCGGATCTGCGGGGGCCGTGGATGAAGGGCTGCTGGGGGGGGCTGTGGGCTAGGAGCCTCCAGGTGACACCTGCCCGCTTGCCGCCCTTGGGTGCAGCCCCCAGCCCCACCCCAACCTCACAGGCAGGTGACACAAAGCATGTGAAAGCTCCCCTCAGAGGAGAGGGTCTCCGTCATTCCCACGCATGCAGTCATCGTGTCCTTGTCATCACGTCCATGCTGACGCCCACCGGCGGGTGCCCTCACCTTGCCCTGCTTCCCAGAGCCCTTCTCCTGCCTCTGCAGGGGCACGGGGTGAGGATGCGGATGGGGGCAGTGGAACCTTCTGCATTCTTGAAGACCCACTTCAACTGCCACCTCTTCCACGGAGGGAAGTGCGCGTTCTGTGTGGAGCGTGGGCTCAAACCCGCTCACTCAACTGCTCTGAGCCTCTACTTCCCCCCTCTGTGAAAGGGGCATAACCCAGGGAGCTACCTCCTAGGGCTGTTGGGGGATCCCATGAGATGATGCATTTCAAGCCCTTGGCACACAGTAGGAGTTTCATAGGCATTAGTGCCACTGCCACCGTTACGGTTACTGTCCCCGGGACCCCCAGCAGACCAGCCCACTCGGGCCAGCTCTCCGCGTCCCCTGTGTTCCCACAGCACTGGTTCAGACCTTCCTTGGGGGCCCCTTCACCATCCGTCTGTGTCACCCAGAGCAGCGTCCTGGCTGACTCGTCCTGCGCATCCCTGCGCCCCGTGCCCAGCCTGGACCTGTGTGCCAGGCTCATAAAGAGGCTGCAAGGAGAAGAGTCAATGCTTAGAGAATCTCCTAGAAGGAGGTGCAGAGGGTGGGACGGAGGATCTCAAGTCAGCAGGAACCCAGCCCACCTGCTGTGGCGAGGTGTGTGCCCCCCCACCTGATAAGGCGTAAGCACAGGGTGTCCCGGGGGTAATAGTGGGGAGGGGTATGCTGCAGGCATGTGCTCAGGTTTTGACACCCATGATCTCATCTACACGCACCCTCCCAGGTATGTGTTGCTGTCCTCATTTGACCCACGAAGAAATCCCAGAGAGGTTAAGTAACTTTCCTAGGGTCACACAGCTGGCAGAGGGAGGAGGGAGCAGCAGGTTTGTCTTCTATTTTGTGCTGGCCTGGCTGACGTTAAAAGGAGCATGCGTGCCCTGAGCGTGCCCCCAGCGGGGACCGGAAGGATGAGTTAGGTGGGGAAGATGTAGGAAGGAAAAAGGAAAATGTCGAAACCTTGCAACACAAGCTCCTCAACATGGTTGCTTGGGAGTGGGTGGGGGACGGAGGCGGTGGCCAAGGCAGCGTGTGGGGCACCGAGTCAGGAAAGCCATGTCCCTTCCTCGCCACACGTGCACCTGAACTTTGCAGGGGTGAGGTCGGTGCAGGGCAAGAGGGCAGCCAGCGCCCATGACCTCCTGGCTCCTGCTTGCCCTAAACAGTGAGTCCTCTGCAGGGTGTTCATAGGCCTCAGGTCGGAGAAGGGTCCCAGAGATCATCCTGGCCTGCCTGCTGCCCCCCGCAGGACTCTGTGCTTGAGGGGCGCCTGGGGGGCTCAGCGGTGGAGCATCTGCCTTCAGCCCAGGGCGTGACCCCGGGGTCCTGGAGCCTGCTTCTCCCTCTGCCTGTGTCTCTGCCTCTCTCTGTGTCTCTCATGAATAAATAAATAAAAATTTTTTAAAAGGGCTGTGCTTGAATACTTCCGGTGACAGACAACTCACTACCTCACACTCCTTTGTGTTTTGACAGCTCAGGTAATTGGAAAGCTTTTCCTTTGCTTAGCTGCACCCTGGCTCCCGGAAGCCTCCTCCCACGGGGGTTCAGCAGGCCACACCTTACTTACCACTTGGCCTCCGAGGAGAAGAGAAACACAATAGTCGTGGAGAAGTCCCTCCCATGCCCTCCATCATACCAGCCCCTGGGAATAGAGCTGGGGGTCTGGGGCCCCTCTTCCCAGCCTAGGGTCTGGGCAGGGAGGGCAGATGGTGCTGACTTGGCCTCCAGCTGGGTGGGTGGGGATGGGACAGGGTGGCAAAGGACTCGTGTGCCCTGGAGGGCTGCCCAGGGCACCGTGCTGGGCAAAGGCAAAGGCAGGAGAAGAGAATGATGTAGAATCAGATGGAAGAGCTGAGGAGTGAGCCAGTGGGCAGCCCTTGAGCTGCCTGGCCCGGCCGAGCCGATAGCCACCCTCACACCTGACCGGACACCTGCCCACTGGATGCCCCCAAGGTGCCACCTCCCAATGTCCTAGACTTGGAGTTTTCTGGACTGAAGCCACAAGGAATGCCAGCCGGCGGGTCCTCTCTGGAGCGGCCAGCCCTGGGGGTGCTTCTGCTGGGGGCCCAGACCCGCCGTGGCCGACAGTCCCAGCGGGCCGACCAGCCCCCTGCAGGCTCCCATCCTAAGGGGCATCACCCCGCAGGGGCACATGGAGCGTCCGGTTAGTGCCGCTGGCCGCTCGGCCTCAGCGCACATTCCCCGAGCACCTGCTGTGTGTCCGGTGAAAGCAGAGAGGAATCGCCCCGGCCCTGCCCTCGACGAGTCCACACCACGGTCTGCGCCGCACTTCTATCCCACTCCAATTCCATCGCCTGGGCCCTGCCTGCGGGGCAGGGAAGTTAAATATTCCTCTCCCTATTTTACAGACTGAGATTCAAAGGGAGGCCACACACGGGGACCTGAGTGACAGAGCTGGGATTTGACCCCACCGGGGACTGACTCCAAAGCCCAACCTCAGCCTTGACCCCACTCCACCCCTCGAGCGGACCCAGCAACGGAGGAGATGCTCAGATAATGAGGCCTTAAAAAAAATTAAAAAAAAAGGATAATGAGGCCTTTGGGGGTCGAAGTAAACCTGGGTTCAAATCCCAGCTCCAGCCTTTCGTGGGCTGCGTGCCTTTGGACAAGTCCCTTGACCTCTCTACGTCTCACTTTCTTCAACTGCCATTTGGGGATCATTTGAGATGTCTGCACCGCACAGGTTTGTTGTGACACTTCATCGGGATAAGGCAGTGAGCACTTGCTACGGTGTCACCCCTGTCCCTGCGGTCGCCAGGGCTTGGGGAGCGAGCAGGTGCTGGTGCGAGGGCTGGTGGATAAGAGGAGCCCCGTACCTCCCTTCACTAACATGTGGGTTGGGAACATCCGCATCCTGAAGTCCTTTTGGCTCCCAGACTGCGACAGGAGCCCGTGACGGGCAGGACTGGGCCGTGTCCCCACCGAGTGCCGAGCCCAGCACGGAGCTGCACACAGGGCAGGTGTGCAGAGGCATCTGCTAAGTGACCACCATGGGGCAAAGGCCGCAGAAGGTCCCCCAGCTTCCCCACCCCGGTGCGGCTTTCTCCCTGGGCCTCCCCGGGGTGCTGGCTGCGGCTGACAGAGGTCAGGGGAGGGCAAACGGCTGGCACCTTGCAGACTCCCCATCACGGGCACACATTCTCGCCTCAACCTGGAAGGGCGCAGGGCAGGGCTGTGCTCTCTCCCTCTTTCTTCCCTTCCTTCCCAGAGATTACAATCGTGGGTAACCTGTGCCCTGTCATTGCTCACGGAGGGGCACGCCCAGGGCCTGGAAGGAAGGAGGGCGCACCCGGGGCAGGCCTTCCTGGGACCCCCTGCCTTCCTGGGAGTGGGGGCTGGGCCGGGGGGTGCCAGTCTCAGCGCCAGGCCTCCCCAGCAGAGGCACGCAGGGGCTGGGGACGAGAACCTCTCCGTGCGCACGAGCGAGAGAGACAGATGGAGAGAGCGCGAGCCCAGAGCTGTGGATGGGAAGTCACCCATGAGTCACTCCTTCCCTCTCCCCGTGGGGTCACCATGCATGCCCGTGCGTATGCATTTCGTGCCTTATGAAATTCCTCGTCTGTAAAATGGGGGCCAAAGCCACAGGTATGAACAACAAGCAATGTTATCCCCACCTCTCGTGGGCGGAGCAGCCACAGCGAGGCTAAGCCACGGGCCCGAGGTCACACAGCCTGCAAGTCTAAGCCTGAGCCCCACCCAGAGGTCGTGACTACCAGCCACCCTGTTCTCAGCAGCGGGTGCTGCGTTGACTCCCAGATGGTCCCAGCGCCACAGAGTTCCCCCTCGGTGCCCGGGGAGGATGGAACCCGCCTGCCTTCCCAGTCCTCGCCCGGGCCCAGCAGACGCACCAGCTGTACCCGCCACGGGGTCCAACCAGCCCTGCCTTAGCCCACCCGTCCCAGCGTGGTGCCCGGGACCCCGGCGGGGGCGGGCGGGCTCACAGCCGTGGCTGGAGCACCTTCAGGGCCCCACGTGGCCGTGGACTCCAGTGCGGGTGACTGGCCTCCCCGGGCCATTTGGAGGCCCGAACACAGTGCCCGACCTCCGGAGAGGGCAGGCCCCCGCCAAGAGCTCCCAGATGGTCCCAGCTCCCTCGTGCTGTCTGCAGGGCGCCCGTCTAGGCCCACAGCTGAGGCCCACCTCCTGGGCTCCCCCCATAGCTGGGAAGGAATTTGCCAGCTCTTTCTTTCTTTCTCTATTTTAAAAGATTCACATATTTACTTATTTATTTATTTTAAAGGGAAGGAGAGAGAGAGAGGGCAGAGGGAGAGGGAGAGAGAATATGGCACGCCCGACATGAGGCTCGGCCCCACAATGTTGAGATCTCGACCTGAGCCGAGACCAAGAGTCGGATGCCCAACCAACCGAGGCACCCAGGGGCTGCTAGCCAGTTCCTTCTAGCCCCACATCCCGCCCACAACATCTGCGAGCCTCAGGACCCCTTGGCAGAGCTAAACAGCTGCTCAGCAGCCACCAAGAAGGGAGTGGAAGCCTCTCTGGAGGGCGCGAAGCTGAGGACATGTCAGACGGAGAGCGTTTTGGGGTCGAGAGGAATCCACGTCACATGTGAGCCACCCTCCCATTCCTGGCGTCTCGAGCGCTCTCTCAGGGTCCCCGGCTGGTCGGCCCCCCAGCGAGGAAGGGCAGGGACTGGGCGGAGAAGGGGCAGCTGGGGGCTGGCAGTGAGGGCGGCAGGAAGGAAAACCGAAGGCGCAGAATGAGGCTGGGTTCAAAGACCAGAGATGATGGGAGTGGCAGGGAGGGGAGGGCCCGTGGTCTCAAATGGCAGGTGGCCAGGCGGACCAGGGAGGCAGGGACGCCTGCAGGATGGAGGAGCGGCTGACCTCGGAGGACCACCCGATGCCAACGCTTCCCGTCCCGAGAGCACACACTCCACGGCCCGTGTCCACACTCTACATGGATCGCCACCCGCGCGGCGTAGGGAAGCCCCGAAGTCTCCAAGCACCTCACGTCTAAACTGTGACATTACTTCTAATGAAGGAATGCGGTGTGGCCCAGGAGGGAGCCGGGCCGAGACACGGTCCTCACCCGGCCCTTCAGCCCAGGTCCAGCCCGGCTCTTGAGGCCTGTCCGTCATACGAATTAGCGTCTCCACAACCCTGTCATTATCCCGTGAGCAGCACAATTATGCTTCATTGTACTTCTGTGCACGTTAAAAGCATCAATTTACTCAATGTAAACATTAAGAATATACACACCACAGGTTTTATAACTCTGTTTTGGCATTTTCGGGGTTTTGGAAAGACACAGCAGCCCAGGGAAAAGCAGCAGCCTGGGGCCAGTCTCTGGCTCATCAGCGGCCTGCGGAGGCCTCCTCTCTGGGCACCCGAACTCCGCCAGCCTGATCTGAAGACTCTATTTTGCCCTGATGCTTTGCAGAACTGGGGGAGGCTGGGTTGGGACCCGGGAGGATGTCTGTGTCCCCCACCCAGCCAGCCTTCTCGTCCTGGCCAGGGAGTAAACATTCATTACCGCCTCTGGCCTGGAGCTCTGATTCTGGCCTCTGGGCAGACAAAGGGGGTGAGACTGCACCACGAATCGATTCCCCCCCACACCGCCCACCCCCTCTTCTTTGGCGTGCATCCTCTGGGGGCCACCTCCAAGCACGGGCAGGGACAACCAGAGCAGTCTGACCAGACCGGGAGGGTCAGGATGGAGAGCCAGCGCGCTGGGGTGACAGGTCAGGATGGTGAGTTAGGCCATGGAGTGAGGGGATGGTGTAGAATCTTAGCACACCCAGAGTCGGGCGTTTTCCAAAGGTTCCCGGGGCTGGGGCACACAGTTACCCCAAAGACAAACATTGCTCCACACAGTGCACACAGCACCAGGGGAGTTCATCACTCCCCATGATGTCACCCCGCATGCCCACCCACTGGCCCTCCTGGGGGGCTTGGCCTCCCGGCAGCTCAGGTGACCCACAAACCACCTCTTCGGTGCAGGGGCGGGGTACTCCCCCACTTTTACCAGCAAAAGCTAAGTAGAGACCCCTGCTTGGTCTCAGCTGGAGCCAGACTCGTGGCAATGGGGGTGGAGAGGCCCCACACTGATCATCATGTGCAACCCAGGCCCTGGGTGACCTTTAGGCTCTCTTCAAACCTTCCCAGGCTGATAATTTCATGCCTCTTTCTCTACCCATCCCAGACCAGATGGCTGGGAAGTTCTTCCTTACATCTACTCTTAAACCAAACTGCTGCAGATTAAAGCTTTATTTTCTAGAGACCCTCCGTGGCTACATCCCTAGTCAAGACCAATGCCCAGCGTGAAGGGTCCTCAAGGGCTGTTGGGTGGGGATCTCTCAAAATGCTCACTCAGGGGGCGCCTGGGTGGCTCAGTTGGCTCAGGTCTTGATCTCATGGTCATGGGTTCAAGCCCCGTGTTTAAAATAGAATAGAATAGGGCAGCCCGGGCGGCTCAGCGGTTTAGCACCGCCTTCAGCCCAGGGCCTGATCCTGGAGTCCTGGGATCAAGTCCCACGTCGGGCTCCCTGCATGGAGCCTGCTTCTCCCTCTGCCTCTTTCTCTCTCTCTCTCTCTCTGTGTCTCTCATAAATAAATAAATAAAATCTTTAAAAAATAGCATAGAATAGAATAAAACAAAATAAAGTGCTCACTCAGAAATAGCACTGAAGTAGCGCCCCCTCCCAGGGTCAACCAGAGCACAGCAGCTGTGGCTGACCCAGGCAGCTTCCTCATGCTCCATGGCTGGGCCAGGGCCCGAATCTGAAGATGCTGAGGTGCTTGGTGATCCCAAAGGGATTCCCAGACAGCACAGCCCTCTGTTCCCACCACACCCAGCCCGATCTGTCCTCTGTTCCTCTGACCTTCTGAGACGTGATGGGAGGAAAAGGGACCAGAGAACAGGGAACCCACAGAGCTGTCGGAGCTGTGAGCACCGTCTCTGCCTTCCAGGGGCCCTACACAGCCAGGGTCTCATTTACTCCCCACCCTGCCCCGTGGAGGTCCGTGCTATTGTCAGCTGAGGAAGCCACAGCTCAGAGAAGGGCAGCGGCTTGCCCGGGGCATACAGCCACGAATGGAGCTAGGATGACAAACCAAGTCTGTCCAGCTCAGAATCTGGTGCTTGACCTCCCCAAGAGGGAGGGGACTTAGCTCACCCTCTTGGGACTCAGATAAGGGAGGAGGCCCAGCAAAGGGCCAGTGACTTGGCCCACGCCAGACAGCAAGTCAGCAGTAGAGCCAGGACCAGAACCCGTGTCTCCGGGCTCCCAGTAAAATGCTTCTGGCCTTAGTCAGCCGCACCATGTAGGCCTAAGTTTCTGAAATGACCTTCCCCTGGGGATGAGAGCAGAGGCCTGGATGACCATCCCCTGGGGATGAGAGTAGAGGCCTGGATGACCGTCCCCTGGGGATGAGAGTAGAGGCCTGGATGACCATCCCCTGGGGATGAGAGCAAAGGTCCGGAATCGGACCGTGGGCGCCCACTAGCCACCCCTTCCTTGCCCTTGGTGTGAAAGCAGGGTGGCCAGACAAAGCTGGAGGCCCAGCTAAATATGAATTTCAGCTAAGCAGCAGTTTTTAAAAACATAAGGATGACCCAGACAATATGCTGGAATAATTCTTTGTTGTCTCTCTCAAAAGCGTACTTAACTGGGCACCCTGGTTTCCCATTTGCTAAGCCTGGGAAACGCTACGTTGAAGGGACAGGAGAAAATAAGGTCTAGGCTGGTCCCAGAGAAGCAGCCCCACACCAGGGCTTCCGACAGGACTCAGAGCCGAGGTCCGGCCTCCATGCATCCTGGCTCCCCCTCCTCAGCCCTGTCCCTGGGGCCGCAGGCCACTGTCAGAGGGGTCAGGAGGGCTTCCGGGACACAGGCTCACCTGAGGCCAAGTGGGAAGTCAGGCCCTGCATTCACTAGCCAGACTGGGACAGCACAGCACCTGAGATCCAGGAGTGCAGCGAGAGCCCAGTCTCCCCAGCCCCCACCTCCTCGGAGAGGGGGGCCTCCACCCTGAGCCCCTTATCTGCAGAGGCTCCAGCCCCATCTGATCCAGCAGGGATGGAGTCCATAGACAGTGTCAGAGCTGGAAAGGCTGCCCAAGACCCCCCAAGTCCAGCTCCCTGGGCCCCCATCTGGGCAGAGCCAGGACAGAGAGGACTCAGGCCAAAGGGAGAAGCCGATTCTTCTGGGGCCCTTAAGATGTCACCAGGGCTACCATCGCCACCAGCACCATCGTCATCACGGTGGCAAACATGAGACCGGGTCTTATTCTAGGTTCTTGTCTTTTATTAACTCCTTGAATCATCCCTCTGACACTCCCTCCTGATCCCAATCACCCTGGCGGGCCTCCAAGGATCGAGCTGCCACACACCTCACACCTCTCCACCTCAGACAGATGGGTCGTTGGCAAGAGGCAGAGGGAGAAATTCAGGGTGGCCCAGTCCCGCTCCCTGTCTCGAGCACCAGTTCGTTCTGGTGTTGCACCCAAGTCCCATGCTGACGTCAGAACGCAGAGCCCAGGGCTCAGAGCTAGAACCTTTATCCAGGGGCCTCGAGGCCAAAGACCTGACCCCGGTGCCCAGGAGATGGAACCCCAAGATGGGCCTGAAACCTTAGCCCCAGTTCTCCATCCCACTCCACCTGCCCTGCCGTCAGAACCATCTCCTACCAGCACGTTCGATTTGTCCACCGGGCGACCACCCCGTGGCCTTGGGGTCCTCCCCGGTGGCCCAGCCCTCTGCAGCCAGGTGGGTACCTCTCAGCTCTCACCTGTGAACGTCCACAGACGTCTCGACCCCCACCACACACACGGCGTAGGTGGGCTTCTTCAGGGACAGCCGCACAGACCTCTGCGGGGCCATCCCATGCCCCTGGCCGCCGGCCTCTGCACTTCCTATGGCCCCGGCTCCTCTCCTGGGCACCAAGTCGCGCCAGGAAGGAGCTTGCCTTCTGACGGGTCGGAGCTTTCCTCCTCCCTTTTAATTTCACCCTGTGACCTGATTAGCTGCCTGAGCCGGAGTCCCCACCTCCTGGCTCCCCGCCCAGCCCTCTCACTCAGGCCTGTCAATCCAGGAGGCCAGGGGAGGAGGCACCTCGGGTCTCCCAGAGGGATGGGAAATGGGGGCTTCGGCAGGGGTCCCCAGGGAGCAGGGCCCAGCTGCCAGCCGAAGCTCCCCGTCGGCCCTGTCTCTCCTTCCCCGAGCTTTGCCTCTATCCTCAGACTCCTGGTTGTCTGAACGCGCCAACGTAATGACGTCAGCATTTTCTGAGGGCTGATGAAGCGCCAGGTGCAGATCTGATCTCCAGTGCTGAGAAATCAGGTAGCCCAGAAGCACAGGGCAGTCAGACCTCCGGGGTTCGAATCCTGGCTCTGCCTCTTACAACCTATGACCTTGGGCGGTTACCCTACCCCCGTGGCTTCATTTCCCGGGTGTCCGGTGGCAGCTGTGCCCGTCCCGGTGACTGCTGTGGGGCTGCGGGAACTGGGCGCAGTGCCTGACAGCAAGCATTCACTAAAAGAAACGCTAAGGACTCTTCTCGGGATCCTCACGTTCTGGAGAAGAGACTCACGGCTGCAGGACCCGCTGTCAGTAAGTGGGAGTGCCGTGGCCTGCCCCCAGGTCCCCCTGGCCCGCTATACCACCCCCAGGAGGTGAGGGCCTGCCCTCGTACCCCGACTCCAGAGATGGCAAAGGCCACCCTCAGGCCAGCACCATGGGGGAGGGCCCCTCAGAGCCAGGGGCTGGGGAGGCCTGATTCGTTTCTCAAAATCCCTCCTTTGCAGCCCTGCCTGGTCTCAGGCCTGCTTGACAAGAGTTTGCAGAGCACCTACTCAGGGGTTGGCACTCCTGCAGGCGATGGAGACGCAGCTGAGAACAGAACAGACCGCAGTCCCTGCTCTGAAGGCATTTCTGGTCTGGGAGCCACCGTAAGAGGTGAGACGACAGTGGCTCTGCCCCAGGGGTAACCGTGAACATGGGGAAGAAGGCAGGATTCTCAATGCTCTTGAGGACGGGGCTGGGAAGGGTTGTTGCATGTGGGTGTGGGAGAAAGAGGGGAGTTGGGGATGACGGGAGAGCTTCGGGCCACAGCAGCTGGAATAAGAGGGCTGGCCTGAGGGACAGGGAAGGCTGGGGGTGTGCAGGGTGGGCAGGGGCTCCCAGTTAGACAGGAAGTGTCTACTAGGCCTGCGAGGGAGGCAGTGTTGACAGGTGCCATGCTCCCTTCATACTGGGTGTCAAGGAGGAGGAGAAGGGGGGTTCCCTGGGGAAGCACTGGACACCCCCTTGGCCGCAGGGTCCTCCGGCCCCCAGGCAGCCATTGCACAGGACAGAGTAAGGACACACAACCAGAACTGCCACCGTCCACAGGTCTGGTGGGGGGAGGATGGCAGAGAGAAAGAGGGAGAAAGGAGCACCATCCTTGCCTGGGGAACTGCCAGTCTGACGGGGTAGGAGGGGGACCCAGTCTCTGCTCCGGGAACCCCTCTGCCCCCAGCCCGATGAAGAAGACAGGAAATATAAAAATGGTATAAGCATTCACTTGGTTACTCTTTCACTTTGAAGATCTTCCTGAAACGTCTTTTTATTGCCAGCACATCCGAGGGCAAGTGTTCTCGGTCTGCAAAGTTCTTTACATTCAATGGCACCGACACAAAGGTGACTAGGTTTACCCGGTGGACGCGGAATCTAGCAACACAACACTCCAGGGGCGCACAGCCCTGGTTGCTGTCCCTACAAACCAGAGCCTGGGCCATTTTGTTCATATGTAATGTAGTGTGGAGCATAAAAAGCAGCTCCCGAAGAGCGCATGGGTATATTCCTATTAGGAAAGGATGGATGGATGGATGGATGGATGGATGGATGGACGGGACAAAGGGAGGAAGGGAAGAAGGTCGGTGCATGAAGAGCTATCTGCAAAAATGACGGTGATAATGGTGACAAAGGGGACGAGATGCCAGCAGACACCTGTCTGGTCTCACAGTGTGCCAGGTACCATGCTCAGCCCTTTCCATGCCCTCACCCACCTAATCCCCACCACAGTATCAGGTGGCAGGTACCAGCTAAGCTGGGAATCTCAAGTTCAAATAGACCACAGCGTGGGTGTACAGGATGTGCCTTTTGTGGGTTGTGGGCAGGGCAGGGGCCCGGGCAGGTCATGGTGTCTGTAGGGAAAAGTTCTCTGAGCCAGAGGAAAGAGGGAGGGGGGTAGCAAAGAATGGACACAGATACTGAGAGGAACATCTGTGCAGCCCCATTTTATAAATGGAGAAACTGAGGCACCAAGAAGCTAAGGGACCTTCTCAAGATCTGACCCTGGAAAGTGGTCAAACCAGGATTTGAGCCCAGGCCATCTGACCCTGGATTGGCTCATAATTTTTGACCGGGTCCCTGGGAGATAGAATGAGAGGGTTTTGTGTTTACTTGTTGTTGTTGTTGTTTACCTTCTTCCTTATGCTTGTGTGTACTGTTTGAAAAATTTGGTAAACAAATATTTTTATTACTGGAAAAAAATGAAATCTTTCTGTAAGAAAAATGAAGAAGCATTTGCTGCTCTTGGCTTCCCTGCACCCCCCCCCCCACCCGCTCTTTGCTCGAGGCCTCCCTCCCTCTTTCCTCCAGCTCCGAGAACGTTTCCCTACAGGCACCATGACCTGCCTGGGCCCCTGCCCTGCCCACAACCCGCAAAGGCACATCCTGTACACCCCTGCTGTCGTCTATTTGAACTTGGAATTTCAGGCTTGATTGGTCCAATTTGGGAGGAGCAGGGGTGGGGGAGCTGAGTGACATCATTGCCCCCTTCCCCTCCAGCAAGTGGAAGCTTCAGCTGGGAGGGCCTGCCCGCCTTAGCCTCAAACACGGCCGCACACGGGGAGGGGCCTGTCAGCTGCTGAGTGACCGTGGGACCCTAGCACGACTCCAGGATGTCCCCGGAATGGCCCAGGGCCACCACAGCAGAGAGGATGTCCAGCGCCCGGGCTACCATGTCTGGGAACTCACGTTCCCCATCCTGCAACAATTCTGAGCACCTACCATGCGCCAGACATTATTCTTGGCACTGCTGGTAGAGTCGTGAATAAATCCGAGGCCCTGCCCTCATGGGACGTACAGAGGAGCAAGGGAGGCAGGGACTACATGTAGGACCAAGCCTGGGGCGTCAGAAGTTGATGGGACATGGTGAGGCAGGGTAGAGGGTAGAGGGGCAGAGGGCCCGGGGTGCTGTTCGAGTAGGCTGATCACAGAAGGCCTCGCTGGGGAAATGATGCTGGAGCAGAGATCCCAAGAGCAGACTTCAGGGCCCTCCAGGGCTCTTCTGACCTCAGGAACCTAGGGTTGCATTCACCCGGGAGCCCCCACCTCCCATCTCCCCATCCCCAAGACGGGGTTGAGGAGCTCGAGCAGAGCTTCCAGACTCAGATGCCTTCCGGGGTTGGGCAGACCGCAAATGAGGGAAGCTGCCAGGTGCAACATAAAAGGGAGGGGTGGGACTGTGGCAAAGGGACAAAACCTGCTTTACCTAATGCATGAAATATGAGTATTTCTTAAAACTAGAACCCTATAGGTCAGGCCTCCCGTGTAAGTCGGACCTGGCTCTTGGGCCATTGTTGAGAGCCCAACATGGACGATTTAAAAACTGGTGGATAAGGAAGGGGTGGGAAGGGATAATCCCAATCTGAGTTATTGGGGAAGTTATTTGATGCCCAGGAGGGGAAGCTACCTGGGCCCGGGTAAGCCTTGCTTGGCAGGATCGGGGCAAGGCCTCCCGGGCAGTCAGAATGGGTTCTGGGCTGTTCCCATGGTTGCTAACACCAGCTGTGGGCTCTTCTATGTGAGGGACCCCTCTTCAGCACCCCCACACCGCCTGTGCCTGAGCTTACCTAGGATGGCCATGGGGGTGGGGCCTGTGGCCTTCCAGGATGCACCCATTGCAAACTGGAAGGGCCTCTAGGACCCCTTAATTTTCCAGTCGGGAAACCCAGGGCTCAGAGCAGAGCTATGACTTACACAAGACAGCACACGAGAGGCACAGGAGCCAAGTCTGGGTTCAAGGTTTTCATTGATTGAAGACAACGTGTCCTGAGCACTTTGGTAGGCAGGTGCCGCTCTGGGCGTCACAGAGCTCAGCACCCGTAGAGGCCTCTCGGCTCCTTCACTGACTCACCCCTCTGGGATCGCCCAGGGAGCCCCAATCCCTTCCCGCACCCCAGGCACCCAGGGCAGGATCCCGGACCCCCTGTGGGCCTCGGGGGCTCTGAATCAACTATTGCGAGAAGGCAGGGGACCCACTGATTCCCGCAGGGCCAGAGGGCCTGGGGCCAGTGGCTCTAATCGCAGGAAGTGGCGAGGGCCATGAGTCACCCAACTCAATCTGCACGTCCCCTGAGAGCCTGAAGGCCAGGCCCAGGTCTCTGCTGGGCACCCCGGACCGGACCTTCGGGAATCACTGACTCCCTCCTCGGCTCCGGCACGTCCCAGGCTCCACGTGGCCGTGGCGTTCATGGCATCACACGCGGGGCTGGGCCGGGCGCTACGGGCCCAGGGGGCTTGCGGTCAGGTGCGCTCAGCCCCACCCCACAAGTGGCCGACTCAGCAGCCTCCCAGGCAGAGCACCTCCTTCCCTGCCCCCCCACCGGCTCCCCCTCCTCCTGCACCCCTATCTCAGCAAATGGGGCGGCCTCCCTCCCAGGTGCCTCTCCAGTTTCCCCTCCCTCATCCCCAGCATCCAGTCACCCCACCTGACTCATCGGCTCTACCTCCCAAACCCTTCTTGGCCCCATCTCTTGCCCTTCACCGTCACCCCCACCCGAGTTCCAGCCAAGACCTGAGCAGCCTCCAGCTCCCCCTGTCCCGGGCTCACCTCACTCCGCCCCATGGCCAGTAGTGACCCGTCTGAAGCATGCACCTGATCGGCCCTTCCCCCGACAAGCCTGCTCCAGCGGCCTGTGGCCCCCGGATAAAGGAGGGTGGCTGGATGGGAAAAGTCTAGACGCTGGGGCCCTACTGTGCAGTTCCAGTCTAGGCTCAGCCAGTTCTCAGATTTCAGAGCCCTCGGCAAATGATTTAACTTCTCTGAGACTTAGTCTCCTAATCTGTAAAGTCGGGAATAATGGAGAAGTTTAAAATGACGAATGAAAAGTGCCTGGGAGAAAGGTGATCCTCAAGAAATAGAAACTTCGCCTGGCATTTCAGGGCCCCCCCAGACCAGGCCCCTGACAACTGTTTCTTCACTCGGTGCCCGACCCCTGTTTTGATCATATTTCTTTAACCCTTGCTCACTGCCCCTGCTGGGGATTTGCTTCCTGACCCGTGGGGGGGGGGGGGGGGGGCTCCATAAAGCTCTGCCCATCTCCAGCCTTCCTGCCTGCCCTCCCCTACTTCCACCTCCCTGCCTCCAGTGCTCACTCCAGGGAAGACTCGACATTTTTTACTTCTTTTGTGGATTTTTACCCCACACCCTAGTAGAAAGAGTTTGAGACAGCTTACAAAATACACCCTAGATAAAATTATTTTTCAAATGAGAAAATTAGGTCAAAGGGTGGAGAAAGAAAATGAAAGACAGGGGTGGACATCTGTATGGTCGGTAGATCTAGCTGTGAGTTCCCTGGTGGCCCACGAGAAGAGGGAAATAGAATCGATTTCTTGAATCATAGTGCTCACAAGATACAACTAAACCAACTGAAGAAGAGAAGCCCAACTCTTCTGGGCCCTGAAAAACTAAGGGACATCCTCCCGGAGTGGAGTTTACCAAATGGGGCAAGTGTGGGATTTTGAACTACATGATCCACAGTATCCTTATGGTTGGGTCTGGCTTGATCCACAGTCATATTTTGGGGTTGGGTGCTAATGTAAAATGTGCTTGGTACCCTTCAGACCCTCCTCATTGAATACTCTTCACTTTATTCAAGCCTTTGATTAAATGAGGAGTAGCGGGGAATGTAGGGGTTCCCTCCCTGATGATGGCTCTTCCTCCCAGCTGCTAGAGTAGAGGTCCAGTATCTCCCAGTGTTGGCCAACCTGGCTGCAGTTGAGGCCTGGCACCTTCTACTGGCTCACTCAGAGCTGGGGAATCATTCCTGGAAAGGGGTGAGGGACAGTACCTCTGCTGGGCATCACCTAACGCTTCAGGTCTCGGCAGGCACCCCCAGAAAACGTGGTCCACCTGCCTTATCAAACACGTGGAGACAGAGAGGCCCAGCAAGGGAGAGCAACTTGCCTCAAGATACACAGCCCCATGGAGGCCAAGTGAAGTAGAAGACAAGAAATCAAGCTCAGAGTTAGGAACTTGGATCCTCAGGCCACCTGAGGGTTTCTTGAAAATCTCTTCTTTCCTATAGGGCAGCCCTGTCCAGTAGGGACCCTCCATCTAGATCCGGCCTGTCCAGCTGTCACCACCTCTGCGAGACAGCACCTCCCCAGGCCCCCAGTGGAGAAACCACTGTACAGAAGAGCCCAGCACCCTTCCCCACGTCACTTGCTCACTCGTGCAACAAAGATTTCTCGGGCACCTCTACCGTGGCCCAGGGCATGAGTAGCGGAACAAGACCAGGCCCCAGCCTGCCTTATCGGGGAGCATGGGCATGTGAAAGTGCTGTTACGAGGAAGCTTTCCAAGAGCCCCAGTAGGCACAGGTGCTGAGGCCCGGGACGCATGCGTGGAGAGAAGGATGGTAATGACGGGAGCCAGAGTTCATTGAGCACTTACAGGGAGCCGGCCGGGTGCTTTGCACTTCTGGGGCACCATCTTGCACTCTGGGAGCGGACCTGGGCAGCACTCTGCTCTTGCCTCTGCTTGGCAGAGGAGGAAACGTAGTCTGAGGTCTCCTGCTAATGGGGATGGAAACAGAGCCGCGGCCCCGTCGTGGGACTCGGAGCTCGTGTGCACCACATTCTGCTGGTGGTGGTGCCTACTGGCTTCAGGGGCCACTGGGCCTCGCCCCTCCTGTGACATCACACACACACCCACCTTCTGCCCTGGGGACGCCAGGCTGTCCCGTGTCTGGCACAGGCCAGATGACAGGACTCAAGAGTCCCAAATGCCTCACACCATTAAGACCATGGATTCCAGCTGCCCAACTCTGTCTTTCTGGCCCCTTCAAACCTGGAAGCTTCCATGACATGGGCCCCAGCCATCTGGCCCCTGCTGGCCTTGGCCTGGCCTGAGCCCTGGGGCTGGGGGCAAGCCCAGGGGCAGACTCCCACCTTGGGGTGCGCTCTGATGGCTGCGCTGCGGTGGGGGGCACATACACTGCTAAGAAGTCAGAGAAAGAGGAGGCTTTCAAGATAAGCTGGAAGTTCAGGGGTTTACACTGAAAACAGACAGAAGAGTAGACACTCAGGACCACCCACCGGAGGGGTCTGAAGCCCACCCACTCACCCTTCCCACCCAGCAGTACCTGCAGCCCTTGATCAGGAGCCTGGGGCTCTGCAGATCCTCTCAGAAAGCCACCAGCTCGATTTGTCACCACTAATAGGCCCAGAGGGGGCCAGCAAGTTGTCCGAAGACACACAGCCCCTTCTGTTTCCCCCTCCAAGGAAGGGAGAAGGAGCATTTGGGGCGTAGGGGGGTCAGCAGTTGGACAGGCTGTACCAACAGCAGACAGAACATGGGTCCAGGTGGCAGGCCAGCTCCGGCCCATCACTCGTCGGCTGGGTGACCACGGGCAGCCACTTGATGCCTCTAGGACAGCTTTGGCCTCATCTGCACAATTATTATGTGCACATTCGACCCCAGTGCTGGGCTCTGCAGCATGTTCCCCGTGACACCCCCCCAGGTGGTGGCTGTGCTCAGCCCCACTCTGCAGATGAAGACTCCAAGGCCATGTTTGCAAAGCACGCAGCATGGGCCAGGCCCTTGGCGGGCACTCCATGCACGCTAGTCTCCCTCCAGGCCCCTCGCAGTCTGCTTCCTCCAGGAAGCCGTCCTACATGCCTGCCTCTGGCTCCCAGGGAATGTTCTGTTCTCTAAGCAGCCCCCCTACCCCCACCCAGGCTCTGCCCCTGGGGAACCACTTGTTTTAAAACCACTTGCCTCATCACTCTGGCAAGACTACCTGTTTCAGAGGGACAGGAACAGGGAATGGCCAGGCCTTCAGCCCTGGGAGATCAGGAAGCTTGGCTTGGATGAAAAAATCAAGACTCACAGCGGTAGAGCAGTTCCGGCCACCCACCCACCACGACCCAGCAGCCCCAGTCCCCAGGGAGGCCTTCCAGCCGCCCCCTGACGCAGCCCTTGGGTCCATCACCCTGACCGTAGGGCTGGGCCGGGCAGCCTCGGGGCACGCAGTGTGGTCAGACCCAGGCTCCAGCTTCCTCCCCACGCTGGCCAGTGGAGCCAGAGAGAAGTAGGGGGCAGAGGGGACAGGGGAAGGCACAGGGAGGAAGAAGCAGAGACAGAGAGAGTCCAACACAGACAACAAAGGGACAAAAGTGAGGAAGAGCATCATAGCAGCAGGGACAGAGAAAGACAATCGAAAGACAGAGGGAGTGACAGAAAATAAGGGAGAATAAGAGACACAGAGACACCGATGGGAGAGCAGGAAAGAGGCCCGGGGCGAGGCAGATGAGAACCCAGGAGCCCCGTGAATCCCAGAGCCCAGAGAGTCCCCTCTCAACCTCCTGCTTCCCCCAGGGGCTCCCTTTCCCCAAGCCCCCCGCCTTCTGCACCTGCCCCTGGTGCTGGGGACACGCCCCCCCCCCCCCCGCCCGCTGACCTGTCCCATGTAGTGTTTATCCCCACTGTGCAGATGAAGAAACTGAGGCTAGGAGCCATCAGATTACTCAGCCAAGCAAACTGGATTCCCCACTGCCAGGGCGCAGGAGGAAGGGCAAGGGACAGAGAGACTGAGGCCCAGAGAGGGGAAGTGACTGGCTCCGGGTCACACAGCAGCCAGCCACGGAGCCAAAGCTTAAAGCCAGGGCCGCTGCCACTTTGCCCGGCTGTGAAAAAAAAACAAAGTAAGTCTCATTAAGTGTTTGGCAAACAGGTTCCAGGTCTTACCAGATGGCCTGTAGCCAACAACCTAAAAGCTGTCAACACCCTCTGTCATATCCTTGCTTACCTCTTGCTGTCTTTTCTAGGAAGGGCAGCTCAGGACCCCCCCCCCCAAACTTGTCCTATCTCCTAGAGGCCAGGCCATCACCAGGGCACCTCCACCTCCCACCTCCCTGCCTCCCAACCCGGACTCCCATGCGGAACGGACAAGAGACACCCCTAACTTTCACCGACATCAGCTAAGCGTGTCCTCAGGCTCCCCCACCATGGGAGGGGATAGGGGATGGGTGGGTCCAGCCATAAGGCACAAAACCAGGGCAGAAGCCAGCGGAGAGGTCACCAGGTGAGCACATGTCCACCCATGGGACTTGTGGAGCCAAGGAAGCTTCTAGAAGCAGTGCTCCCTGCAAAGGATTTAAAGACCCAGCCCAGAAAACAAACACAGGGAAACCTTTCTTTTCACGCCACCTGAGTTTGGAAGACATTCTCCTTGGTAAAACGTTTGTAAAGAAAATCACGTCAGCTTGGCGAGAGGAACCGGCTTCTCAATAACTGCTTCTTCTCCCATTCTGCATGTCCGTCTCCTCCACCAGAGGGGAGCTCTCTTGAGGGCAGGGGCGAGTCCCAGGCCCCGGCACCGGCAGGGCCTGGCCAGTCATCACGGGGGCTCCTGGGATGGCCAGTGGCTACATGAATTAAATTCCCACAGAGAGGAGACAATACTCATAACCTGCATATCTGACAAAGGACTCACAGCCTGTATGAAACATGCCTATAAATCCACACACAGGGGATCCCTGGGTGGCGCAGCGGTTTAGGGCCTGCCTTTGGCCCAGGGCGCGATCCTGGCAGACCCGGGATCGAATCCCACATCGGGCTCTCGGTGCATGGAGCCTGCTTCTCCCTCTGCCTATGTCTCTGCCTCTCTCTCTCTCTCTCTCTGTGACTATCCTAAATAAAAAAAAAATAAAAATAAAAATAAATAAATAAATAAATCCACACGCAAAAGAGAAACCACCAGCCCCGTGTGGCAAGTCAAGTGGGCCTCAACGCTCACGTGCCACGACGTTAAGCAGGAGCCTTCAAAGAGAGTCTGTGCTCACCGCTGGCTTCCCCGGGGTCTGGGACCCCGGCCCCCCACCACCACCCCGAGGCATCCACCCGGGCCTTTACTCAGGGTCAATCTGGGAAAGCTTCTTGTAAAGAGGGGCCTGGCTGCAGAGCCAGGGATGGGAAAAGAGGAGGCCGGATGACGCCGGGAGCAGAGGTAAGAGGTACAGCGAGTCTTCCCAGACCGGCCCGTGGACTCTCCCCTGAGTTATCCAGGCTCAGTGCTAACACTGGGGGTGCGGGGAGGGGGGTTCTATTCATCCTGGGAGAGGAGGGGAGGCCCCCTAAGAGCTCAACTGCAAGAAGCAGGCTGGCGGAGTGGAAGGAGCACTGGGCTGGGAGTCAGGAGCCCCAGGATCTGGTGCTAACATGCTGTGTGCAGACTGGCCGGGGCGGGGGGTGGCTTGAGGCAGCGACTCCATGACCTTGGTCTTTCCATCTGTATGAGCAGACGGGGCAGCTGCCCTCAGAGCACTGCTGGCACTGACTGGAGGGCAGGTGAGGCACGCAGCTCTTGCTAGCCCTGCGCCACCGCACGGGGCCCCCAGGTAAGGCACAGTGAGGCCGGCCAGGGTTTGGCCGAGTCTGAGAGCCCAGCAGCTCCAACTGGGCCGGACGGACCCAACCCGCCCTGGTCCACTGCCCTGGGGCAGCCCGGTGCCAGCGTGGCCTGGCAGGTTCCGAGCCCCTGCTTGGCTCTACTTCCTGCTCGCTTTCCCCTGAGTCCACCCGCGGCCTCCATTCCCCTGACCTCCAGCCCAGGTCCCCGGGGGCAGCCGCCCACACAGCAGTCGCCCATGACATGGTCATCCTGGGTGCTGGCCCCCAAGGAGAAAAGCAGAGGCCATGGGGGAGCCCCCAGTCGGAAGGGGTAGGCACCGACCACGCTCTGCGGGAGCCCCAGACTGAGTGCAGAGACAAGACAAACTGCCTGTCCCTCGGGAGCTGTGTCTCTGATGGGGGAGGCACAGCCCCTTCCCCTGAGAAGCTTCCAATCTGATGGGGAGGCACAGCCTCTGACCACACGGATCAGCTAGTCTGATGGGGGAAACATGGCTCCTGCCTCGTAGGGTTAGGCAAAGCCCCCCTCTCCCTCTTTATCAAACCTTCTGATCTAAGGGGGGAAGCACAGTTCTGTCCTGGAACAATCTATGGTTTGGGGGAAGAACCTAAAGAAACTCTGTTCCTGTCTGTGGAAGGAGGGTGAGGGTCACTCTTACATCCCACATTCGCTTCCTTCTGGCAAAAAGCTTTCAGGAACTGTCTTCCCTGGGCCTTCTCATCATCTAGAAGCAAGGCCAGCCGAGGACTGGCCTCCCTGTTTGACAGATGAAGAAACTGAGGCCCAGAAGGAAAAGTGACAGGGCCAAGACCACACAGGGAGGCAGGATGAGAGCCCAAGTTTATCTCCAAAGGGAAGGAGGGGAGGAAGGAGGCAGGAAAGAGCGGCACATGACTAAGGGAGCTGGCTTCCTGTACCCTTGGCCGGGGACCAGTGCCCCCGTGATGGCCTGACTCAGGGTCGCCCAGAGCTAGCCTTTCTCAATCCTGTTTGGGAAACAGTTTTATTGGAGAGAGGCCTGCGGCCCCGCCAGACATTTATGAGCCTGGTTTATTGGTCTGGCCCAGGGAGCCTGGGGCGCGGCTTCTGTATGAACCGATGTCAGGAATCTCCAACGGTCAGAGCCAGAGGGACCCCAGGGCTGAGCTGGCCCGAGCCCCTGCCTTGTACAGAAAGGGACGGTGAGGACCAGAGGCAGAGCAAGGACTAGCCCAAGGTCACACAGCACCTCCGCAGCACAGCTTGGCCCCTGCCCCTTGCCTGGGACTCTCCCGGCACTGGGGCCAAGTAGGGCGGCCCTGCACCCCAATCTGCCCTCGTGGGAACAAGCTGGTATCAGAAAGATCTGTGTTGGGGATATTTGAGCATCGGCCTTGGGGCTGAAGCCCCCTTCCCCACCCCTGATTCTGGGGCCCCAGGGCGAGTGGAGCGGGCCCGGGGAGGGGGGCAGGGGGCATGGAGGCTCGCATGACCCCTCCCTCCAGCCCCTCATGGCCAGCCAGCAGCATCCCCTGAGGAGGGAAGAGAAAACTAGGGGAAGGAGAGGAACACGCTCGTCACAGTGGCCTGGGCACCCTGACGAGAGGAGATGGAGGTTCGAGGATGTTGAGACACTTCACCCCAGGTCACGCGGCACCTGTGTGGGGAGCCGGAACGCCAGCCGGGCTGTCTGCCTCTGGAGCCCACGCTTTATTCCTCCTCTGCACCCGCAGCTTCCAGAAAGGTCCCAGGGGTTGCCTGCCTCCTCTGGGGAGTGCTCAGAGCTTGCGGCCTCCGTCGCAGGATAGAGGGCCCCGCTGGCTGGCTCCCCGCTGGCCTCCCGCCCCCACCACAGCCTTGACCTGCGGCTTCCAGGGCTCGCTGAGCTCCCGCCCGAGGCAACAGGGCAGCCAGAGCCGCACCTGACCTGGGGGTCCCTTCGACCCCATGGGGACCCCCAGGCCGGCGCAAGGCTGCACGAGGGGCCACACCCAAGTTTGCACAGTCCCGAGGCCGGGATGGGAGTTCGCAGGCTGAGGTCCCAGACGAACCCTGCCGTGTCCTGCTGCGTGACGTTGGGCACGTTGCTGGGCCTCTCTGAGCCTCAGTTTCCAGAAGCTGGTCGCTGGCGTTCTGCGATGCAGGAGTCTACGCACGCCTGGTGAGGTTCAAAGGCTCAGGCAGGACCGTGGCTCGGCCACCGTCAGAGCGGGAGCTGGGCCAGCAGAGGCAGGAGCTCCCGGGCTAGCCACCCCTCGCTAGCTGCAGCCCCCGCGGCTCTTCTGGGGTGCAGGGGCCTGGGGGGCCTCACGTGCAGGAAGGCACGGCAGGTGTCTCTTTCCTGTGTCGTGGCTCAGCGGGGCGCTGGAGGCCGGACCATGCACATCTCTTCGTACCTCTGCCCTCAGCCACGTCACGCTCGTGGCTTGACCCCGGTCACGGCGGGAAGGGTCACAGCACGGAGACTGGTAACACCACCAGAGGGGGTTCTGTGTGCGCGCCTGTGTATTTTATCGGTTTGGAAAGCCAGTTGAGAAGCATTGACCAGCACACCCCGGGTGTATGGATAAGTTATATTTTTCTAGAAATCCGTCCGTTACATCTGAGTTTTCACACTTATTGGGCTTATATTTTTCATTTCATTTAGGGCAGCCCGGGTGGCTCAAGCGGTTTAGCGCCGCCTTCGGCCCAGGCCTGATCCTGGAGATCGAGTCCCACGTCAGGCTCCCTGCATGGCGCCTGCTTCTCCCTCTGCCTGTGTCTCTGCCTCTCTCTCTCCTGTCTGTGTATTCTCAGAAATAAAAAATCTTTTAAAAAAATAAACAAATTTAATGTTAACAACTAATGAAAGATAAATTGGGCTTCATCAAAATTTGAAACTTTTGGGGAACCTGGGTGGCTCAGCGGGGGAGCACCTGCCTTTGGCTCAGGCCGTGACGGGATCGCATCAGGCTCCCCCAGGGAGCCTGCTTCTCCCTCTGCCTGTGTCTCTGCCTCTCTGTGTGTCTCTCATGAATAAAACAAATAAAATCTTTTTTTTTTAATTTAAAACTTTGGTGCTTCAAAGGACAATATCCAAAAAGTGAGAGACAATGGAGAGAAGAGGGAGGAGGGGGTGAATATTTGCAAACTGTGCTCTGATGAGCGTCTAATATTCAGAATATATCAAGAATTCTCACGACTCAACAGCAAAAAGCCAACCCAATTACAAAATGGGCAAAGGTTTTCTGTGGGGTTTTGGTTTTTTTTTTTTTTTGAGATAGAGAGAGCCCATTTAGCAGAGGGAGAGGGAGAGAGAGAATCTTAAGCATGCTCCACACCCAGGGCAGAGCCCCACTCAGGGCTCCATCTCATGACCCCGCAACCTTGACCTGAGCCGAAATCAAGAGTGGGATGCTTAACCAACTGCACCACCCAGGCACCCCGGGCATTTAAATAGACATGTCTCCAAAGAAGACATCCAGATGGCCACCGGACACATGAAAGATGTTCAACATCGGGGGTCAGTAGGGAAATGCAAACCAAAACCACAATGAGAGGCCGCCTCACACCCACTAGGATGGCTACGGTCCAAAAAACAGATAACAGCAAGTGTTGGCAAAGATGTGGAGAAACTGGAACCCTCATACACCTGGCGGGGATGTAGCTGCTTTGGAATCAGCAGGCAGCTGTGTGGTAATCTGACCCTTGGCTACCATCAAAGGAAGGGGTTCCTGCCGTGGGAGCTTCTGTCAGAAAAGAAGCGGGCCCTCCCTGAAGGCCCAAGCTCCTGCGTGTTTGCAAGTGGGACTGTGAAGCTCCCAGAGGCACGGGCTTGCCTCCTCCAAAAGATGGCAGGATGTGGGTGACCCCCTTCTAGGGGTCCTTCCAAAGCCAGTAGATCTGAGACGGTGCCTGTCCCCTCCAGGCACTGACGTGGCTTCCTTGGGTCGCCTACTCCACATCATCAGCCTCTCTAAGTCCCTTTATTCATGCCTTTCCCTTTTTATCCTCATGAATCTTGCCCAAACTTTGCCAACTGAATTCATCTTTTCCGAGAACCAAATTCAGATTTTTTTAAATCCTAATTTTTTCACCAATCCCCACATTTCTACTCCTCGTTCTTTTCTCTGGGCTAATCTTGTTGTTTTCCTAACCTCTCAATCCGGGGGTGCCTAATTCATTAATTTCCTGCCTTCCTTATTTCCGGCCATCGACATTTCAGATGCGGCATCTTGCTCTATTTCGCTGAGCCCACTTGTTTCCAGATGTTGCCTTTTCACTGGTGTTCAGTTCATAATTTCCATTCGACTGATAGGTTAGTAAAAAAGGCTGTTTTTAAAAGTTTCCAAAAAAAATAAGTTTCCCAACAAGGGGCACCTGGGTGGCTCTGTCATCTAGGTTTTGGCTAAGGCACCATCTCATGGGCCGTGGGATCAAGCTCCGCATCAGCCTCCAAGCACAGCTGCAGCAAGACAGGCCCCACGCTCGGGGCTCAGCAAGGAGTCTGCTTGAAGGTTCTCTCCCTCTACCCCTTCCCCCGACATGTGCGCGTGCGCTCTCTCTCTCTCTCTGTAAAATAAATAAATATATATATATATTTTTTAAATTCCAAACGAATGCTTTTTTCTTACTCTCCTTACTGAGTTCTAAGTTAATTGCACTAGAGTCGGATGTTGTTGGGATGATACAATTTATTTCCATTTCGTTGAGCCTTGTTTTCTGCACAGGCCTCACATGGTCAGTTGTCACTTCTGTTCCCTGCACTTGAGAAGAATGGGTGTCTGTCCATGATCGATGCGCAGTGCTACACGTCTGTTGTGTGGATGGAGCCCGTTATTTGTGCTTCTCAAACCTTCTCTTGGCTACCCACTCTCTTGTCTACCTCATCAATTAATGAGATGTGTTAAAATCCGCCACCCCCCCCCCATCCAATGCTCAGAGTTCAATCCATTTTACCTTCACATATTTTTTGTGATTTTAGTGTTTTTTGTATTTTGGGTTTTTTTTTTAATTTTATTTATTTATGATAGTCACAGAGAGAGAGAGAGAGAAAGGCAGAGACACAGGCAGAGGGAGAAGCAGGCTCCATGCACCGGGAGCCCGACGTGGGATTTGATCCCGGGTCTCCAGGATCGTGCCCTGGGCCAAAGGCAGGCGCTAAACCGCTGCACCACCCAGGGATCCCTATTTTTTGTATTTTGATACGTTGTCATCTTTTTATTGTTTTCTATTTTCAGGTGAGATTCAGGCTTCCTAAAGTGAATTGAAAAATGACTGCTCCTCTTCTGTTTTCAGGAAGAGATTGTGCAGAATTTGTTTGTGGAAGAGATTGTGCAGAATTAATTCTCTCAATGAGGATTCTCCAAGGAAACCACCTGGGCCAGATTTCTTTTTTAGGAGTATGTATGTATTTTAAGTTTTATTTCTTTAAGTAATCTCTACACCCAACGTGGGGCTCAAACCCACAACCCCAAGATCAAAAGCTGCATGCTCTTTAGTTTTTCAATTATGAATTCAATTACTTTATAGCTACAGGGCCAAATCACCTATCTCTTACTGGGTGAATTTTGGTTGTGTTTTCCAAGAGAGTGGTCCATTTCATCTCAGTTGTCAAAGTGAGGTGTGTAGAGTTGTTTGTAGCATTCCCTTCTTAACTCTTAATATCCGCAGGGTCTGTATAGATATCCCTGGCTCCATTGCTGATGTTGACAATTCCTGCCTTCTCTCTCTCATCTTTGTCAGTCTGACTAGAACACTTGTCAATTTTACTGATCTTCTCAAAAAACTAGCTTTTTGTTTCATTGATTTTTCCCTATTGTTCTGTTTTCAACTGCATTGATTTTTACTCTTAACTTTATTAGGTTCTTCCCTCTGCTTGCTTTGGGTTTCTTTCCCTCTTCTAGCTTCTTATGGCCGGAGCTTGGAGTATTGATTTGAGACTTCTACATTACTGTCTACACGAGCATTTAGTATAGATTTGTCTCCCGGCACCACTTTCACTGCATCCCACACATTTTGATATGATATATTCCAATTTTCATCCAGTTCAACATATTTTTTTTACTTCTCTTGAGACTTCCTCTTTGACCCGTGGATCATTGACAAGTGTATTTTTTTAGTTTCCAGGAGTTTGGGGATTTCTGTGTTACTTTTCTGTTCTTCATTTTCATTGTAATTCCATTGTGGTCAGAAAGCACACTGTGTATGATTTCAATTCTTTTCAATTTTGCTGGTGGGATGATACCAGAGACAGTTCATTCTGTGGTGTGTGACTGGAACAGAGCAGTTTATTGTTCTATGTTGCTCAGCTGCCTCTTTTCTGGTTCTTTGACTGGAGAAAGCAGACTTTTGTGGGGCTTTTTTTTTTTTTTATCTGTGCCTGTTGATGTTTGTGGGTTGCTACCTTCTCTGGTACCTAGTCTGGGATATGCAAAAGAAAGGCAAAAAAGAGGAGCCTGGGTGGCTCAGTTCGTTAAACATCTGCCTTTGGCTCAGGTCATGATCACGTGATGCTGGGATCAAGCCCCACACAGGGCTCCCTGCTCACTGGGGAGTCTGCTTCTCCCTCTCCCTCCACTGCTCCCCCTGCTTGTGCTCTCTCTCTCTCTGTCAAATAATAAATAGAATCTTTTAAAAAAAGAGAGAGAGAGAGAAAGAAGAAACAAAGAAGAAAGAAAAAAAGAAAGAAGAAAGAGAAAAAAAGAAAGAAAGAAAGAAAGAAAGAAAGAAAGAAAGAAAAGAAAAGAAAGAAAAGGAAACTCAGCTTTATATATTTTGAACTCGTTACATCAGATCATACAAGTTCAGAATTGTTCCAGCTTTCCAAAGTATCAAACCTTTTAACATTACAGGACAACCCCCTTCATTATACATTTATTTATTTATTTATAATTATTCTCTGGTATAAATAATAACATTACTATAACATTATAAATATAATGTTATTATAAATAATTACATTACTGTTTCCTAATAATGTTTTAGCCATGATTTTCTTTCTTTCTTTCTTTCTTTCTTTCTTTCTTTCTTTCTTTCTTTCTTTCTTTCTTTCTTTCTTTCTTTTTTAGGTAAGCTTCACGCCCAGCATGGAGCAGGGCTTGAACTCATAACCCTGAGATCAAGACCTGAGCTGAAAAAAAAAAAAAAAAAAAAAAAAGACCTAAGCTGAGATCAAGAGTCCGATGCTTAACCGGCTGAGCCCCCCAGGCGCCCCTCTAATAACTAACATTCTATCTGTGATTGTTAAAGCCATACCAGCTTCCTTTAGGTTGGCATTTCTTTTCATCTTTCTTCCATTCTACTCTTCAAACTTCCTGTGATTTGATATATGGAGAGTTTCTTTAGTACGTGGACCCTCTATGCCTTTAAAGTAGATAATACAGTCCATTTCTAATTATTGTCATTGCTGACTCATTGCTTTTGGACATTCGAATATTCAAGTCCCTACTGTGTGCCAGGCACTGTTCTAGAGGCTGAGCTACAGCAGTGAATCAAAGAGCCAGAATCAAGCCCTAGGAGCTAGAGGCTGGTTAGGGACACAGACACCAAATGCATGACTAACACATACCATGTCCATGGATAAGGATTCCAAGCAGCTTCTGGAGATACTCTCACCTCAGAGAGGTAGAGCTTAATTATGGGCTGCACATAATGACTTTCTTCCAATGCACAGAGCACAAAAAGGGGGACGAAAGAGTGACTGCACGGTGGTCCTTCTGACAGCTGTGAGGACCTTTCCTGGCCACTTTCTTGGCTTGTAAATGGTCCACCTCCACGTTCTCCCCACATGTCAGTCTCCAAGTCACCCCCTTTATTATGAGGGCACCAGGCGTACTGGATTCAGGCCCACCTAACAACCTCTTTTGACTTGCTTCCCTCTGTAAAGGCCCATCTCCAGATAAGGTCACATTCTGAGATACCAGGGGGTTAGGACTTCAGTGCATGTATTTAGGGAATGGGGTGGGATACAATTCAAATCATAACAAGTGGAGAAAATTGACCAACATACCCTCAGCCAGGTGATCAAGGTTAACGCCAGCAGTGGTAAGACGTGGTGCTCAACGCCACAGAGCAGGGCAAGGCCACTGTTTTTTTCGTTTTGGTTTTGGTTTTGGTTTGGGCTTTTTGGGGGGAGGGGAAGGTGCAGAGGGAGAGAGAGAGTCTTAGGCAGGCTCCATGCCCAGCGCAGAGCCCAATGTGGGGCTCAATCTCACAACCCTGGGATCACGACATGAGCCGAAATCAAGAGTCAGATGCTTAACTGACTGAGCCACCTAGGTGCCCCAAGGTGATTGTTTTGCACAGGTGCCAGGAAGCCTCTCAGACAGTGACATTTGAGTAGGGACCGGAAGGAAGCAAGCGAACAAGCAATGGGGGATATCTGGGGGATCTGAGTGCTGGGAAGGGGAACAGAGTGTGCAAAACCCCCAAGACACATCCAAGGACCTGCTGAGAAGCCAGTGTGGCCGCATGGTGCAGGGAAAGGGACAGGGTGTTAGGAGATGAGGTCAGAAAGGGGGAAGGTAGATTCATGTTGACCTTCAAGACAGAAGAAAGGGTCTCACACATCTTCATGAGTGGAGGATCCCCAGGAAGGGTTTAAGCAGAGGAGACATGACTTGGCCCGGGTTCTAACAGAATCCCTCTGGCTACCTTGCTGACCACAGCTCATTGGAGGCCAGCATGAAGCAGAGAGACCAGTTGGAGACGGTGATGATAACCCTGATGAGAAACCAGCAGTGGAGCAGGTAAAAAGTGGTCAGATTGAAATTGGTTTGGGAGGCAGATCCGACGATAGGGTTCACTGATGGATCAAATGTGGGGTATGAGAGAAAGAGAGGAGCCAAAGGTGATTCCACATTTGGGTGTGGGTCATGGAAGCCCGGGGCTGCCACTGGCTAAAATGGGGACCCTGGGTGAGGGGCTGGCTCATGGGGCTGGAAATCAGGAGGCTGGTTTGCAGGTGTTGAGACTGAGGTGCCAGTTAGGCCTCCACGAGGTGAGGCATGGTGGGCCGCCTCACTGGGGTCTGGAGGCGAGGATGGGCTGGAGGTAGGACAGTAGGAGTTGCAGGGCTGGTTCGAAGCCGGGACGCTGGAGTGTAGACAACTGAGACATGGGGCCCGGGGACCATGCCCTGCAGTCCTCCAGAGCTTGGGGACAACAGAGGAGCCCGAGAAGGAGCAGCCAGGGTGGGAGAGGAAAACCAAGAGTGAGTGGCTGTGTCCGGAAGGGAGAGTGTCTCAAGAAGGGGCAGCATAAGTTGCATGAAATGTTGAAGATGAGCCTAAGAAGAGGCCTAAAGATTGACCCCCGCCAGGCCTCCCAACTTTGACATCCTGCTTTACACGCTCTATTATCTTGATTTTCTCAGATCTTTCTTTTTTTTTTTTTTTTTTTTTAGATGTTATTTACTTATTCATGAGAGACACAGAGGTAGAGACACAGGCAGAGTAAGAAGCAGGCCCCATGCAGGAGCCCGATGTGGGCCTCGATCCTGAGACTTCAGGATCACGCCCTGGGCCGAAGGCAAACGCTAAATCGCTGAGCCCCCCAGGGATCCCCATCTTAGATCTTTCTTGTTTCTTTTTTTGAATTGAGTTTTCTCCTCATTCTGTTTTCCCTCAACTGTTTAAATGTCATAGCCTCTGTTTCTCTTCTTTCGGTAGCTACCCTGAAGCAGGCGAGGGCCAACGCATCCTACAAGCGCCCAGGAGGAGCTTTGCGCACGGAGCTCTCTGGGCACCACCACTCACTCCGCTGCCATAGGCAGCTTGGAAACAGCAATAAATGATACTTAAAGGAATGAACATGGTGTGTTCCAATAAAACTTTATGTATAAAAACAGGCGCTGGGCCTGATCTGGCCCAAGGGCCACAGTTTGCAGGCCTCTGTCCTAAAGCCTATGTACATAAATCCCTACAGTTACTTTCCTTCCAAAACAGGACAGCAACCTTAGACAACTTTAAATCCCGTCACCCCCTCGTGACTTAATGTGCTACTGTTGTCTGGTATTTTCACTTTATTGTTTTAAGCCCTCAAAAAAGACATTATTAGCACTAATTATAGATTTGGTGTTTAATTAGATTTAGCCACGGGTCTGACATGCTTATTACTCACAATTCCATCTGAGGCTCAGCCTTCCTTCTAAGATCATGTTCTTTCCTTCCGAAGCACTTCCTTGGCGAGCTCCTCCAAATGTGTCTCCTCTGAAACTGTACACACGCTCAGCTTTTCCAGATCTGAAACTGCCTTAAGCTCCACAAGGAAAGCTTCGCGAAGCATCTGTTCTTCCTCTGAGCTCTCCTGTGGGCGTGGCCTCTGGCTTCTGCTGTCTCTGACCAAGGGTGGCCTATCAGCCTTGTCCCTGTCCCTTCGTAGGCGATGTAACTGCTCTAACCGCTCTTGGAGTCTTTCCTTTATCCTTACTATTCTGAAATTTCGATCTAACCGTCAAGATGTGTATTTCTTTTCATTTTTCCTGCTGGGGTTTCTGAGTATGAAGGTTCATCTGGAAAATTCTCAGCCTTTATCCCTTTGAAAAATGTTGCTCCTTTATTTCCACCGCTGTCCCTTTCTAGAACACTGAGCGAGCCCATTTGCTTCAGAGGCTTTCACCCCATCCTTCACGTCTCTTCATCGTCTCCACCTCGTTGTCCTTCCTCGCAGGGTGTTTATTTACCAACCTTTTGGTTCATGGATTCTCCTCAGCTCTTTTCACGGCTGAGTCTGCTATGCAACCTATCTGTCATATTTTCTGTTTCAATTTTGTATATCTCATCTCTAGAAGCTCAGATTAAGTCTTTTTCACACTGCCTGCCTATTGCTTTAATTCTTTTTCTTTTGAGAGCGAGAGCGTGCATGTCCACAAGGAGGGGTAGAGGGAGAGAAAGAGAGAGAATCTTAAGCAGGCTCCACACCCAGCGCAGAGTGGAAGGCCAGGCTCAGTCTCACGACCCTGAGGTCATGACTTGAGCTGAAATCAAAAGTTGGACGCTTCACCAACTGAGCCACCCAGGTGCCCCAACAATTTATTGCTTTATTTAAATTAACTTTACTGAAGCATAATTTACCGAGGTGCGGTTATGTTGTATAATTTGCACACAATAAAAGCATCTATATGATGTGTACAGTTTGATGAGTTTTGACATTCATGTAACCACCTCCACAATCAGGATACAGAACTTTTCCATTATAAAAATTTTTTTTAAAAAAGGCCCTTGTGTCCTTTTGCTCCTTTACTTTCTACCCCCAGCAACTGCTAATCAGCCTTCTGTCACTATAGATTAGCCTTTGCCTCTTTGAAAAGTTCATAAAAATTAAATCATACAGTGTGTCATTGTTTCTAGCTTCTCTCTCTCTACATGGTGTTTTTTTTAAATATATATACCTCGTTTTATTATTTATTTTATTTTTATTTATTTTTTTAAGATTTATTTATTTATGATAGACACATAGAGATAGAGGCGGAGACACAGGCAGAGGGAAAAGCAGGCTCCATGCAGGGAGCCTGACTTGGGATTCGATCCCAGGACTCCAGGATCACGCCCTGGGCCAAAGGCAGGTGCTAAACCGCTGAGCCACCCAGGGATCCCCTCTACATGGTGTTTTTGAGATGAATTCAGGTAGTTGAAAGTATCTGTAGTCTATCCCTTTTTATTGCTAGGTAGCACTCCACTACATACCACAATTTGTTTCTCCAGCAGCCTGTTGATGGACATTTGTGTTGTTTAGTTTGGGGCCATTAGAAACTGTTATGAACATTCACGCACAATTTTTTAAAAGATTTTATTTATTTATTCATGAGAGACACACAGAGAGGGAGAGGCAGAGACATGGGCAGAGGGAGAAGCAGACTCCATGCAGGGAGTCTGACATGGGACTCGATCCCAGGACTCCAGGATCATGCTCTGGACTGAAAGCAGGTGCTCAACCACTGAACCACCCAGGCGTCCCATGCACAAATTTTTCTAGGACATATGTTTTCATTTCTTTTTTAATTTTCTTAAGAATATATGCACCTTTTTAAAAAAGATTTTATTTATTTGACAGAGAGAGAGAGAGCAAGCACAAGCACAAGCAGGGGGAGTGGCAGGCACAGAGAGAAGCAGGCTCCCCAGGGAGCAGGCAGCCCTTCATGGGGCTCCGTCCCAGGACCCTGGGATCATGACCTGAGCCAAAAGCTAATGCTTAACCAGCTGAACCACCCAGGCACCCACATGTTTTCCTTTCTCTTTGGCAAATACCTAGGTGTACAACTGCTGGATATGGCTAAGTATATGTTTAATTTTATAAGAAACCATGCCTGGTCATTCATGATAGTCTCTTGTTCCTTGTTTATACTTTCAATACTTTCTTCTACTCGTTTAAATTATTTAGCACCTTTCTTTCCTAAAATGAATGCTCTAGATCCCATCCCTGAAGTGTTGGCAGATCTGATTCTGCTGCTTCTTGTTTCTATTAAAACTTGTGTCCATGGAACCTTGGTTTTTGTGTGTTCTTAAATTTTTTTCATTGTGAGCTCATGATCATTAGGACTCTATCTGTGGGAATTTTATAAGGCTTTCATTGACATGTTTCCCTCCAGAAAGGATTTTAGTTTGTTTTTGCTAGAGACCTGAGAGTATTATCCACCAGGAACTACTTTAAATTCTCAGCTGGAGAGATGCCTGAGTGGCTCAGCAGTTGAGCGTCTGCCTTCAGCTCAGCTCATGATCCCAGGGTCCAGGGATCGAGTCCTACATCGGGCTCCCTGCGAGGAGCCTGATTCTCTCTCTGCCTATATCTCTGCTTCTCTCTGTGTGTCTCTCTCATGAATAAATAAATAAAAATTTAAAAAATTTCTTAGCTGGAAGTTTCTGGACCAAGTGAGAAGTAGGAACTTGGGCTCTGGTCTTACCTGAGGGCTGGTTCAGAGAAGAGTTTATTTTCCCATTTATCGTGAGTCAAAGCCAAGATTAACATCTTTCTTTCCATGTCCTGGAAGATAGATACTTTTCAAGTTTACCCTTTCAGTGAAGACGTTGTCTGCAGAGGTTCTGACTTTATGGGGGATCTTGGATCCCCCTTCCTACCTGGTCAGGTCTTGGGCTATGTCTTCTGTCCCATGTGCATCTATTAAAAGCAAAGCTCCTGGTGCACCTGGATGGCTCAGTCAGTTAAGCATCTGACTCTTGATTTCAGCTCAGGTCATGATCTCAGGGTTGTGGGATCAAGCCCCGTGTCGGGCTCTGTGCTCAGCACAGAATCTGCTTGTCCCTCTCCCTCTGTTCCTCCCCCCCCACTCTCACATGCTTGCTCTCTCTCTCTCTCTCTCTCAAATAAATAAATAAATAAAATCTTTAAAATATAAATAAAGCAGGCAGCCCGGGTGGCTCAGCAGTTTAGTGTCGCCTTCGGCCGGGGTGTGATCCTGGAGACCCGGGATCAAGTCCTACGTCGGGCTCCCTGCATGGAGCCTGCTTCTCCCTCTGCCTGTGTCTCTGCCTCTCTCTTTCTGTGTCTCATGAATAAATAAATAAATAATCTTAAAAAAAAAACACTTGATATAGAACATAAAATAAAGCTGCTAATTATATATATATATATATATATATATATATATATATATATATATATGAATAAAGCTCCACAGTGTTCGTCATGGAGGGGATGCAAAGTGGCACAGCCTCTTAGGAAAACAGTTCGGCAGTCCTTTATAAAGTCTAGCATGTACATGCCATACAGCCCCGCGATCTCACTCTTAACTATTTACCTGAGTAAAATGAAAACCTACGTTCACACCGTTCCCTGTTCGTGAATGTGTGTAACAGCTTTATTTATAATCACTAGAAACTCCAAACCACCCAGATGTCCCTCAACAAGCAAACGGATCAGCAAAATGTGGTACATCATACGATGACATAAACTACCAGTTGCACAACTGCATGATCAATCTTAAATGCTTTGTGCTAAAAAAAATATATATATATAGCCAACCCACAAAAGGTGACATACTATAGGATTCCATTTCTATGACATCCTGCAAAAAGGCAAAACCACAGGGACAGAAATCAGATAAGAGTTTGCCAAGGGCCGGAGAGGAGAAAACAGGTTGACTACAGGGGGACACGGATATTTGAGAGGAGAAGACCCTTGTAGATCTTGACCATGGTAATGTGGACACAACTACCGTTGACCCTCGAAGGACCCTGCGTGGGTCCACTTTTACTTGGATTTCTTTTTGATAAATACAGAACAGAACTGCAAATGTATTTTCTCTTCCTTACAATGATCATAACATTTTCTTTTCTCTAGCCGACTCTACTGTGGGGTTGCAGTAGGCAGTACACAGAACACACAAAAGTGTGTTAATTGACTGCTATCAGGAAGGCTTTTGGACAACAGTAGGCTGTTTAGTAGGTAGGTCTGGGAAGTCAAAATTTATATTGGGATTTTCGACTGCGCAGGACGAGGCATGGTCGGCATCGCTAACCCTCATGTCATTCAAGGGTCAACTGTCTTTGCATTTGCCACGATTCAAAGACCTTGATGCTAAAAGAGGCAAGTTGTCCTGCTTTGTAAACTTGGCTGCCATTGACGAACTAACAAAGCCCTGGTTTACAGGCATCTTTCAGGGGGACTTACCAGTCCAGGGCTCACTTTCCCCTCTCGATGTGTGTACACAGCCTTTCTTTCTTTATCTTTAATTTTTTTAACCTATTTTTGGCTTTTGAGTGCTCCTTTTCCTTTCTTGCCAGCTCAGTCATGCATTTTAAAACATTCTTTTAGATCTTGTGTCCAGAGCTCCGGCCCCATGAGGGAGATTCCCTCTTTATCCTCAAGGAGCTCCTCGTCCAACGGAGGAAGACAGAACTGGCTGGCAAGGAGGATCCTCCTCCCGAGCAGCCCAGCCGTGGAGAGGAGCTCCCCCGGGGCATTTTGGGGCTTCCTGGACCTGCACGATCACGTAACTTTTTCATAATGACAGTAATGGCTGTAATTACCTGACATCAAAACGTGATGCACAGTAGGTAGCCGGCCAGGCTTACAGCCAGGGAGGCGGCACGGCATGACTCATGCCACCGCCGGGGGGAACAGCAAGAGAGAGAGGTAGGTGGCCTGACCAGGCTCCAGAGGGAGTCCTGGCATGTGCCGACGACCCCTCGCACAGGCGGGTGTCAAGGCCCAGAACTCTGAGGACCATCCCATCCTGACTCGGTCCTAGTAGTCGGCATCCAGAGAGGGTCCTAGGGCCTGGGCTCTCTCCTCAAGGGGGATAGATTTCCCTCCGTTTCACTGGAAACTCTTTTTCTTTCTTTTTCTTTCTTTTATTAAAAGATTTTATTTATATATTCATGAGAGACACACAGAGAGAGGCAGAGACACAGGCAGAGGGTGAAGCAGGCTCCCTGTGGGGAGTCCTATGCGAGACTCAATCCCAGGACCCCAGGATCACAACCTGAGCCAAAGGCAGACGTTCAAAAACTGAGCCCCCCAGGTGCCCCCTCTCTTTCTTTTTTATGCAGATTTAATCTTTTTTTTTTTTTTTTTTTTTTTTTTTTACATAAGCTCTAGGCCCTGCATGGACAAGAGTCACATGCTCTAGCTCTACCGGCTGAGCCAGCCAGGGGCCCCTCACTGGCAACTCCTAGAGCAGAGTGCTCCCCAGGGCCAGATGCGGTGCCAACGCTTGGGCAGCATTACCACGCAGAATCCTCTGCGTCTCTGTTCACTAGCAGCCGTCTCGCGGGGTGGCCGTGAGGATCCAGTTACCCCTATGTGTAAAGCACTAGTGCAGGGGCCCCCCCTCAAGGAACGCCATCCTGGTTGTCAACAACCCCATTAAGCAGAGAAGGCACCTGAGGCCCTATGCGGGTAGGGGACTTGCCAAGGCCAAACGGCTGCTAGTTTACAGAGTTGGGTAGCCTGGGTAGCCTCCTGGAGCAAGGTCACAGCTTAGAAGTTTCCAAGCCTCTAGTGGGACTACCTTTAAAATAGTCCAAGGAGGGGCACCCAGGTAGCTCAGTCGGTTAAGTGTCTGCCTTCAGCTCAGGTCATGATCTCCGGGTCCTGGGATGGAGCCCCAGGCTCACTGCTCAGAGGGGAACCTGCTTCTCCTTCTCCCTCTGCCCCTCCCCCTGCTTGTATACTCTCTCAACTAAATAAATAAAATAAACATAAAACAAAATATTCCAAGGGGGGGTGCCTAGAGGGCACTGTCAGTTAAGTGTCAGACTCTTGGTTTCAGCTCAGATGGTGATCTCGGGGTCATGGGATAGAGCCCCACGTCGGGCTCTGTGCTCAGCACAGAGTCTACTTGTCCCTCTCCCTCTCCCATCCCGCCCATGCTCTCTTTCTCAATCTAAAATAATTAAATAAATCTTAAAGTATATATATATATCTTCCAAGGAGGGCAACATGGCTCCCCAGAGCCCTCTCCACCCAGCTCTGAGTATCTCTACCCTGTCCTCGCTGCCACTTAACACACTTCCTGAACACCTACCGTGTGACTGGTTCTGAACTGGCCACTGGGATCAAAGATGGCCAGGTCATGGCAGTGCCTCGGGGGTTCCGTGTGGGGGAGGCAGATGGGCCTACAGATGATGACGGCGATGGGGGGATGGCAGTGACAATGGGGATGATAGGTCCAATTTGTTAAGGGCTCACCAGGTGCCCAGCACTGTGCTGAGCACTTGACATGCATTAACTCACTAATCCTCGTAACAGCCCGATGAGGCAACAGTAATTATTTTAATCATGGGTAACATTTACTACTGACTAAATGCCAGGCACTGTTCTGGACGCTTTACAAGTGTTAACCCATTCGAGGTGGTTACTATTATTACTGCCCCTATTTTACTGGGGAGGACAGTGAGTGAGGCATTGAGACATTTAAGAACTTGCCCAGGGTCACACGGCCACTAATTGGCAGAGCAAAATGCATTTGCTGTGACGAACGAAGGCAGGGTTGCTGTGGGGCACAGAGGAGAAAGGAGTCTGTCCCTCCTGCGCAGTTCAAGGAAGGCTTCACAAAGGAGGTGACTTTGAAGCCAGGTCTTAAGGGATTAGCTGGGGTTTGCCAAGTGGGTGTGGGGGAAAGGGCAGTTCAGGCTGAGGACAGTGGAGCAAAGGCCTCAGAAGCAGGGCGAGGTTTAGGGACGGGGCGTGCTTCCGAAGGGCCAGAGGATTGGGTGGGGCTGCTCAGGCCGGAGACATGGGAAGAGGCCAGGTCACCAGGGCCCCGGGGGAGCGGGGCCAGGCTGAGAGGCTTGCCCTGATCCTGAAGATGTGAGAGGCTGCAGCCCCTGGTCTCTCCCCGACCTGCTAAAACCAACTCTTAACCCTGTGACGGATGAAAGGGAAAAGCTTTCTTTACACAGGCCCACTCAGCAACCTCTCCTGCTCTCCGAAGACCATGGGCCCTGCCTCCCACCCCATTCTTGTTACACCCCGAAGTGTCCTTGGCAGCCCTCAGGCCACACCACTGCCACCCCTGACGCCGTTCCACCCACCGCCATGACCCCTGCACCTTATTCCCCTGCCCGGACGCCTCCATTCTCCCCTCCACCAGTCCACAGCCTGTTTCTCCCTGGGGCTTGGCTCAGGGACCCCCTTCTCCAGAAAACCCAACCAGATCTCTCCAACCCAGGTGAGTCTCCACCTTTGAAGCTTATCCCTTGGGACGCACATCATAGCTGAAATTCTAGACCTCCCAGCCTGCTTCTCACCTGCCTCCTGTGCTGGACTGTAAGATCCTGAAGAGCCAAGACCCCGTGCTATAATTAGGTGTACAAGGTGGGTGGGTGCGGACCACGCCTGGCCGCAGAACCGTCCAAAGCTGTGCTCTGTGCTCACTTCGCCTTTAGGGCCAGCTTGTAGCCTACAGACAAAGGCTCAGACAGGTCAGGGGATTTCTCCACCACCGCCCCATTAGGACTGGACCCCAAGTATATTACTCCAGGCTCCCTATAAGCTGCTGCCTCCCACATCTCACTCAGATCACACCCTCCCAGGTGGAGGCACACAGCAGGTGCACAGCGGAGAGTCCAACACCGATCCAAAGGCTGCTGCAACCTCCGGGATCACCCTCTGTGTGGGGTCCTGCCTCGCTCGCCTCTCTTCTCTCAAATGGGGTCCTCCTGCAGGTCACAGGCTGCCCTCCAGTCACGGCTGCGGGCACTGGCCAACAACAACACAGGGGCCCCGGGGGGCCCACAAGTCCCCAGGAGTTGGAGGCTGAGACTCAGCAGTTCTGAGCTCTATCAGACACTGGCCTACACTCGCTCTAAAGAACCACAGGGGCAACCCTGGTGGCTCAGCAGTTTAGCGCCGCCTTCGGCCCAGGGCCTGATCCTAGAGACCTGGGATCAAGTCCCACGTCGGGCTCCCTGCTTCTCCCTCCGCCTGTGTCTCTGCCTCTCTCTCTCTCTCTCTCTGTCTCTCATGAATAAATAAACAAAATCTTTAAAAAAAAAAAAAAAAAAAAAACCATGGGCAGGAATCTAAATGGAGGCCTAAAAGAGATTAGCAGGGCAGCAAGTGCAAGTTCCTATCACTTGGTCCTGCCAAATTATAGCCGGATAATAATGGTCACAGTCAACACGCACTGGGCACTTCCTGGGTGAGCCCCCCACAGGCATTTCTCATTTCTCCTCCCAAATACATAAAGAAGCCAGTCCCACCGTACAGATGTGGACACTCTCATGCATTTCCTCCCCATCCAGTCACTATATGTATTTGGGGCGGGGGGAAGCATGTATTGAACACCCACTACATGCCAGGGCTGGAGTCCAGAACTGGGGTAGACATGCACGCAATCCCAGCTCTATGGCACACGCCATCTGAGGGGCGCCTGGCTTTGGGGACCGGGCACGAACGCCCGGACGGGGGAATGTGAAGGCCTCACTAGCCGTGAGTGTGCAGAAGGGAAGGCCAGCAGCACATCCGGACAGAGCACGGGGAATTGCTGTGAGCATCGAGGAAGTACCCCGTAGGGCGGGGACCCCCGCAGGGAGGGGGGGCAGCTGGACATGCACCCGGGACTGCTCTGGCGGCAGACGGCTGAGTGCCGCAGCGGGGCGTCCACACATCACCCCCCACACCCCGGGCCGGGGCGGGACCGAAGGCCAAGGTGCTCCGCAGCGAGCGTGTCCTCAGGACGGCTGTGCGCAGGGCGGGGGGCTGAGAAGCCGGGAGCGGGGGAGCGGGCCAGGAGCCAGGGCCCAGGGGTCACTGCACCACGCTCCCGCACAGAGGGGTGGTGGGGTGGGAAGCCCCCCCGTTGGCAGATAGAGAAACTGAGGCCCAGGGAGGAAAGAAATGGCCCAGGGCGCTGGAGCCGGGCAAGCACCCCCCGACCCGGGGCACGTCGAGTCAGCAGATGCTGCGCCAGCTCATGTGGCTTCTCCAGGAGGCCCCGTCATGCCCTCGTGACCGGCGCCTGGCTGCTGGGCACTTACTCACCGGCCTACAGAGGCCCCGGCACACAGCGGCCTGCGCCTGGGGGAGACTGGCCTGGGCTTGGCCTCCAGCCAGCTTCCTGCTCCAGCCCCCTTCGGCGCCTTCCTGGCACCGTCTCCCTCCGGGGGCCCCTGGCACCTGAGCTCCCCAGCGCGGACGCCAAGGGCTGGGCCTGAGCCTTCCTCATCAGACCGGGCCTCCCCTAAGGCAGGGCCTGTGCCTCCCCCCACGGCAGGTGCTCCCCCTGGACCTCCCCTCTCAGACTAGCGGCCCTGCCCAGAGAGAAGCCGAGCCTGCCCGTCACAGTGGGGGCTTCCTCCAGGGTGGCCTTGCACCTCCCCCCGCCCCCCGCGCTGGGAACCCCTGGGTGCCACCCCCCACCCACTCCGGGACACTGGCCAGCCCGGGTAAACTTATGCTCTCTATTTGGGTCTGTTTGAGGGCAGTCACTTCAGGGACTCACCCCAATGAAGGCCTCACGGGGAGCGACAACCGTCCAGACTCACACTGACCTGGGCTGGACCCACGGTGCCGCCTCCCAGCCCTGGGACTGAGGCGATTTACTTAAGCTCCCCGAGCCTCTACTGTCCCATTTATAAAACAGACAGGAAGAGCCGGGGTGCCTTGCGGGGGGCGGGGGGGGTGAGAAGTCCATGACACGATGCCTGTCGAGGGCTCAATGCGGGCCCGGCACATGGTGAGTACAGGCCGCACGGGCACCGTCATCGTGGGAATAAGAGCCACGGGGAGATGAGCCCCTGCCCCCGCGGTGCCCAGCGCGCTCCCGCCCGCAGAGACCTCCATCCTCGGTGGCACGGGAGGGAGCCTTGAGGTGACAGCAGACACTCCTTGCCTGGGGTCACTGAGCCTGGCCTCCTGGCCCTGGCCTTGAAATCCTGACCCACCACTTGACCGGTGACAGTGCTGCGTCTGAGTATTCGCAAGCTGGGAGCCTGGAGCATGTTACTTGACCTCTCTGAGGCTGTTTGCACATCTGTAAAATGGGAGTAAGCGTGGTACCTCTCTCACAGGCTCGTCGGGAAGAGTGAATGACGTCATGGCGTGTACGACGTGGAACACAGTCTGGCAGAGTCCGTGCTAGCCATTGAAGTGCTCGCTGGTGTTATACTTTACTGAGCAACTACTATGTGCCGGGCGGCTTCACTTAAAACCTCATAGTAATAATGTTTCAAGTCCACAGATCCAGGGAACCGACTTAAGAGTCACTCCCGGGGGAAGCAGACTCCGAGATGGAGATTTGCACAAAGGGAGCTCACTGAGGGGTGGTCGCAGACCCAGACCTGTGGGGTGGTGGGGGGCCAGAGAGCTGGGTTGGGTGGAGGGAGAAGCTGGGCTGGACGGCATCCCCAAGAGAGACCTCGGCCAACCCCACCGGAGGCTCTGCAGCTGGAATGTCCTTCAGAGATGTCCTCCACTGAGGCGAGGGGTGGGCCTTGTACCCCCACACTGGCATGTCACTGCATGGGGGCTGCCTCAGGAAAGCAACATAGCCTGGGGCAAGGCAGCTCCCTCTGGCTAAGGGCAATTCCTGGAGAGGGACCCACAGGACAGCCCTCGGTCACCCAAATATTCCTCACAGCTGGGCGCGTGCGCTTCAGGATTTTGTTTGGTTTTGTGGGGGCGGGGAGCATCTGGGCAGCACACAACAGTGTCCACCACAAGGAGTTGGAGTCACCTGTCCTAAGTTCCCCAGCCAGACGGTGGCAAATTTAAACCCAGATCAGACCCCACACTGCCTCCCATCAGGCAAGGAAGGAAAAACCAGGTAAAAATGGCACCAGCAGTACAGGGCAGGATGATTTCACTAACTGCGGAAGACAGAAAGGAACACAGAAGGCCATCCATGCGGCCGACTGCTAGATGTCCCTCATCCAGATCCTTTGAAGAGTAGACACGTGGCTGCCCAGGAAAGACTCCATTTCCCAGCATCCCCTGTAGCCATCACGACCATGTGACCAGGCTACATCCGAGTCCCGTGACAGGTAGCGCCATGTGCCACTTTGGGATTGTGCCCTTAAAAAAAGAAGAAAGAACAAAATCTGTCCTCCTTTTCCCAGTCTGCCTTCCCACCAGGCGGAATGCAGATGTGAGGGAAGGACCTGGGCAGCCAGGTGAGATCCTAAGGTGGAAGCCAAACATGGGGGAGGGCAGAGCAACAAGTCAGAAGGAGCCTGGGATCTTAAACGTCAACCAGCACCCACGTCAGTCCTGAACTGTGCATGTCCTGCACCCGTTCCTGGGAACTACAGTTCCTCTGGCCTTTGTTACAACAACAAAACCCGTGTGCCGATGGATTAAAAACCGAGGTGGCCCCCATGCAGAGGATACCCCGTTACCTTTGGATGTCTCTCCTTTGATTCTTTTTCCTGCATATATCAATATGGCCATGAACACCCATCTGCATACGTAGGCGTGTGCGTTTGAACATGCAATGAGTGTGGATTTCCCAGGACACAAACTCACATAGGCAAGAAACATTTTGTTTTTCTGCAACTGGATGGAGTTTATGTCTCCAGCTCCTTGTTTCCTGCGGGTGGAAACCTAAACCACCCAACGGGTAACCTCGGTCATATCAGATTAATTTCAGCCACTTAGGATTTGTCTGCTTTGGGCAAATAAGGGTGAGTTCCATCAATCTGGGTGAGTTCCATTCCTCCCCTTTCCTCACCCCTTCCTCCTCTTTTAGTAGTATTTAAATCCTAGTTAATAACTTAAATATAACATTATAGGGGCGCCTGGGTGGCTCAGTTGGTTGAGCGTCTGCCTTCAGCTCAGGTCAGGATCCCAACATCCTGGGATCAAGCCACCCTAACCACGGGCCATTCTGTCTCTACAGAGCATCCTTCCCTTTCCTCCCAGGCAGTTTTGTCCTTGTGGTCTTACGTGTTACTCACAAACATCTCCTAAGGAAGATGAAGGACCAAGGCAAGGATCACTCCTGTTTTACAGTTAAAGAAACTGAGGCCCTGGTGACCCAGCTAGGGACAGGTGGAACAAGGTCTCCAGTGGGAAGTCCCCAACCCTGCCCAGGGTTACTTCTAACACTCATAGACCCCCACCACCACACACACACACACACACACACACACACTGCACGCCCAAATGTGCCCACACACATATGCACACACACAGCAGAGCTGGCCTGCCCTCCTCCCGATGGCTTCATCCCAGAACACAAAATCATTACCCGGTGCTGGGGCTCCGCCTCCCTCTCTGGGCAGCAGTGCAGGGCTGCCGGAGGGGAAAGTGGAACCTCAAAGCTGTGATTAATTCTCCACCCCAATTACCAGCGGTAATTTGAGGAGGGCCTGTCGGCTCCTGGAGCCAGGAAGAGCAACATCAAACGTGGCTCCTGAGTGCACCAGAAGGAAGTCTGGCCCATTAACCAGAAGGTAGCTACTGTGGGGAGGGAGAGGCACGGGGTCATCCTGGAGAGAGCTGGAGGCTCCACGTTCAAGTCCCAGCTCCACCACTGTGTGGTCTTGGGAAAGTCCCAGAGGCTCCTCTGATACTAGCATCTTTACAAAATGGTAACGACAACTTCGCACACTTGGAAAACTAGGCCCTTTGGGTTAGGGACCACATCTGCCTTGCCCATCATTAGATCTCCAGCAAGGCACCTCCTCCAGCTCCATCCCTATTGCCCAGTTTTTACTAAAGAAAACCTGATGGTTATACCCCAAGATGCAAATCTAGGGGGAAGTCCTAGAGGCAACCGGATTAGCACATTAGCACGGAGGAGGCCGAGCTAAAGCACCCACAGTGGAAGACTCTGGTTGCAGCCAGGCCAGCCCTCCTACTGTCATCTGAGAGGAAGCACGTCTCTCACAAACAAGCTCCTGTTTCTCACCAGCTTTGGAGGAAAGACTGACTCTTCGAGGGCAGCAGTGACACCAGAGGGGGGGACGGGACAATTCCTCCTCCATGTACTTTTGGCATTTCTGTCCTCCAACTAATGGTGTCTACTGAGCACCTGTCTACTGAGACATCTTCGTTTATAAAGTGATTTATTAATTTAGAAGCCTCCTGACACTATTGAGGAAAACTTCACCCAATCCATAAGGTTAGAACCACAGCAGCAGAGGAGTATGGCAGGAGAGGTCGCCAGGATTTGGGGCTTGGGGTTTGGGTTCAAGTCCTAGCTCTGCCACTCCTGGGCTGTGTGGCTTTGGACAGATCACTTAACCCCTCTGTTCTAGGCAAAATAACGCCCACCCCCACACTCAACGGGTCCACATCCTAATCCCTGGAACTCATAAAAACGGGGGAAGGGACTTCGAAGATGGGATTAAAGTTAAGGATTTTGACATAAGGAGATAACCCTACTTTCTCCAGGTGGACCAACCTTGGGTGAGGAGAAGCTTTCCTCGGGCGTAGAGAGACGCAACGCTACTGACTTTGGAGCTGGGGGAAGAGGGCAGGAACAAATGAATGTGAGCAGCCTCCAGAAACTAGAAAGAGCAGGGAAATGATCCTCCTCTAGAGCTTCCTGAAGGGAATGCAGCCCTGTTGACGCTTTGATTTTAGCCCCGTGAGACTCATGTCAGGATGCTGACCTCCGGGACTATAAAATAATAAATGCGTGTTGCTCAACCACCAGCTTTGTGGCAATTTGTTACAGCAGCCACAGGAAACAAATACAGACACTCAGCCTCGGTTTCCCCAATTGGGAATAGGTGACAGGACCAACCTCCCTGGAATCCTGGGAGAACTAGAGGTTGGGAACCCATCCCTAAAATCACAAAGTCCAGGGTTCGAATCCAGACTCACATGGGGTCTCCCCTCGAGCAGGCAGGGCAAGGGGCTCACCCTCTGCTGGCCTCCTGGGAAGCCTGTCTCCCCACCTGAGTGAGGCATGTTGGCCGAACACCGCCCCCAGCTTTCCTTTGGGCCTTTGATCTTGAGCCACCTCCCCTGGTCAGGCCAAAGCAGAAAGGATTAAGGGAGAGTCTTGGGAGGGGCAGGAAGAGACTGGGGCAGGGCTAGGTCCTGGCCCAGATGCCAGGTGCAGCCAAAGTCTTGGGAGAGGGAAACACACTGGCAGGCTCAGCTTCTGACCGTGGGACTCCCAGAAAGGCAGTTAGCCTCGCTCGCCCCATCTGGAAAACAGGGAAGAAGAGCTCTAGAAATAGCTAGAAGAGTTCTAGAAATAGCCAACTCCCATTCATACACATCCTCCTTTTCTCTCCCACTCCTCCCTTCCCTCCCTCCTACCCCATACCATGGTTAAATCCCTCCCCCGGGGGCAGGCAAAGGAGAACCTCTGACCCTACTTCAGTCCAGACCCAGGCTAGATTCCCTTCACCCCAGTCCTTTCACTGCTCTCGGCCCTCCCCCCACCCCAAGACTTAATAAAGAAGAGACGGGGGATGCCCGGGTGGCTCAGCGATTTAGCGCCTGCCTTCAGCCCAGGGCCTGATCCTGGAGTCCCAGGATGGAGTCCCACATCGGGCTTCATGCAGGGAGCCCGCTTCTCCCTCTGTCTTTGTCTCTGCCTCTCTCTCTCTGTCTCTCATGAATAAGTAAATAAAATATTAAAAAAAATAAAGAAGAGACAGTGTCGCAGGGCAGAAAGATAAAGCCAAATCCCAGGTCAGCCACCTGCCAGCGGTGGGAACCTGGACCACTGAGTTCATCTCCCTGAGCCTTCACTTCCTCATCAGAAAAACGGGCATAATAAGAGAGTGTCCCTCACTCAGAGCTGTTTAGTGAGCACTAAATGAATAACCATGTAAAGTATGCAGCAAGGATTAGAAACAGCAAGTACTTAATACAGGCTGTCATTAGACTCCCTTTAAGCCCCCCTGCCCCCACACAGAGCAACAAGGGCGGGTCAGCCCGGGCGGGACAGGTGCTCATTAGTGACCTCCTGTGTGTAAAGCCCTAAGGGTGGTGGACACTGGCGGACACGTGCCCTTTCCCTGCGGGGGGAACACGGAGAGAGGGAGACGGGGTCTCTGGAAGGACGGTGGTACCAGGGCGGGGCGCTGCTTTCTGGGACAGGGGAGCGGGCAGTGGCGGAGGCTGGAGAGGCAGCAAAGGCCAGATGCGGGACCCCCTTACGCTGGACTGTCCTCGAGGGAGTCCTTCTCTGTACCAGGCCCTCTGCCGTGTGAGGTGATGGGGGGAAGGGGTGTTTTTTCATTTTTCAGTTGTTTGATGCTCACAATCCCTAGAAGCACACTATGTCACACTCTTATTCTCGACGTTTACAGAGGAGGAAAGTGCGCCCCGTAACGTGCCCAAGCTGAGTGCGTGGTAGGAGGCAGACAGGGTCTGCAGGCAGGTCCTGGCTCCCCCCGCTCGCTGGGCAGACTCCGGAGCGCACTGGAATCTCTTGTGGATCTTGTTAAAATGCAGGCCGGGGGGCGCCTGAGGGGCCCAGACTACTGAGCCTCTGATTCCTTTTTTTTTTTTTTTTCTAATTTATTTATTCATGAGAGAAACACACAAAGAGAGGCAGACACACAGGCAGAGGGAGAAGCAGGCTCCATGCAGGGAGCCCGACGTGGGACTCGATCCCAGGACTCCAGGATCACACCCTGGGCTGAAGGCAGATGCTCAACCCAGGCGTCCCTGAGCCTCTGATTCTTGATTTCCGCTCAGGTCCTGGGGTCTTGGATCTGTCTACCTTGGGCTCCTCACTCAACTCTCTCTCTCAAATAGATTAATTAAATAAATCTCTTTTATTTTAAACACAGGCTAGGGGCGCCTGGGCGGTTCAGCAGTTGAGCGTCTGCCTCCTGTCCAGGCCGTGATCCCAGGGTCCTGGCATCAAGTCCCGCGTCGGGCTCCTGCATGGAGCCTGCTTCTCCCTCTGCCTGTGTCTCTGCCTCTCTGTGTGTGTCTCTCATGAATAAATAAATAAAATCTTGGCGGGGGGATGCAGGCTGGCTCAGCAGGTTGGGCATCTGCCTGAGGTCCAGCCGCTGCATTTCTACCAAGCTTGCTGGCGGTGCGGTGCTGCTGGTCCACGGCCCACGCGAGCAGCTTCCACGCTCTGTGCATGGCCTCTTGCTAAGTGTTCTCTGCGGTTTTTCCTAATAATGACTTTACCACAGTCCCGTAGGGAACCTGGAGCTCGGGGACCTTAACTTGTCCAGGTCACAGAGCAGGCTACCTGCAAGGGTGGGGTTGGAACTCAGGGCCCACGGTGGCTCCAGCACAGCGGGCTGCCGCCGAACGGGAGGAAGCCTGGGACGCCCCAAGAGGGGGGCTCCACTTGGGGGGCAAGACTTGGCTTTGGGAAGCGCAGATTTCGGCCAGGAGCAGGGCTGGGCGGGACTGGGGCGGGGGTCTGTGCGGAGGGACAACCGTCTGTCCCCAGCCGACGCTGGCCATCCCAGGGAGGGCTAGGGAGGGAGAGGGTGCCCGCCACCCCCCTCGGGCGCCCAGGGCGGGAGCTCAGGTTGCAAACACCTCTTAGTCACTGGGCCACCCGTCCTAATCCGGGCTAATGCCTCCCTAACCCTCGCGGGGGGGCTCACTCCGGGGCCGGGGTCACGAGTCAGAGCCCAGGTGGGCGCACCTCGCTTGCCCCTTCCCACCCCCAGAGCCGCGACGGCAACAGCCAACCCCCTCCTTCCCCTCCCCATGCAGGCCCACTGGTCCAGGCCTACATCCCATCCCCCAGGCACACATGGGGAAACAGGCGCAGCAGGAAGGAACTTGGCCCGAGCCGCAGACCTGGACACCCCTGTGGAAGCCCTGGTCACCAACTGTCACCCCCTGTTCCCATCTACACTAAAATCAGGCCCTAGCGCTTAGGCCAGGCCTTTGCAGGTAGTAGGTGCTAGGTGAACCCCGGGCCCTTTGGGGTCCTTCCAGAACTCCACTCTCAACTGGTGACTTTGTGGGAGAAGCCAAGGCACTGCATATTCTGGAAGGCATGGAAGACCAGTAAAATGTGCCTATTGTAGACGACTACTTGCTAGAAATAGGGACACTAGTGTCTTTGGAACTTGAAGTTGCTGGGTTTTCTTTTTTTTTTTCTTCCACTTTGTAAAATGGGGACTCCTATTTTCAGTGTCAGGCGCTGGGCTGGCAATGTGCTTGCATATTTCATTTAAACCTTTGAGCTGGAGATGATATTACTCGTTTTTTACAGATGAGGAAACTGAATGGAATCAGAGAGGTTAGGTCACTTTCCCAAAGTCACACAGCTAGAAAGAGAGAGAGTTGATGTTTGAACACAGGTCTGTGTTTGGTTGGTTGGTTGGTTGGTTGGTTGGTTTTTTCCTGCTAAACTGTTGAAGGCTTTCAGACTTGAGGTTCTGTGGCCCTTCAGTTCTATTTAATATTTTTTAGTTGATCTTTCTGAAAAGGGCCAAGTCAGTTCTCCTGCAGCCTGCTGCCTGAGCCAGCTCTCGGCCTTTCTGCCCAGGTCAGCTCACAGCTTCCCTGAGAAGACACCACTCCAGGTCCTCCTCTTGGGGGCTGTTCCTTTGCAGAAAAACTTCCAGGGAACATGCAAGATTCTGTGCACCAAACAGCCACTTGTCCAGTTTTAATAAAACACAAAATTGAGGTTCGAGGACTTGGTGAAAGTTAGCTCCATGGACATTTCCTGACACTCTGTGACAGTTATTGTCCTGGGACTGGAGATACAACAACCAATAAGATACTTCCACTCTCTGTTCCTCAGTCTCCCCATCTGTAAAACATGAGCACCTGACTAGGGCAGAGGCGGCAAGCAACATAGCATACGGGCCCATTCTCTGCCTTCCAGCACCCAGAGCAGACATTGCTAATGGATCCCAGCACACTTTCCTGCTGAAACACATCTCAGCCTCAAGTACATCACTCCCAGAAGCCACCAAGCACCAAGGACAGAGGTACCAAGGGAGGTGAAATGCTCTGCCCTCCCCAGACTAAGGTAACTCAGACTCTCCTCAGCTCTGCCATTCAGCTCGATATCTTCTAGTTCCCCCCCGAGCCCCCACCCCTGTGGTTTCTCTGCTTCTGAAAACAATCCTCCCCTAGGACAGCTGAGACTCCCGGGCCAAATGAGAGAGCCATGGGTCAGAGCCTCCTTCTGCCTCTTTCCTTGTTGTGCAAAGAAAGGAGACTTGACCAGCCCCCTAAAGGCCTGCTCCCCCAAGCAGAGCCTCCTAACAGGACTGCTTCCCCCTCCCCAGGGGGGCTGGGCACTGCTGCCGTCACATGTCAGCCTCCTGCCCGCCAAGACCAACTTGGCTCAGGCCAAAGTCCAGAAAGGAAAGAAGTAATTGAAGTGTTGGGTCAGCCAGAGAGGAGGAATCCCACAAGGTGCAGTGTCCCCATCTCCGTTGTCTTGTTGTGCACCTCCAAGTCTCTGCAACTGCACTTCCCTCTCTCTGACCACCCTGCCCCCTGCCTGTCCGACAAATCCCTATTTATCCCCTCCAGCCCTTTCAGATACCCTTTCCTTTGGGAAGCCTTTCTTGCCCTCCCTCTAGGCAGCCACCCACTTCGTGTGTATAATGTCTGGGGCTCTACACACCCCCCCACACACACACACACCATTTCCCATAGCCACTGTGGTGATTGGCGTACTTGTCTCTGTCCCTGTGTGGACTTTTAGCTCCTCAAAGGCAGAACTATGTCTTATTCAATCAGGGCCATGGTGCAGAGAGGGAACTCACTCGATAATTGTGAGCCTGCTGATCCAACACCAAACCCTTCTACCTGAAAAGCTTAAAACACCCCCAAGCTGACGAGCCAGGAACAAACATCATTATCCCCAATTTGCGAGTGACTCAACTCAGGCAAAGAAACATGCCAAAAAGTCACCTGCTCATGCCACTCGCTAAGTCAGGGCAAGGATCTGGGAGTCCAAGCTCCTCAGCATTCCGAGGAGGGGAACTGGTCCCTCCCTTTGATTCTGCCTATGAGTTGGCAAACTCTTAAGTGTCCATTAGTGGGATTTTGTTTTGTTTGGTTTTCTGCTCTGTATATTCTAAGGCTGGAACAGTTAATCCAGCTAGTTGGAGTTCATGCTACCGTAGTTAAAACTTTGCACCATTTCCAGCAAACACCTTTTAAGAAATCAAAAGACAGAGTGTTAATATCCTTCATAAACAAATAGCTCTTACAAATGAGTAAAACTCGGAAGAAAAACGGTAAAGGTCATGAAAAGACAAGCCACATAATTTAAAAATCAAGTCACCAATTATTCATTGAGCAACTACTGTATGTCAGGCACTGTTGTAGACATCGGAGGTACATCGTGAACAAGACAAGGTCCCCCACTCTTGGGTTGATGGTCATGCTTTTTCTTAGAAGGGGAAAATGGCAGAAGGTGGGAACAGAAGCTGGTTCAGACAGAAGTTTGGTTTCTTTAAAGATTTTATTTTTTTATTTTTTACACCCAACATGGGGCCTGAACATGCCACCTCAAGATCAAGAGTCACACGCTCCACCAACTGAGCCAGCTGGGTACTCTAGAAGTTTTTGTTTGTTTTTTGGTTTGGTTTGGTTTTTAGAGAGAAAGAGATAGAGCAAGAGTGAGTGAGGTTGGGGGGGGGGAGGTGAGCATAGGAAGAGGGAGAGAGAAAGAGAGAATCCCAAGCAGGCTCCACACCCAATGCTGGGCTCGATCTCACAACCCTGAGACCATGACCTGATCCAAAATCAAGAGTCTAACACTGACTGACTGAGCCACCCAGGCACCCCAGAAGTTTTAAATAATAGTAATATCTTACACTTACCAAGCTTTTCCTTTATGCCTGGCAAGCTTCGCATCAGGGGTTCCGAATCTTGGTACTCTCGATCATTCTTTGTCATGGGACCATCTTGCACATTATAGAATGTTTAGCAACATCCCCAGCCTCTACCGGCTAGATGCCAGACACACATGCACACACAGGTGGACAACCAAAACTGTCTCCAGACACTGCTGAATGACCCCCGGGGGAGGGGGGGGAGTCAATCCTAGTTAATGCTGCTCTACATGGATTCTCTCATAATAATCCCCAGAGAACCCTTGTACACTGTTGGTCAGAACTCAAGCTGGTGCAGCCACTCTAGAAAACAGTATGGAGGTTCCTCAAAAAGTTAAAAATAGAGCCACCCTATGACCCAGCAATTGTATTACTAGGTATTTACCCCAAAGATCCAAATGTAGTGATCCGAAGGAGCACCTGCACCCCAATGTTCATAGCAGCAATATCCACAGAAGTCAGACTATGGAAAGAGACCAGATGTCCATTGACAGATGATGGATAAAGAAGATGTGGTAAAAAAAAAAAAAAAAAAAAAAAAAAAAAGAAGAAGAAGAAGATGTGGTATGTATATATATAAAAAATATATATTTTATATAATATATTAATATATAATATATATTTTATATAAATAAAATACATATTATATATTACATATTTATTATATATTTTATATAAAATATATTATATATTAATATATTATATAAAAAATATATATATATACACACACAACAGAATACTACTCAGCCATCAAAAAAATGATATCTTGCCATTTGCAATGACATGGATGGAACTAGAGGGTGAAATAAGTGAATCAGAGAAAGACAATTATATGATCACACGCATATGTGGAATTTAAGAAACAAAACAGAAGATCATAGGGGAAGAGAGGAAAAAAATATAACAGGACAAAATCAGAGAGGGAGACAAACCGTAAGAGACTCTTAATCATAGGAAACAAAGTGAGGGTCACTGGAGGGGTGAGGGAGGGAAGAGGGGTAACTGGGTGGCAGGCCTTAAGGAGGATACATGATACAATGAGCCCTGGGTGTTATGTAAGAGTGATGAATCACTGACCTCTACCTGTGAAACCAATAATACACTGTATGTTAATTAATTGAATTTAAATAAAATAAAATAAATAGAAAAAAAATAATTGCCACAAATTCCCATGAGGTTGGCTCTATTATCCCCATTTTACAGATGAGGAAACTGTAGCCCAGAGTAGTTAAGAAACATATCCAGTCATGAGTTTCTTTTAGTTCCTTTTTTTTTTAAAGATTTATTTATGTATTTATTTGAGAGAGAGACTGGGGGGAGGGGCAGAGGGAGAGACACAGAAAGAATCTTCAAGCAGACTCCCCGCCGAGTGGGGAGCCTGACATGGGACTCGACCCCGTGACCCTGAGCTGAAATCAAGAATTGGACATTTAAACGACTGTGCCACCCAGACACCCCAAAGTCATGAGTTCTTTTCTGGCCCAGTTGGACTTGAATGCCCACTGGCCACCCATGGACAGCTATCAAGCAGGCAGGTGTATGGCCCTGCCTGGGGCTCAGGGAAGCAGTTAGGGTGAAGAGAGGGGCTGCCATTGGGAGTCACTGGTGTCTGGCTAGGAGGTCACCCAGGAGAATGTAACGTCCCCTCTCTTTTGATGGACATTACTCCTGCTCTCTCTGCCCGTTCTTGTGCCACTAGTCCTCTCCCTTTTCTGAATGTCCCCATGAGCGAACACAAGGAGTGTCACCCTCCTTACATCTCCCCTCCTGCTCCTGCCTCATCTCTCTGCCCCACCTTCTTAGCAATGTGGGGGTGGTCAGTCTCTCCAAAAACATCACCTCCCATTCTCCCCTCCACCTGCTGTGACTAGGCTTCCATCCCAACATGCCACCGAGACTGCGGCCTCCAGGGGCCACTCCTCTGTCCCCACCTTACCGGCCCTCTCAGCAGCCTTGGACATAGCTGGCCTCCCCGCTTCCTGAGTTACTTGGTTTCCCTGGCTTCCGTCAACCTCTCTGTTCCTCCTCAAAGGGGCCGGGGCTCTGGTCCTGGGCCCCCTTTGCTTCCCTACTTATACAGAAGAAAAATGCACATGAGCAGCACGCAGAGAAAAAGGTGCTCAGCCCCAGGTAGAAGAGATGCCCAATGAAACACATTTAATCTATCACAGTGTCAGAGATTTAAAAGATTATTGATGTTCCGTGTTAGCATGGGTTGGGGGAGAGGGGAGACAAGCCCTTTCTTCCACCACAGGCAAGAAGGATAAAGGGTATGGTCTTCCCAATATCTATCAATATATAGATAAAATGGAATAGAATGATCAACCCTATACTTTGTCCTAAGCTTTTCTTATTGACATGATTTCCGATTTACGGAAAAATTGTAAAAATCATACAAAGAATTCCCAGATACCCTCCATCTGGATCAGCTACCTATCTGAAATATTAACATATTATTACATTAGTTGGGACGCCGGGGGAGCTCAGCAGTGGAGCGTCTGCCTTCGGCTCAGGGCATGATCCTGGGGCCCTGGGATCGAGTCCCGCCTCCGGCTCCCTGCATGGAGCCTGCTTCTCCCTCTGCCTGTGTCTCTGCCTCTCTCTCTCTCTGTGTGTCCCTCATGAACAAATAAAGAAAATCTTAGAAAAAAATCTTACCACATTAGTGTTCTCCCTCTATATATATATATTTATCCATATTTTCTATATATTATATATATATTTTCCCCAATCTGCTTTATAGTAAGCCACAGGCATGACATCCTTTACCGTAAGTACATATTTGTTCATGGGTTTCTTAAAAGTGTAGAATTCTCTTACATAACCACAGTACAATTATCAAAATCAAGAAGTTAACACTGATGCGATGCTATTGTCCAATCCATGGATCTTACTGGGATTTCAGCAATTGTCAAAATGACGTCTGTTTCGGCAAAAGAAAATCCAAGATCACATGTTGCATCCGGTCATCATGTCTCTTTGGTTCCCTTTCATCTGAAACAGCTCCTCAGACCTATTTTGTATTTCATGACATTGATATTCTTTTTTTTTTTTTAAGATTTTATCGAGTTATTCATGAGAGACACACAGAGAGAGAGAGGCAGAGACACAGGAGGAGGGAGAAGCAGGCTCCATGCAGGGAGCCCGATGTGGGACTCGATCCCGGGCCTCCAGGATCACGCCCTGGGCCAAAGGCAGGTGCTAAACCGCTGAGCTACCCAGGGATCCCCGACATTGACATTCTTAAAGCTTCTTCACTCGCTGTCCCTCAGTTTTATCTGATGCGTCCTCGTGATTAGACTCCAGTAATGCCAGTTCCCCGTGGTTGGACTCCGGGGACGCATGGCATACGCTTTTGTGCTTCTCTTCCCTCTGCCTAAAGCTCACTTCCTGGCTTTTCAGCTGCTTTCTCCTGCTCCTCCTGTGAGTCTCACTTTAAACGTCACCTCCTCCAAGAAGCCTTCCCTGGCTACCCTATGTAAATAGGTCTCTTCTGTTGTCTCTGTGACAGCATTGTGCTTATTTCCTTTACGCACTTCTAATACCCTGTAATTATGTATACATTTGCTTGTTTATCATTCATCTCTTTGTATAAAGTTAGCTCAACCTGAACAATGACCTTGCCTGACCTGATCTTTGCTTTCATTCCAGAGCCTACATTGCCTGGACTATAGTAGGTGCTCAATAAATATTTACTGAGCAAATGAATAATGATTGTGTATAAAAGCAAGTTGCAAAATAAGATATATATTAGTATGATCCCATTTTTGTTGGAAAAATTCATTTTATATATATGACGCTCTAGAAAGATTCACATCAAATGGCTAAAAGTGGTCACCTCTGAGGAGGATTGTGGGGGAGAGTGAGGTTTCACTTTTTTACTTTATATAGTTCGGAATTGTTTGATTTTTTTTTTTACAACAAATACGCATTTTATATGCAATAATAATTTTTAAAATAGTTCTTAAAATAAAGTGACTCACTCCCTCTGGGCAGTGTTCCCTAACCAGTTGTCCCTCATCCGGCCCCTCCCTGGAAATCGTTAATTTAATGCTGTGCTGGGCAGAGCTCCGGCATCCTCAAAGTCAGGGGCTTCCAACCTTCTCTGCTGGGCTCTCTCCTGCCCCACAGGTACTGTAGCAGGATAAGCAAGCGGCTAAATGAGCAGGATTCTAGATCCAGGGCCAACGTGCCAGACCCATTCCTTGGAACATTCTGGACTGCTCACATCTCCAGATGCATACAACATCCTCCTGCTAGACACACCCTTCTGTATCTTCTGCCTGGCAAACTCTTGCATGACTTTCAGTACCTGGTTCAAATACCACCTCCTCTGGGAAGCCTTCCCAAATTCCCCCCCTGTTGCTCCTTCCTTGGCACCTCCTGCTCTGGTAGGTACTGGGTTGAAACCTGTATTAGTGCCCCCATTTTGAGCTCCTTAAGGAGCCCCAAGGCCAGCATCCATGCAACTATGACAGGTGGCATATTAGCTCAAGGGGAGGGTAAGATCTCAGACCCTTCTCAGGGTCCACACGATGGCCAGCACAGCACCCAGCACATGGTAGGGGCACCTCCGGGCAGTGCAGTGCCCAGCAGACTGCAGATACTCAGTAAGCCCTTCATCAACCGAAGGAGCAAGAGTGTTTTGATAAGGATGATCAGCCGTGTCCAGAAAGGCCCGGGGAGTGAAAGTCATCCTGGAAAGCAGACTTGAAATGCTCCTATAGCTCAAGAGCAAGACGAAATTCCGTCGTGGAAAAAGCCTCTTCCCTCTTCCCGTTCCCGGGGAGATCTACACGGACCCGTATCACTCAGGAGAGGCCCTTGGCCACGGGCCCGAAGCGTCTCTGCCTTCTTGCTGGTTCTGCCAAAGCTGCAGCGTCCTGACTGCTCCTTACCCAGGCCATGTCTCAGGCTCGTGTTTGCAGCAAGCAACTGGGGGGATGAGGGGAGATCACCCCTAGGACGAAGCTGGCTTCCTTCTGCTTGCTGTAGAAGCAGCAGATCCTCCAAACTCAGTGCTTCCCTACCGATGCATTCCCTTCCACACACACGTTCTTCATTTGAGCCCTTTTTCCAGCCCTCCTCCCCAGTGACCCCCCCAACCAGCTCCTGCTACCACCCATCTCTCCTCCTCCCTTCACCCTACCAGCAGCCGTGGGGAGGGAACCAACAGAATCCTTTACCCTCAAGTATCCTGTTCTGATAATGCTCCCGGAGTTACCTAGCCCTGGAGGTAACACATTCAAGGCAGGCCCGTGATTTACTGTCCCGTTCCCCAAGGTGATCAAAATGCCGCTGGTGGTCGTCCAGATGCTTTTCAGGAGGCGCAGGGAAATGAACCCAGCACGAAGTAGCACTGAATTCCTTCTAGAGTTCTCTTCATTCCTTCTGGTCATGTGGAGGAGGGGGTCTCGGGTTGGCACTGCCTAGTCTTTACCACTTGCCAACCTCTGTCTCAGGCAAGAAGGGATCAGGTCTCAGGCTCGCGAACCTATGCCAAGCTAATGTCTCCAGCTTGACCTTAATAAAAATGATTTCACTTCCCTTATATGTATTTTATAGGAATCAACTGAGGGCAAGTCATGCTGCTTTCCCACTTACGGCAGTGATATAAACCAGCCTTCTTAAATAACTTCATGTTGAAAAAGTGAGTTAAAAAAAAAAAAAAAAAAAAAAAGAGGGCAGCCCCAGTGGCCCAGTGGTTTAGCGCCTGCTTTCGGCCTGGGGTGTGATCCTGGAGTCCCCAGATCGAGTCCCACGTCGGGCTCCCTGCATGAAGCCTGTTCCTCCCTCTGCCTGTGTCTCTGCCTCTCTCTCTCTCTCTGTCTCTCATGAATAAATAAATAAAATCTTAAAAAAATAAAACTAAAAATGAAAAAAAAAGAGGGACGCCTGGGTGGCTCAGTGGTTGAGCATCTGCCTTTGGCTCAGGGTGTGATCCCGGAGTTCCGGGATCGAGTCCCACATCAGGCTCCCTGCATGGAGCCTGCTTCTCTCTCTGCCTGTGTCTCTGCCTCTCTCTCCATCTCTCATAAATAAATAAAATCTTTAAAAAAAAAAGAAAAGGTGAGACAAAGACAAAAGATGAAGTAAATAATTATTCAGGTAAACAGTAATCCAAGTAGTAATCGTGTCATAAATCACGGACACGGCAAAAATTGCAAAGTTAGGAAACATGCCACCATTTGGGAGATGGTGTCGCCAATGGTCGTCAGTGATGTAGGTGGGAGCTACCTGGGCAGTGGGTGCTCCAGGCCCTTCCAATCCCCACCCTAGCTCTTAGCCACATTCAGCCCCACGAGGTACCTGCTCGTCGCTGAGTGTACATCCTGACCCCCACCTAAGAGGCTCTCTACTTAACAATGAAGACAGTGCCACCCACAGCGGACATCCCCTCTTACCCCGTTTCACAGAGGAGGTAACTGGGATTGGAAGCAAGAGTCCCAGAGCTACCATATTCGTGGAGAACACCAATGAGCCCTCGGTGCCCAACATCCAAGAGCATAACGGTAGTGGGGCTCCTCTCTGGGACACAGCCTTGAAACCCTGTCCCGCACTTCATCCCCCGAGCTTCTCCCCCAGGGAGCTGACCTGGACCACAGCATCCTAGCCAGATGTTTAGGGCACCAGGAGTCTTTCTCCTCCAAGAGCGAGCTGTCAGGCAAAGTGGCACCCAAGTGGCCCGAACTCGTCCCTGCCCGTGGAAGCAGAACAAGCGACTCCGAGCAAACAGACCAAAAGTCAATCCACCGTATTATCAATCCTCCAAGGAAGCCTCTGGCCAAATTATGAAGAAATCTAATGTTTCAGACCAGAGGCTGACGGACTACAACTCACAAATCAAATCCGGCCCACGGCTGATTTTCCTACAGCCCAGGAGCTAAGAAGGATTTTAATACTTTTTTACATTGATCTTGGGGAGGGGGGAGGGTGGGAATCAAGAGAAGAATGTTCCATGACACATGAAAACTAAATGAAATTTAGTCCATAAATAAAGTTTCAGCCGAACACAATCATCCAAACACAATCAAGCCTGTTCGCTACACGCTGTCCATGGTGCTTGCGCCCCACGACCGGGGAGCTGAGTCGTGGCACCGCCTCGCCGCTCTCTTCGCCGTGGGTGGCCGCTCAGAGCATGACAGATCACAGTGACACAGCTGAGAAGGCGGCAGCGTGCGTATGGCCACAGCACACTCCTTTTTTTTTTTTAACTGGTACATTCCGATCATGTCAAAACATGGAAAAAAGGAGACTTTTTGAACGCTGCAAATTTTTTTTATTGTGATAAAATACACCCAACGTAAATTTAACCATCTTAACCATTTTCAGAGTGTACGGTTCAGTGGCACTAAATACGCTTACATTGTTGTGCAACCACCTCCATCCACCTCTAGAACTTTCCATTTTGTAAAACTGCAACTCTGCATCCACTAAACACGAACTCCCCATGCCCTCCTCTCCCGACCCCAGCCCCTCGCCACCACCATTCTATTTCCTGTCTCTGTGGATCTGGCTACCCTAGGACCTCGTGTAAGTGGAATCATAGGGCATTTGTCCTTCTGTGACTGGCTTATTTCACTTGGATGAATGTCCTGAAGGTTCCATCCATGCTGCAGCAGATGTTGGAATTCCCTTCCTTTTAAGGCTGAATAGTATTCCAACATGTGTGTTTACTACAACATGATGATCCCTCCCACTGCGGATGGTCAGATGTCACACTTTAAGGTACAGGGGAGCGTGTGTATTATTTCGCTATTGAATTTGGGGGCAAGGCGTACTTATGCAACGACACTCTATCTGTGCTAAAAGAAAACAATACCATATCTTGGTCCAAAGCACCTAAAATACTTACTAGCTGGCCATCTACGAAAAAGCTTGGCCCACCCCCATTTTGGCTTTATCGTGGCTTCACAGCAGCCATGGGGCCGCGCTGCAAATCTGACTTCACTACGTGCCAATGTCAGCACGGTTCCCGTCTCAAACACAAGCTCAAATGCTCAACCCTTATCTGCAACTCCGTGTGGACTTCCCACAAATGCACTTGGCCCTTTCCTCCTAATTGCACGAACGCCAGCCCTGTCCCCGGCCCAGAACCACCCAAGCCCCCACCCCTGAGCTGGCCTTGTCCTTTCTCACCCAAACATTCATTCTGTAAATATTTCCTGATTCCTCTTCTGTACCCAGCCCTTGGGAACTTGACACTCAAGGAGGGGGTTGATGCTTATGCACCAGGCCTGTCCCTGCCTTCCCCACCCACACGCTCAGCATCTTCCTGAAATTAATCATAGAATCTACAAATCACTGGATCTGAGATGCAAAGGGCTCCTCAGCAGGTATGAATTATAGACTCCCCAAGCTTTTAAGCTCTTGCTTTAGTAGAAGCTTAGATGGAAGAAACGCATGACCTTAGACAATTAAAATGTCAAGATTAGGGACTCTCAGGATGCTACTTGTTAAAAGTAACAAACACCAAAAAAGGTGGCCTCATCAGCCTGCGGTAGATGAGAACCGCAGATGTTTGGGACAGTGGAATATCAGAGTGTCCTGGGTGGAGGGACCTCCTAGATGGTCAGGACCCATTTCTTGCCTGGGCCATGACTCCCCTCCCAGCCCCAGCAGACGACTTCCTCTTCCTGCCTGACCTCAATCCCAGAGTCTCACCATCCATCCGGTCATGCTGTGAGCCCCCACCACCCACCCTGCTTCCCGCCCACCCTGGGATTGACTCTCTGAAGACACCCAGGGTTGCTCGTGTCTTCAATCCTGGCTCACATGGTCTCCTCCTCCCGGCTCATCTTTTCCTCTCTTCTCACCTCCCCACCCCTGCCTGCCTGTTGCCAGGCTAGCCCCTTGTCAAGGGACTTCCCAAACGTCAGCTCCACCAGGAGGTATCCCTCGGTTCCCCTCAGTTCCCCTGGGCAGAAGTCACAGCCCCTCCATCCTCAGAGTCACCTCAAGCCTGAAAGTCACTTTATTTCTGAAAGCTCCAGTCTCAACAACTGCAAAATAGAAAGAATAAAAAAGTATTCCCTATTGAAGGGTTGCTATGGGAACAAAATTGGAGAACACAGAAAACACTTAGCCTAGCGCCCCACACATAACATTATCAGGTGATCTCAGGGGTGGGGGTGGGGGGCCTCCGGCTCCAGAGCCCTGCTGAGCACTGCAGGCACACAGCCTCCACAGGCAAATGCAGAACCAGTTGAACGCGGTGTTGAACCTGAGCCCAGGAAGAAGGGGAGTGTGCACCTGGCAGGGAGGTGCCCATCCAGGAAGACTCCCTGAAAGAAGATGGGTTGCCTTTGCCAGAAAGCATTTAGATGATGATGAAGGACAAGGGTCAAGTGTGGGTGAGGCCAGCACATGATTTCACTCCAGCACTGGTGTGAGTGACAGGCCAGAGGGAGGGGTTGGGGTAGGAATGGGGGAGTCAGTCATCTAGCCTGATGAGGGGTTCAGATTTTAGCTGAGAAGTCACCCCAGGAACAAGGAAAGAAACAGTGTATTTACTGAGCACTCACTGTGTGCCTGGTGCCATGCCAAGCACTTGACCTGGGCTGGTTTGGTCCTCACCAAGGCCCAGCATTAACATTTAACAGAAGAACCAGGTGGGGGATGCCTGGGTGGCTCAGTGGTTGAGCGTCTGCCTTCAGCTCAGGGCACGGTCCCAGGTCCTAGAATCGAGTCCCACATCACCCCACCACCACCACTGCAGGGAGCCTGCTTCTCCCTCTGCCTGTGTCTCTGCCTCTCTCTGTGTCTCTCATGAATAAATAAATAAAATCTTAAAAAAAAAAAAAAAAGAACCAGGTGGACCAGTGTCCAAACCCCAGCTCTGCTGCTCTGCGTCCGTGTGATCCTGGGCAGGTCCTGTCCCCTCTCTGAGTCTCCATTTCCTCACCTGTAACACAGGGATGATAACAAAAGGCTATACTAAATACATCTGTCAGCATTTGACTATTTTTGACCTATAAAAATGGCAATTTCACAGGGTTTGACCTAAGGTCTAACCTGGCAGGTTACTGAGAAGATCATATAAATTAACGCATCTAACTTCCCTGGCCCAGTGTTTGGCACACAGTGTTAGCTCATCTCATTTAATTGTCCTCTCTGCCCTCATGTAACAGATAAAAATATTGAAGCTCAGGGAGGTTAAGTAACTTGTCCAGGGCCATCCAGCTGGCAGGCAGCAAAGATTCAAACCCAGAAGCAAACCCGGAGCAGAGGCTCCTCTCAGAGGGAGGGGCAGGAAGGCACGCCTCCATGTGTGCGGCTCCAGGCTTCCTTCGACATCTGCCAGCCAGCTCCTGAGTGTTGGGGCCCACGTTACCCCAGTTCCATTATCCATCTACTGGATCTTCCACCCGCTCGAGCTCCCTCCCTGCAGGTGCCTGAATCACAGCGGGTGGAGAGTAATGTGCCATGAGCCTGGCGGGTGCCTTGGGAGAGCATGGGGGTGGGGGTGGGGGTTCGGTTCAGGAGATCCCAGCAGGCCGCGGAGGGATGCAGGGAGAGGGGGGTCACAGCCAAAGCCTGCAACAAGCTTTTCCACAGACTCACCTTCCTTTCCTGGCACAAAGAACCGCAGTGCTGCGCGGGGGAGATGTGGAGAGTGAGAGTGTGCGTGCATGTGGGGGAGGTACACCTATGTAAGGCTGAGCGTGTGCGCACGTGCACGGGGGTGGGGTACACACCTGTGTGAGGATGAGCGCGTGCTTACATGCACATGTGGGGATACATGCCTGTGTGAGGATGAGCACATGCACCCATGCACGCAGGGGGGTGTACATGCCTGTGTGAGGATGGGCGCATGCACACATGCACATGGGGGGGATACACACTTGTGTGAGGATGAGCGCATGTGCACATGCACATGCGGGGAGTACATGCCTATATGAAGATAAGCACGTCCACCCATGCACATGGGGGGTGGTGTACAGACCTGTGTGAGGATGGGTGCGTGCACACATGCACGTGGGGGGTGTACATGCCTGGGTGAGGGTGGGTGCGTGTGTGAGCCTGCGTGCAGGAGGGGGGTGATGGAGGTGCGCTTCACGTGTGTGCGTGCGTGTAGCTGCAGAGGTACGGAGGGCGCAGTGGCCACCACAGGCCAACGAGTGGAGCATCTGGAGCCCAGCTCCCAGCTCCCAGAGCAGAAGGCCTGGCTCTGCCCCTGGCTCTGCCCCTTGCTAGCCATGTGAGCTTGGGCGAGTTACTGCCAAATAAAATCCGACGAGCCCAGCTTTTGCAGGGAGCAGCCTTCAATACCGGTTATTGCAGGGCAGGAAGGGACGATTTCATGGGCGGGGGTCCGCTGGCAGTAGGTAGAGCTCTGTGGAATGTTCTACAAGCATCCTAAGAGGCAGGCAAAAAGAGCTTAATGAGGCAAGAGGAATCGGGGTGGCAAGTGGGGTGGACCGTGGGTGACAGGAAGGTAGACCGGTTGTGCCCCACAGCCAGACTGTTTCCAGGGGGCCTGTAGCTGGCCTGTGCTGACCGTGGGCCAGAAGCGCAGGAAGGAAAGCGGCGCGGCCAGTACACGCCTTGTTCTGATCGATGGCTTGGTGGGGACAAGCAGTTCGGCTAATCATTGACCCGGTGAAGGATGGGAGTTTGGAGGGTTTGCTCTGGCCTGGTCCTAGGGGAACCAGGGGACATCTGTGAGCCTTAGCTAAGTCATGTGGATAAGGGGAGTTACTAGGTGTGTGTGTGGGTCTCAACCTTCACAGTTGTCGGGCTCACAGGCTCAGATGAATTCACCACTGGCTTCACTGAATTGCTGTGCCTCAGTTTCCCCTTCAGAAATGTGAGGGTCAGGGTAGTACCCGCCTCGTAAGCTCACTGAGAGCACTCAGAGAATTCTAAGCACTAAGCTAAAGAGCTTAGAGCAGTGCCTGGCTTGAAGCATGTCTCGGTGCTTAATTTTGTTGCCGGGCGGGGCCCAGGCCTGTGCTCGTGCCCTTCCATAAGTGGTTACTGAGCACTGCCAAGCCCTGTGCCAGGCGCCAGACACCGAGATGAATTAGAGGTCCCTGAACGCCGAGGGCAGACCTCCCAGCCCCTCACTGCCACTCAGGGTGAGGCATGCCCCCCAAGAGGGGGCTGGGTCCCAGGGAGGCTTCTGGGAGCTGACACGTGCGGGGTCCATGAGATCGAAGCAGGATGAGCTCCCGGGTGTGCACGTGTTTGAGTGTGTGCACACGAGCTCGTCGGGGCCAGAGCAAGGGTCAGCACATCCGTGCTGAGACCAGGAGTCTGGTTCAAGGGGACAGAGGCTGAGGCTTTGACCCCTCCCATCCCGGCTGGAGTGAGAGAGGTTCTGGGGACCCCGGGGCCCCTCCTTGGAGCCCCCAAGGGCTGTGAGGGCAGGAAGGTCACCACCAGGCCCAGGAGAGCACATTCCTGCAGGCCACATGTGGGACCCTCGCTCTCTCTCTCAGGCACACATAGCAGGCCCTGGGAAGGGGACAAGTGGGACCAGTGAGTGGCTCACCCCTCCACTCAGCTTTGCTGTGGGCGGGCAGCCACCCCCTGGCCTCAGACCGGTGGACCAGGTACATCACCGGGGCTCAGAGGCACCTGCCCCAGGTCCCCGACGGGTCCCAGCCGAGAGGAGCGTCAGTGTTCCTGCCGCTCCCAGCTCTGAACTCCATCACAGGACAGACACCCAAACAGCACACTCAAAAAATTGGTCTAGGATGAACCCAGCCGGGTTTGAACTCAGCCTGGAGGCTCATTTCTGATTTCTCAAGGGATCACCAAAGGCAACCTCCCCAAAAAGGGGAGACCGTAAGTTGGGTCCTGTGCTGGGTCCCAGGAATACAGCAGTGAACAAGACAGACAGACTGAGGGCCCCTGGGTGGCTCGGTCGGTTAGGCGTCTGCCTTCGGCTCGGGTTGTGATCCCAGGGTCCTGGGATCGAGTCCCACATTGGGCTCCCTGCTCCATGGAGAGTCTGCTTCTCCCCCTGCCCCTCCCCCTACTCGTTCTCTCTCTCTCTTTCTCTCAAATAAATAAATAAAATCTGAAAAAAAAAAAAAGACTGAACGCTCACAGGCTTACAGTGTTAGTTGGGGAGAGGGTATAGAACAGGCAATTATCAACACGAAAGTAGGGTGGGCTCATCGGGTGAACCTCAGGAGCCCAGTTAAATGTGAATTTCAAATAAACAATAGTTTTCGGATAGTTTTCGATGCCCCTCGCAATATTTGGAACCTGGGATCATTATCCGTCGTTTATCTGAAATCCACATCTAACTGACTCTTGGGTTTTTATCTGCTCACAAAAGAAATTTTCAGCCGGCGACAAATCATCTAAGAAGATAAGCTAGGGTGATTGGCATCCTAGACCGTGATGGGGGTGGGGGGTGTCTACTTTAGCCAGAAAGGTCAGAGAAGCTGAGGCCAGGATGAAGAGGAAGCCCCGCCCCGGGCCCCACCTCTGCCCCCCACCCACACCCCGTTCCCTCAGTGGCACGCAGGTTTCTTAAACCTCAACTCAGTGTCACTGTAAAACACCTTAGAATTGTCCCTAGGAGCCAAACAAAAGCAGAAAGATTCAATTGAGTGTCATTTAAATATTTGTAACAAAAAAAAAAGAAAATAAATAAATAAATAAATATTTGTAACAGGGTGGCCCTAAGAGGAAGTCCTCGAACGGGGTTCAGAATAGATTCAGGCAGTAAATCAAGTTGAACCAAAACCCAAACGCAAACACTTAACCTCAAATATGACTTGAGAATATGCAGATGGAACCCACAGGAACCAGGCTACAGAACCACTCCCCTTCAGGTCATGGGAAATCCTGTTCAAGTGACACACACAGGACTCAAGTCCCATCAAGGTCATGGGCGAAAATCTACATCTAAGCCTGTGATTTCTGTGGATATTAAGAAATCTTAGAGCAGAGGGCACCTGGGGCGGGGGGGGGGGGGCCTCAGTGGTTGAGCATCTGCCTTTGGGTCAGGTTGTGATCCCAGGTCCTGGGATCGAGTCCCACATGGGGCTCCCCGCAGGGAGCCTGCTTCTCCCTCGGCCTGTGTCTCTGCCTCTCTCTGTGTCTCTCATGAATAAATGAATAAAAAAAAAAAGAAAGAAAAGAAAAGAAAAGAAAAGAAAAGAAAAGAAAAGAAAAGAAAAGAAAAGAAAAGAAAAGAAAAGAACCTAGAAGAGATAACCCCAGAATGGCTTGGGAAGTTAACCCCAATACTTGTTGGAGTGACAAAATCATAGTCTCCTGAGCCCACTTTTTTCTTAAGCTTGATAAGAATCGAGTAAAAAGATATTTAAGGGAATCAAACATATAGCAGTGGCATAGAGACATTAAGAAATAATGGGTGCATGTTTAGAATTCTGAGTATTTATAATATTTAAGAGAATATGCTCTATGGGTATAACAGATCAGCCTCAAGGTTCTAATTGAAAATGTGCAAACGAATCATAGATTGATTTAGACTTAGGATTTTTAAATTGAAATCTAACCGAGTTTGTCAACAGCATCAGAGTAGTGTTGAGAGTTTAAACTCACCATATTTATTAACATAAATTATTAGATTTCCAAGAACTATTTAAGCGCTTGAGAAAGTTTTGTCATTAAGGCAAGTGAAGTATTTTAAACAGAAATTGAATATATTAAGCTTATATATTCCGCTTAAAGTGTTTATGTATGTTTTAACCAAGATTATAAACAAACACTCATCATTTTTAAAGGTAATTTCAAAAAGTTATTTCAAAAGTTGCTCGATTTGGGCAGCCCAGGTAGCTTAGCGGCTAAGCGCCTGTCTTTGGCTCAGGCCGTGATCCTGGGGTCCTGGGATCGAGTCCCGCATCGGGCTCCCTGCATGGAGCCTGCTTCTCCCTCTGCCTGTGTCTCTGCCCCTCCCTCTCTCTCTCTCTCTGTGTGTGTGTGTGTGTGTCTCATGAATAAATAAATAAAATCTTTTTAAAAAAATAAAAAATAAAAAATAAAAATAAAAGTTGCTCGATTCGTGAAAGATTTTTACTCTGACCTCAAACGCTGAAGCGGGATTATGGGATTTATAACTCTCAGAAATTGAATGTTAATTTTGGAAAACCAAAGGAGACCAAATAATCTCTAGGCAGAAAGGCCACCCGCAAGGGCCCCAGGAACTCACGGTGACACCCAGGTAGCAATAGCTGTGGAGATGAAACTCAGGTCACCACTCCCCTTCCCCAGTGACTTCAGGGTCCACCGTCCGCGCAGATGTGCTGGCGACCTCGGGCGAGCCCTGGTCTCCGGGCTGTTCCTGTCCCTTGGGCCTCAGCCCCCAAGGCTGGCGGCCGTTTCCAGGACTTGCCCACCGTTTTCTGAGCACCTACTATGTGCCAGGGGCTTTAATGTGCTGTATTTCATCTCATCCTTGTAACAATCATCTGGAGAAGACACTTTCATCACCTGTGTTCCCCGGATAGGAGGATGGAAAGCTAAAGACACACAGATAAACGTGGCGCTAGGATTTAAATGCAGGCCCGCCCAACTCCAGGCTGCTGGCTGTATCTTCCAAGGTCTCAACACCTCCGCTAAGGAGTGGAATCCACCTGATTCCCTGGCTCAGCGCCAAGAGGAGGGGGCCCTTCTTCCTTCTAGGAGCGCTAAGAAGCTGAGGTTTCTGTGCCAGTGGCGCCGCCTGCTGGAAGGTGGGCATCACCCCCAGAAAGGAGCTCACCTGAGGGTTCTGTCCCCAGGAGGGACAGAAAGGGCTCCAGCCTCCGCGACTTCCAGGACCTGCCCCCAGAAAGTTCTTAACTCCACTTCGCTTCTCTCTAAGCTCGGCCCCACTGTCCCAGCCGAGCCGTCATCCCGTGTCCCCTCTAGCACAGCCTCCCACCTGCCCTCGGGAGACCCCCCTGCCCACCCTCCCCAGCAGCCAGGGTGACCCTCCCTTCCATGGCTCCCTAGTGCCCAAAGAATCCAGCCACCAGGTTCCCCAGCCTGACACTCAAAGCCTCCATGGCCTGACCCCAGACTCTTCTCGGCCCTGCCCCCCAAACATCTCCCCACCGTGTACCCTCACCCCTTGGGCTTCCACACTCACCTTCCTTGGCCGTGCTCTGCCTCCTGCCAGGAATGCCATCATCAAACTCTTACCCACCTGCCAAAGGTGAATTCTGGAGCCACCTCTTCCAGAACGTCTTCCCTTCTTGGCTTGACTTAATGTTTCCCTCCCCTGTGAAGCAGAGGCTGTGCATCCCAGCCGACCTTCCGACCGCACCTGTAGCTCTTCACCTGATGGAAGGCCACAGACCGGGAGAGCTGAGGAATTACCCCACTTCCCCCCAGGTGCGGCCCTCCCCCGGTGATTCAGCTGGAGGATGGACACCCCAGCTCCATCTCCCCTCTCCGGGACAGCTCTGAGTTCATGTTCCATGCTGCGTCCCAGAGAACACCCCAAACGGCAGGGGCCTACAGTGGCAAATTGGGCACCACTCTGCCCACTGACTCCCTAATCTTTCCTACCTCAACTCCTCACTCCCTTACTGGTGCCTCCTGGGACGGCCTCTCAGGTAAACAACTTGCACTAAATTTCTCTGGCAGGATACACGTCCGGGGGACCCACCCCAGGCCTGTGCCCTCCCTCCCTGGTACTTAGCTGATGCCTTTGCGGGAGCACTGGTCAGCAGAGGCCTCGCGTGATGCCCCCTAAAACCACAAGCAAGATGAATCGAGAATTTGCTACATGCCTGGTCCTCTTTATGTCTTCTCTCGTCTCCACCTCACCACAGCCTGGGAAGTGGGTGCCGCGGGTACCCTCATTTCACAGTTGAGAAAACCAAGACTCATGTAAAACAACTTGTCCAAGGCCCCAGAAGCCAGCAGGTGGCAGGGCTGGGATTTCATCCAGGTGGACTGATTCTGGAGATGGAGAGCTTAACCACGTGTGGGATGTGGCAGGAAAGATCACAGCGCCTGCCTCCAGGTAGCTGTGGATGCCCAAGAAGTTCTTATAAAAAGGGGGGTGTGTGTGCACACGCGTGCAAGTGCTTGTGGCAGCCCTGCTAGGTCGCTTGTAAGGAGGGACTCACGTCCGTCCTCCGGCCCAGCCCAGTGATGATGCACGCTCAGTGATTATTGATCAAGTGCTTATTAGAAGGAATCAGCAACCAGGCCCACAGGACCAAGGCGGTAAGACAACAGGATGGACCCAGAGGATGAGGCTCAGAGCACCTGGTAGACCGTGAGACCTTGGGCAGGTCGCTGTCCCTCCCCGCCCCTCTGTCCAGGGAGGGGGTCCCTGCCACTGACCTCCCACGAATGGAGTCCTTAAACCCCGACTCCAACCACCCAGTCGGGGGAGGATCCCAAAAGCTAAAGGAAGGCACTAAGACAGAGACAGGTGGCTTCCTCCATGGGGCAGCATAATGTCCCCTGGTACCGTGCCTCTGCTCCTAAGCTGGGGCTCTGGTGCCACCTCGTGGTCATCCTTTCTTCCTCCTCCGCCACCTTTTCCTTTTCGAAACTTCTTGCCCGCGAGCCTGCTGCCCCCTGAGAACCCCAGGGCATTCCTCTCTCCTCACCCAACGTTTAGGCACAAAGGCTCAACCCAGGAGCCACTATCATGAGCAAGGCGGCCACAGCCCCCGCCTAACAGTTTAGAAGAGTCTAGACCAGCACTTCCAACAGAAATATGCAAGCCCCAAATGCACGTCTCACGCGTAAAGTAAAACTCCAACAGCTGTTTTGAAAATCAAAATTTAAAAAAAAAGAAATAAAAATAAGTAGGTACAAATCATTTTAATAATATATTTTATCCAATCCAATATATACAAAATATTATCACTCGCACATGTAGTCAATTTTTTAAATTATCTTTTTTACTTTAATTACGCACAGTCTCCAAAATCTGTACCTTTCTGTCACCGTACATCTCCATTCGGACTGGCCACATATCAAACGCTCGGTGGCTCAGTGGGCCGGTGGCTGCCTGCCACGCCGAGCAGCACAACAAATAGACGGAGTCAGTTTTCTCTGGCCCCTTGGCAGCTTTTCAGAGATTTGGCCCATTACATCCATCTCTCTTGGGATTTACCTTTGCAGCTTTGTTTTCGGGGTGTGGAGGATTTCATCCAAGCTCTGTCCTCCCCCTGACCTGCGTTTGAATCTTAAGGACTGGGGACAGGATGCTGCGCAAGTCATTGTACCTTGGAAACGTAAAATGAGGGTAATGAAAGTACTTCCCTCTGAGGTTGTAGCAGGGATGACTGGCAGGAAATCAGTGCCCCGTAGATGGTGGCCTAGTGAACCAAAGCCTTAGCCTGCTTTTCGGCGCTGTGATGGTGAATTTTATGCGTCCATTTGGCTGGACTATGATGCCAATTGTTTAGTCAAACACTAAACTAAATGTTGCTGTGGGGGTATTCTCTTTATTTAAAAAAAAAATTATTTGACAGCAAGTGCGAGCACATGGAGGGGGAGCAGCAGGCAGAGGGAGAGGGAGAAGCAGGCTCCCCACTGAGCAGGGAGCCCGATGTGGGGGGCCTCGATCCCAGGACTCTGGGATCATGACCTGAGCTGAAGGCAGACACTTACCCACTTACCCGACTGAGCCACCCAGGCGCCCCAAGGTCTTCTTTTTAGACACGATTTAGCATTTCAATCAGCAGACTTTGAGAAAAGCAGCTCACCCCCACGATGCCGGTGGGCTCCATTCAATCAGTCCAAGACCTTAAGACCAAAGAGGTTTCTCGTGGAAGCAAATCTGCTTCCAGATTGTGACATAGAGACTCTGCCTGGGTTTCCATCCTGCAGATTTCGGACTCAAGACAGGAACAGCAGCTCTTCCTGAATTTCCAGCTAGCCTGCAGTCCAACTCTACAAATTTCAGAATTGCCAGCCCCAATAACAGCATGAAGCAATTTCTTAAAATAAGCATCTCTTGGGACACCCGGGTGGCTCCGTTGGTTAAGCATCTGACTCTTGATTTTGACTTAGATCATCATCTCAGGGTTGTGGGATCGGCCCCATATCAGGCTCTACACTCAATGTGGAGAGTCAGCTTGAGATTCTCTCTCTCTCTCTCTCTCCCTTGGCCCCTCCCCACCCTCTAAAAATCAATCTTTCCCTCTCCCCATCCCCCACACTCAGGTGTCCCTGAGTGCTATGGTACTAAAGGTGAAATGACCGCATTGCTTAAGCCACTGTGTAAATGTATCACAGCAGCCCTTCCCTTCCTCTGAGTGGAATGGCAACAGGCCTGAGAGCTGAGACAGAAGTGGACTTAGTGGCCCATCCCAGAGCCCCTCCCTCACTGGCTGGCCAGAGACCCCTTCTGAGAGAGTGGGATCATGGGGTGGGCTTTGCTGCAGAAAGGGGACGTGAGGGAGCAAGGAAAGACCCAGGGCGTCGGGAGCTGCTCTTGAGGGCAGAGTGGGGGGAGGTCCCTGGGCACAGAGGAGCTGCCTTGAGGACGGATGGCCCATCACCTCCCCACTCTGGCCTCCTGTCAGAACTCCTGTCAAGGGATGCCTGGGTGGCTCAGTGGTTGAGCGTCTGCCTTTGGCTCAGGGCATGATCCTGGGGTCCCACATCAAGCTCCTCGCAGGGCGCCTGCTTCTCCTTCTGCTTGTGTCTCTGCCTCTCTCTGTGGTCTCTCATGAATAAATAATAAAATCTTAAAAAAAAAAAGAAGAAGAAAAATTCCTGTCAAATCCAGCTCTACGCCGCAACCAGAATGATTTTCCTAAACCACCCATCAAGTCATTTGCCATGTCTCAAGGCCCTTGCAAGGCTTTCCTGCAATCTTAAGGAAAGCCAACAGTCCTTCCTATGACTTAGAAGGCACTGTGTGACCTAGTGTTGGCCAGACATTGGCCAGATGGAACTCACTAGACCCTTGGATGTATACTTGCCTTTGTCCAGAACACGCTTCTCAACTCCTCCTCCCCAGCAGCCCACACTTCAAGTCTCACCTAGGATCGTGGCCCCCTCCCCTCATCTACAAGGCAGCCCTGCACTCCTCTGGGTCCCCAAGTCCTGGTTCAGCGGCTCCTCCAGAATTTCTGTATAGATTGGCCTTAGATTCAGGCATCTGCCTGAGTGGCTTCAGGGGGCCTAGTGGTAATATAGGGGAGCAAATTTTGCCACCCCATAATAGGAGGCCTTCGGGGCATATTGATTACATTAAACTGGTTATTTTTTAAGAAACTGCAAACACAAGAGAAAAGAGAAGTTCTAAAAACTGATAGAAGTTACCATTTCATAAGAGGCATTTAATGTGTAAAAGGGAAGCTCCACGTGTAAGGGTGTCTCCCTCCCTGTACCAGGAATAGGGGAGTGACTCTAAATCTCTAGAAACTCTATAAGTGGAGAAAGCATGGACTTAAACCTGCATAACAATCTGACCCTTGTCACCTGTGCTTTTCCTGGTCACCTCCCATAACTGACTGCCCCTTCCCCAGCCCCTTCTTTTGTCTTTAGCTGGGCATGGTACTTAAGGCGATGACTTCAGCCACTTCGGGAGTTACTCCATTTCCCAGAGTCTCCCCCATGTATACAGAAGGTAGATACACATGCTCTTAAACTTTGCTTTTCTCTCATTAATCTGTCTCATAAAAAAAAAAATCTGTCTCATGTCAGTTTGATTTAGACCAGCTAGAAGAATCTTGAACGGTAGAGAAAAGTTCTTCCTCCCCAGCAGTGCTCAAGGGCGCTCCTCTGCTCCTGCCCTCTCCTTCCCAAGAATGGCCACAGCGACCTGTTTTTACATCGTAGACCACCCGATGCCTGGTACAGCCTGGCACACAGTGGCGCTCACTAAATATCATCCACTCCTTGCTCTGCATTCTTCCGTTTGCTCTCCTGCTGGGTGACCTCTCTCTCCAATCTCCTTCCCTGTCTGAGTCTCCTTGGCTAATCAGAACCTCGGTTTCATCTGCAAACTCTGAAGTTCTGGACAATATAAAGGCGGATGATGATAGACCTTAGGAATACATGCTGTGATAAACTGCAGAGGCTTTTTAAAAGTGTGTTATAGAGCAGCACGTATAGTCCAAAACGTGCATCTAGAAAGTAGCCATCATCTACTGGACTTAGTTGGAACTGGGCTCTGATGAGCTAAGCACGTTACTATGTGTATCACCTCGTTATTCCTTACAACCCTGCCGGCTGGGCACTGCCAGCGTCTCCCATAAGGAAGAAGAAACCAAGGTCCAGAGAGGTCCCATAGCTAGTGAGGAGCAGAACTGGACTTGACCCCTGCTTTGCCGAGTCCAAAGGCCATGCCTGCTCTTCACCGCCAGACCAGTTGGTACCTCTGTGCAAATTGGGAATAATAATAGCTCCCAGCTCACAGGGTTGTTGGAGGATTAAATGAGCTAAAAGGTGCAAAGCCCTCAGAGCGGCTCCTGGCAGAGCCTAAGGGCTCAGCCCGCAAGCACTGTCACCCACAGTAGCACTGGACTGCGTCAGGCCGGCCCTGCAAGACCGTACTCAAAAAAAAAAGTGAACAGTGGTGTCTCTGGTCCTGAGGTCATGGGTGATCATATTCTTTTTTCTTTTTCTGTAATAAGCAGGCATTACTTGTATGTTTCTTTCTTTTGAAATTCTTGCATGAACGATGCCCTCGGTGAGCTGTCACTCTCCTCAAAGCAGGCCCGTGAGATGTCCGAGTCACCTCCCCAAGGCCTGGCACAGGGAGACAGACCCCCGGGAAAGGATCACAGCACGGAACAGCTCACAGGAGCCCTCCCAGCCCAGGCTCTCCAGCCACACACTTGACAGGAGCCAGAGTTGGGGGCGTGGGGTGCGGATCAGTGCCAGGAACTGACCCAAGCTAAGCCTGCTCTTTGTTGGCATTCCCCAAAAGGCACAATGAGATGCCCCGCGGCTCTTCCGGGCCCCCGGGGGAGCGGTGGGAGCAGCCGTGATGCGTGAGACCTCCGGCCCTGAATCCACCAACAGCTGTGACCACTTCAGCTATTTTAAACCCTTGGGCACCGGGAGGCTCCCCTCACACCAACCAGCCACTGCAGCCCAACACCCATCGCAGGCCCTGAGCCAGGGGCAGGAACCCCGAAAGTGGGTCCACCGGGTCCAGGTTGGGCTTTTTTACGGAGAGGGACTTTCATCTCTTGAGTGCTTGCTTGTGCCAGGCACTGTGTTTTCCACACATGGTCTCATTTAACACCATCCTCACATCTATGCTGAGAGGTCAACCGTTCACAGATGACAAAAATGAGGCACCAAGTGGCAGGGCGAATTGTCCAGGGCCCCACAGAGGCAGTCCCCACCAAGGAACTAGAATTTGTGTTTCTTCAACTACCAATTAAGAGACAACGTTCCCAGGGCACCTGCAAAGCATCTGCCTTCAGCTCAGGTTGTGATCCTAGGGTCCTGGGATCGAGTCCCGCATCGGGCTCCCCATAGGGAGCCTGCTTCTCCCTCTGCCTGTCTCTGCCTCTCTTGTGTGTCTCTCATGAATGAATGAATAAAATCTTAAAAAAAAAAAACACGTTCCTTCTCTGCTCTTACCTGCTCTGTCCCTGCCCCAGCCCCCCTGCCCCCAGGGCCATGCGAGCTCCTACCCCGGCCCTGCCACTCTTGGGAGCTGGGAGTCTGAGGGCAAATTCCTTAACCTTTGGGCAGCTCACTTCTTCATCTGCAAAGCGGCGGGGTTATCGGGAGGGTACAATGATCTAATTCTAATACATGAAAAGCGCCGCTGGAACAGTGCCTGGCACACAGAAAGAACGCATTAAGGGCCCGCTGTTACTCCTTCTCTCCTGGCAATCACCACCGCTTGCTTGACGTTATCACTGTTGTGACCTGCCAGGGCCTCAGTAGGGGTTCTGAGTCCCTTCCCAACCCCCCCACTCTGGGCCCTCGTTGCCCCGTGGGTGAGATGAGGGTGTCATGCTCTGTGATCCCCGGGAAGGTGGGAACCCTGGCATCTGCCAAGTATCTGCCATGAAGTAGGGACTCAAATGTAATTCCAGTAGAGGGATGCCCAGACAAGAGCCCACCTGGGGGGGACCCTCAGAGCCAGCTCCAGGGTGCACACGTTTTTGCCTCTTTGGCAGGTAACTATGCTCGAGCTGCCTCCTGATGGATGGTGCACTCACTTGGCACTGCCAGGAGCCCTTCAAAATTTACCAGCGTCTCCCTGGGTCTGTGAGCCTTTGTGGGCGGGTGCCCCGCCCCCAGCCCAACTCAGACCTTCCCCTTTGTCTACCCACATTCCTCCCAGATCCTGGCACCCACCAGCAGCTGGGCTCATCACCACCTCCTAATTTGGGCCTCCTCAAAAGGCCACTGGGGTCAGAGGCTGGGTGTGTCTCAGCCCCGGGGAACTTGTGAGCCTCCACCCTGCACCGCCCCCCAGGGCTCCTATTCCCCCAGCAAGCTTACCCCCTTCTGAAACATGCACCCCCCTCCAGCCTGCCCCCACCCCGTCCTTCTTGTAACCTGTCCCCTTACCCATCCCAGTCCACCGTCCACCCCCCGGCTCCTGTCCCCTCTACAGAGGACCACTTACTCACACCTGGTTGAATTATCTAACTAGGCCCTGGCTTAGCTTTAGGGCTGGAAAGGTCTGAGACGGGGGTGGGGACCGAACCCACTGGATGTCACCTTGTACCCCCCAAAACACAAACTGGCCCCTGCAGTGGCACCCTCCTTTACCCAGTGGCCCAAGCCAGAACGGGTTTCCTCACTGTCCATCCCCAGAACATCCATATTCAGTCCACAAACGCTGCTCCCATCAATGCCCTCCTCGCCAGCGGCCTCCAGCCCCCCCCCCCGGCCCCAGGGGCTCCTCCATCTTCCACAGCCAGGATGGCCCTTCTCACCCCCACACCTGACCACTCCTGGTGGAAGAAGCGCCCCACCCCGCGAGGCCCTGGCTGGGCATTCTGACCCTGGAGGCTGCTGGGTGCCCCTGCCAACCCCTCCGTCCCCAGTCCTCACCCTAACCCTGGTGGGTGGTTGGGGGTGCAGGGGACCTCAGCCTGTATCTGGCTTCCTGGCCACGCCCTCTGCTCCCGTGCCCTTACTTTGCCAACGCCCCGTTAGGGAAGGCTCAGGTCGGGACCCCAGGCTGGGCGCCCATCCCCCACCGCCCTGGGCTCCCATCGCTTCCCGTCCCCGCCCCACCGCCGCTGCACGATCCGCCCTGAAAAGCTGGGGGCGCCCGGAGGGGGCAGTGGCCCTGCGTCCTGGGCCCGGTGGCCGGGAGCCCACGGCAAGGGAGCCGAGGGAGCGAAGCAACCGAGGGAGGGAGGGAGGGAGGAAATTGGCAACCGCCGACCTCACCCGGGTCGCGGGCGGGCGGGGGCGGGGCGGGGGGCGCGGGCGGGAAGCGAGGGGCGTGGCCACGCTTGACGGACGGGCCCGCGGCCCACTGCGCGAGGAGGCCGCCCGCCCGCCCCGCCCCCCGGCCCTAGATAAGGCGGAGCGCGGGGCCGCCGCCGCGGGAGTGGGCGCACCTGTGCGGCAGGTGCTCCGGCAGGTGCCCCGGCGGGACCCGACCCCGACCCGACCCCGACCCGACCCCGACCCCGACCCCGACCAGCGAGGCCCGGCTCTGCGCTGCGGGAAGATGCTGCGCGAGAGGACCGTGCGGCTGCAGTACGGGAGCCGCGTCGAGGCGGTGTACGTGCTGGGTACCTACCTCTGGACGGATGTGTACAGGTGAGCGGGGGCCCGCCGCGGCCCGACACCCCCCTCTCGGCCCCAGAAACCCGGAGGCCCTCCTCGGGGCTGGGGACGCGACCGCCTTCCTCCAGCGCCAGCTGCTCCTCATCCCGAGGCCCCTGCACCCAGAAATCCTAAGACACCCAGAAACCTGGCCGCCCCCACACTGGCAGCCTCCCCGAAATCCTGAGACCCTGACACAGACCCAGCTCCGTCGTCTCTCCTTTCCCAGAGCCCCTCCCCTGGACCCCAGTCTTCCCTGGGCTGACCCTCCCCAGGCCCTCTCCCAGGACACCCCAGGGGACCCCTGCTCTTCCCCCTTCCTCTCCCCTCCACCCTCCCCCTCCCCTCAGACCCTTCTGACTCACCACCCACCTCAGATGAGCTTCCTCCAGGATTTGCCCGGATGCGGGCTGGGGCCAGGCCAGAGGGGAGCTGCCCTGGGGCGGGATCTGGCCCTGGGGGATACTCAGGCTCCAATTTCGCCCAGTGGGGGCTGCTGCTGGTGGCCTGTCCCCAGGCTCTGGCTGTGAGCTGCTTGTCCCCGAATGCCTTCCCCTGACTTCACCCTGGGGCTGGGGAGGACTTTGATATGCCAGGCTGGAGGGTGCAGAGGCAGGGTCTTTGGCAGAAGGCCGCCCCTGACTCTGGACCCTGTTTCCTCCCCCTCTTCTCTTGCGCCCAAACTTTGGTGGAGTGTAGGATTTCTGATGCGGAGGCAGGACACAGGGTGGGGGAATTGAGGTCATGCCCCTCCCCGCTGCCCCCGGCACCCAGGAAGCGGGCAAGTCAGTGGTCCACCGCCGGTATTCTGTGGGGCATCCTTGCGAAGGTGTGGCTGGTGTGAGTAAAGGGGTGCAGAGGGTCCCCACAGGATCATGAACATTCGATCAGAGCATGTGAAATGCTCCCCCTTGCCAGAGGGGGAGGGGTCAGTGCTGACGAGGGGAGCATTCAGGACTCTCAGGTGGGATCCCATGCTGATACCCTTGGGCAGCTCCCCTAAGCTCTCTGTGCCTTGAGCTGAGCTGGAGGTGCCAACGTGGCTTATCGTTTCCAAGTCATTCTGTCATCTGGAGCACAGCTGCCTCCCCCAGGCCCTCACCAAATCCCATCCCCGTGTCTTCTCACACACCCTCCCCAGCCCATCCTCTCTGTCACCTCCTGTGGCCCTGGCAGCCCTGCCCAGCCAGTCTCCTGCCACCTTTTCAGCAGGCACTGGCCATGCCGATACCATTAGGCCCCAGCCTCCTGTGAGGGCAAAGGGCCCTGTCACCACACAGACCAGGGACCCTCTCTGCTCATCTGCCCTTGGCCTCAGTCGTCCACATGGAAACCTCAAATGTGGTTTCTGAGGGTCCTAACACAGCAGGGGAGTGTGGTCCAGACCTCTCTTCCCCACCCCCAGTCCTAAACTGGGCACTGCCAGGGAGTGGGCTGGGAGCCAGTGCACTCAGGTCTGTAAGCCTCAGCTGTCCCTATACCCGCCTGTTTGTTCACTGGGGCATTTTTGCTGCAGCCCGAACTGCTGGCATGGTGCCTCCAGTGGGGGGATGGGGAGAAAAGAGGGGGGCCGGGCTCGGGCCTCCTGCCCTCCCCTGTCCTGGCAGAGAGAGGCCCAGCCCCAGCAGGGGCACTGAGCGAGGAGGTGTGGACTCACCCTCCCTCTGGCAGGGGGCAGAGGTGTGATGATCCCTTTGTCCTTTCTCAAGAAAGCGGCCACTGCCACCACGACCCACATCTCCCAGCTGCGCTTCACTGAAGACTCCACCACCCCCAAGAGAAGGAGCGCAGTGTAGACCAGCACTGTCCAGCAGAAAGAGAGTGCCAGCCACAAACAGAGCCACTTGTGTAAATTTTAATTTTCTAGCAGCCACATTTTTTAGGATTAAAATATTTGAAATTAATTTCCATAGTATATTTTATTTAAACCAGTATATCCAAAAATACTAGCGTTCCGATATATAATCAATATAAAGATGATTAATGAGATAGTTCACATTGTCTTTTTCATACTAAGCCTTTGAAATTCAACATGTATTTTATACTTACGGCACATCTCCAGGCAGATTCGCTGAATTTTAGCGTGATATCCACATGTCCTGAACAGGACAGGCCTAGAGCAGGGGTTCTGACCCCGGCGCTACTGCATTTGGAGCCAGATAATCCTCTGTCATGGGGGGCTGTCCTGGGCCTTGTACAGTGTTTAGCGTCAGCCCTGGCTTCCCACCCCCAGATGCCAGGAGCAGCCCCCCTGCCATCGGACACCTGGCAGGAGGACAAAATCACCACCCGTTGAGAGCCACTGGTCTATTAGAAGGAAGCGTCTTCCAGAACGAAGGAGACGGGACTGTGACTGCTCCTGTCGCCGCTGGCATCTGTAGCAGTAAGAGCTAGCGTCAGTATTAATAATAGCAGGGATAGTAGTGAGCACTTAGAAACCAGACGCCTTATCTTGTGTCTTCCTCACCACAGACCTTGGGGGTCACGCTGAGATTATCCCATATTGTAGATGGGGAAGCAAGGCTCAGAGAAGTGAGACTAGTGCCCCCATGTCACACAGGACTCGGGCCCAGATCTGACTCAGAACCCATGCTCTTTTAATTTTTTTTTTTAAGATTTTGTTCATTTATTCATGAGAGATGCAGAGAGAGAGGCAGAGACACGGGCAGAGGGAGAAACAGGTTCCCTGCAGGGAGCCCGACCTGGGACTCGATCCCAGGTCTCCAGGATCAGGCCCCGGGCCAAGGGCTCAACCACTGAGCCACCCAGGCACCCCAGAGCCCACGCTCTTAACCTCCACTGTGTGACTTTAAAATTAGCAAGTTGAACAGGGTGACCCTCTCGGCCGGCCTGCGTCTCTTGCACCCTCCATTGCCCATACTCGCTTCCCCCACCCCCTTTCAGCCCCGCACTTCCCACGGAGTCCTTTGGACCCAGGCACAGGTTCCAACTGTAGACCCCACATGATGCCCCCCGGGGTCTCCGACAAGGCCTGGTGGACCCTATGCCCTGTTAGTAAGGGAGTATATTTGGCCTCTTCACCTCCCGAGTGAGTGAACAGATGTCAGCACCCACCCCCCCTCCTTCCCAAGGGCGTGGGCCGCCTTTCCTGAGATGCACACATGACTCCCCGTCCTGCAGCCCAGGGGGGACCTCGCCTGCCCCGTTCCTCAGCAGACCGTCTGGTGGGTCTCCTGAGTCACACCGGCCCCTTGGGGGAGATGCCCCAACCTGGGCACATTCTGAGGGCTAGTTTCCAGTAAACTATGAGTAAATTCACAGAAAAAAAGGAAGTCAGGATTTTTTTTTTTTTTCTCTAGACATTTACTTTGTGACAGTTGTTAAAGGTACTTGCTGTTTCCTTCCCCCAAGCATCTTAGATCTGGCACATGTACGCCTTGCCTAACGCCGCCATCTCCCCCGACGGTCCCTTTACCTGGCAGCTGCTTCCTCCCTGGGGCTGGCCCAGGTCCCTATCTGATTTAGGCTTGAAGCTGGAGGGGGCGCAGCACGAGTGGCTTCTCCCTGCTGGCTTCACCCTCCTTTCTCCCCTTTGGTTTCTCTGCGGAGACACCCCCAGAGCCGGGAGGGATCGGAGGAAGGGCAGCCTTGGAGTCAAGTTACGGGGGCGATCACTCTGTGCCTGACTGTCCCACTGACCCACAAACGGGCCCGTGAAGACAGCTTCTCCTGTCCCTCCCTTGGTTTGTGCATCTGCCCAGGGGGGAGTGAGAGGTGTCCCCTTCTGTCTGGTGGAGAAAGGTCAGGATCTCTTTCCTAAAGTCTGCAGGAGCTTCAGGGCACGGATGACCTTCACGGTTGTCTCTTGCCTCTGCACAGCATTTTCCTGGTGACACTTGACCTCAGGATGAGATGGGAGGTGGGAGTGATCCCCCCCCCCCCCGCCCCCGGGATGCCCCGAGGCAGAGGCTGACCAGCCATTTTTCCTGACTGGGTTTCGCCCATCACTTTCTGGCAACAGATGGGAAGAGGGTATCAGGGCAGGAGGAGCGGGCTTAGGAAAATGCTGGGAAAACGGGGAGGAGGACAGATACGTACCCCACCTTTGGGAAGAGCCTGGAGAATCAAAATTCACCATCTAACTCCCTGGACTCCTCTTAGACTTCTTCCCTGTCCCTTGGTTGGTGTGAGTATTTTAGAAAGCATCCTTAGGAGAATGATGATTGGGGGGGGGGGGGTCTGTGATCCCGTTAGAAGCATTAGAGAAGTGGGTGCCATGGTGTCCCCCTTCCCGGAGAGGGCCAGCCCCTGCCTCACCGATCCCATCTCTCACTGACTACCCTGCACACACTCCATTCTGGCCACATGGTGGATGCTGTTAGCACTTGAGTGGTCAAGCTCATTCGTGCCACAGGACCTTTGTATGTGCTCGTCCCTCTGCCTGGAGTACTATTCCTCAGACTCCTGCAAGCCTGACCTTTCATCCATCAAGGCTTAGCGCAGACGTCAGCCCCTCTGAGCAGCATTCGTCACTACCCTCGTTTCGTGGTGCCCTACCTCACGGCCCAGGCACTCCACCTCTGTACCATTTTTCCTCCTTGCAGATCTTATTTACTTACTATTACTCGCTCGCGTTTACTGAACAGTTATTCTGTCCCAGACTGCCTTCCTAACGCCCTCTGTGCTCATCTCACGTGCATTTAATAATTTACATGTGTTTAGACCTCACAACAATTTTATGCCCCCTTAATTGGGGAAACTGAGATAAAGAATGTTTGTCCAAGTTGACACAGCAGGTAAATGGTGGCAGTGCCGGGCCCGGGCCCCTGACCACTCTGCCAGGCTGCCTTCTGGGACTTATGTTGGGGGTGTGTCCCCCTCCACGCCCGCTGCCCTCCCTGTTCCCATATACCTCCAGCCCTCAAGTCAATGAAGGGCTCCTTCATTGAATGAATGGATGGAGGTGGCCAGTGATGCATGTAGATTGGCCTCTCACTGGGCTGAGCTCTCCACCCCCAGCCTCAAGGGATGAGCACTGTCGGACTGGCCAGTGGAAGGTCAAAGGCATGTGGCTGAGCTTGGCCAGAGTGGCGCTTGCTCCTGAGAGAATGACGGTGGGAGGAATCAGGCCAGGTCAGGTGGCCTCATAAATTAGGGCAGCACCCAGCGCTCTCAACCCTAAAAAGGAGGTCTTGCCAGGAGCTGTTCCTCGGCTCTGGTTTCGGGCTGGTTCCTGGGGAGTGACAGGGTCCTAAGGAGGACCCAGTACCCTGTGTGTCAAGCCCCCAGCCACTTGCAGAGCTGGGGTTCCCGAGAGCCTTCCGTTCCTGCCCAGAGGGCCCTGCATCAGGTGGGGAGCACGGTGGCAGAGGCTCACCACTGTGTCACCCCGCAGCTGGTGACACCTGTGAGACCGTGAGAGTGGCCAGTTTTCAGAGGCAGCGCTGCCTGCCCACTGTGCCAGGCTCCGTGGCCAGGCTGTGATGGGCTCAAGCCTGCCTATCTAGGTCACTCACCCAAGCCTTTGGTGTCCCTCCTCTGGGCCCCTGACCCCACCTCCAAAATAAGTAGGGGGCTCTACAGGCTCCTAAGGGCTTCTCATTTGCTCCGCTCCTGAGCCAGGCCCAACATCCCCGCACCTTCCAGTAGAGGACCTTTAGGGAAGACTGTAAGGTCTGGATCCTCCCCCAGGAAGGCAGCAGCCAGACTGGGATGGAGCTCAGAGAGCTTGAGTTTACCTCACGCGCTGCCCCTACTGTCTCTGAGACGTGGACCAGGTGCTCACTCTCTGCAGCTCTCAAGCTCTCAACATGCTCATCTGTAGAAGGGGATGATATTGATACAGACCTCATGGGGTTTCAAAAGGATAGCTTGAGATCGGGTGGCCCTGGCACATGCTAAATCCTCAGAAAGTCATTATCGTGAATTCGTATTGGGCTTATTGTAACATTATTAAAACAATAATGAGCTTTGGCTTCAAAGCATCCATAACACTCATGGGAGAGAAATGTTGAACCTTTGTTTTAGGGGCCGTTAAAAGCACCAACAAAGGGGAGGGAGGGAGGAGTCCTGGCTGCTGGGATCAGGGAAGACTTCCTGGAGGAGGTGGCAACTGAGCTGTAAGGAGGGACAGGGGTTCACGGTGTGACCAGGTCATTCCACGCGGGAGCAGAGGTACCTGGCAGGGCAGTTGGGACACACGGGAGCAGAAAGGGCACAGACTCAGTGGCCTACAGTGTAGGGCTGAGAGTCAGTGAGCTCAAACCAGGGCTTCGACTGCCAGGCTCGCGTGTTAGACTTTGTTACACAGGCGGCGGGGGGTTACTGAAGGTGTCCGGGGAGGGAGTGACCGCAGATTAGATTGTTTCTGCCGTAAGGAGACGGGCAGCTGGAAGCCTGGTGTGAGAGGCGGCTGAGGTCACCAGGCAGAGAAGGGGGGCCGGCTGAAGATAGCCGCATCCCCCGTCCAGGGCAGCTACCCACCTCAGGGCTCCAGCCCCCATCCTGCCAAGTTGAGGCTTTGCCTTCCTCCCCTCATCCCTCCCCTTGAGGGTGCTCGCCATGGGCCTGCATGCCAGGTTGGCACCCACGAACCCCCTCAGACTCCTGCAAAGACCCGAGGGCAGGATGTCACACCCAGGCTGCCAGGAGCTGGGTTCACTGGGGGAGGCGGGGTGATCCCTGGCTGGTGTTAACGAGGCCCGGGACAGATGGATAAGCCGAGAGGGCCAGGCGCCAGCTAGGAGCAGACACGTCATGCCCTCAAGTCTGCGGCTGAGTGGGCACCCCAGCCCCGCGAGGCCAAGCTGGTGACCCTCACCACCGAGTGAGTGAAGACCGGAGAGGCCGACTGGCTCCCCAGAGGCCATGGGACATGTGCGGGGCTGAGCAGATGTTAGATCACAGAGCCTGTTCCCTTGGGCCAGACTCAGTAAACATCCTCTTCTACCCTGACACTGCTTTCCAGTCTTGCTCAAAGCGCCTGTGTTTGACACCAACCAACTGGCCGTTTCTGTCCATTTCCATGGCCACCACCGCATCCCATGCCACTGTCATGACTCACCCGGACGCTGCGGTCACCTTCGCCCTCAGTCCCCCACTTCCAGTGTTGCTCTCCTGAAATGCATGCCCCACCCTGCACCTGGGTGATCTGCCTGCAGTGCAGAAACAACCATGCCCCCCCGCCCCCAAAAAAAGTCCAGAAGCCTTCAGTGCCCTCAGGTGGAAAGGCCAGCTCCCCGCCACGAGCCGAGTCCTCTCCTCCTGCCACTTCCTTCCCCCTTGCTCACCTACTGCGGCCACACCGATCCCCGCTGCCTCCAACGCCCCGGGCTGATGTCCACCTCGGCCCCCACCCAGGCTGTCCCTGCTGCCTGGAAATCTCTGCTCCTCTTCCTCCTCTCTTTGTCCAATTCGCTGGTTCTCAAACTACGGTCCCTGGACCAGCAACATCAGCAGCAGCAGGAGCACCTGGGAACTTGTTAGAAACACAGTTTCCAGACTAAATGTTCGCTATGTTAAGACCGTGCGTGTGTCGCCGGTTCTCGTTCCCTCCCTAGGCCGGGTTTTATAAATGCTGGTGATACACCAACTCTGACTTATATCGAGCTTCTTCTGTGGGAAGTTGTCTATGATTCCAGGTATCCGATCACCCTCGAGAAATGATAGCACGTTTGGGGTCATAACTTTTGAAGGTAACCGTTGTTAATTTGCCATCAAATGAGTTACAAAACCGAGAAAAGAAAGGAACGCGGTTTCATTCCATAATGTGGATATATAGCAAGTCATCATGCTGGACACTTTAAATATATATAATTATATTTGTCGATTGTTCCTCTGCAAATCTAGGGGAGAAAAAGAAATGTAAACCACGTGTCTCAGGCTCCGCCCCAGAGCAGCGAGTCAGAGACAGGATGGTCCCACAACCTGTATTTTACGAGGCCCTTAAGGTAATGCTGATGCACGCTCCAAATCTAAGATCCACTGGTCTAGCTAATTCTTGCTGTCCTTCAGAGTCCAGGGTTAGACCTCAGCTCCAGTGCCACCTCCTCCAGGAAGCCCTCCTTGACCTGCAGGCCAGGGCTTCAAGGCACTCCCTGCTTCTATAGTAGAGCCATTCTCACAGCCAAAGCCGCATTGTCATCCGCTGTGTAGTCCACTGAACGTCTCTCTCTTCCCCTAGAACACGTGCTCCGTGGGCCCGGGGAGCCGGTTCTCTTGGGCCTGGCACATAGTAAGTGCTCCGTCAGTAGGTGTTGAGGGCGTGAGTGACCACATGAGCAAGCCCTGCTCTCCCCGCCCTTCCTTCAGCCAATGCTTGTACTCGCCCTGGGCCTGGACTGGGCCGGAGGCTGAAAGAGAAAAAAGAGACAACCCCCACCTTCTGGGATCCAACAGCCACAAGGGGAAAAAAAACACGGATGGAGACAAGTGGATTGAGCTGGGTCTTTTATGAGGGCTGGTCGCTGCCCGGTAGAGAAGTCAGGGGAAAGGACAGAGGGAACCACCTGTGCAGAGTGTACAGTGAGCTGGAGCAGCGTCGGGGGGGATGAGGCTGGAGGGTGAAGCTGAGGCCCAGTGGCTGAATGTCACCGGACGGGCACCAGTGTCTGCTGTATCGGCTGGCACCAGGAGTTACTGAGTGTTTTCAAGCCAACAAGCAATCGGGTTTCATTTTTCTTGATCCTTCTAGTAATACGGTTTGGGAAACCAGGAAGGATGGGATCCATCGTTCATTCGTTTCCCCCAAGTCTGTATGGAGCGTGGCCCTGTCCTGGGCTCTGGGAACCATGTGGTCCCAGGGACCGGCAGCCTGTCCTGTGCACAGTATCTTCAGCAGCCATGGCCACTGTCACGGCCCCTGCCTGTGTCCCCGCTGGCTCCCTCGATACCATCCTGGACCCCCTCCCTGCAGCCTCCAGGGACAGTCGAGGTGCCCCCGCCCCTGGCTCTCCGGTTTCTGGGGGATGAGTCCTGAGAGGTTCTTCCCGGGAGGCCTCTGGCAGGCTCCGCAGGGGACAATGGTGCCTTTGTTGCTTCTGCTAGAGCCGCCCCAAGGAGAGCTGTTTGCTCTGCTCAGAGCAGGGCTGGAGCTGGGGTAGGAGGGTGTGGGGCCCCGGAGCTCCCATGTGGACCAGACGCTAACCCCCGGAGCCTCTGGGGCCTCCTCCAGGTTCTCGCTGCCGAGAGGAACACAGGTGACAGGAAGCATCATCTAGAGCCGCTACGGTCAGAGTCGAGTCTTAAGACTCATCCTGCCCTGCCTGCCAGCTTCTAGAGCATTTTTTTCTGAATAGAACTGTATGCAGAAACCCAATACATAAAACCAGGTGAAGTCCCAGTTAGGCGCTGCTGAAAGTGGAGGGGGGCCCAGGCAAGAGATCCCCAGCTTCTCCATGTCCCCCTCCTCAGCCCTGTGTCCGGGACCTGCCCCCTCTGAGCTGCCCGGGTACCAGCCACCACCCCTACCTGGTGCTGTGCCCCCATTTTACACTCGGTGAAACAGAGGGAAAGCGGCTTGCCCGAGGCCACCCAGCAAGTTGATGGTCAAAGCTGGGACTTCCACTAGAGAGGCCTGTTTCCCTGACCCGAGCCCACCCACCATTGCTCAGACTCGTGACTCTTCTGAAAGCCGTATTCCACCTGTAGCACTAATAACTTAACACTTTTCTTTACATCGACTCATATTTCATTACTTTAAGTGGAGATCTTATGGGGGTGGGGGTCTGGCTGGCTCAGTCAGAAGTGCATGTGACTCTTGATCTCAGGGTCATGAGTTCGAGCCCCACGTTGGGCACGGAGCCTCCTTTCAAAAATAAATAAATGGAGATCTTTTATCATTACCATAAGTGGCGATTCTTTACCAGTTGCCATAGAAGATAATACATTTAATAAATACATAAATCTCCTTTTTGATTGTGCATCTATGTGCCACCTGACAGCGTTCTATGCATGTCCCGTCTGGGCACTGCTGCCAGGCACTTCTAAAAGGCTCACCTCTATCCCGCTCAGCTCTGCCCTCTTTGTTGGGGGGTGTGTAATGTGGCCAGCCCTGTGCTCGACTCTGGAGGAGGAGAGATGGAAGGGGCCAGACCCTGGCCTTAGGGACTTGCACTCCAGAGGAGAGCAGGTACCCCATGGCAACACCCTAAGACTAAATGCAGCCCTTGCCCCATGAGGGATGAGGGATGAAGCCTGTAGGACAGCAGGTGGGTGGGTGGGTGTCTTCTAGGTCAGCAGAGGGACACTGAGAAGGTGCGAGGAGCACACTCCCATCTCCCTCAGCAGCTCAGTGGCAAAATTGGGCTCACACCCACATCTTATGGAAAAGTATCCCCAATCTAGGGTTTTACTGAGGCCCCACTTCTCCCAAAGATGGGTATGGACAAATGGCAGCCGACCACTGCCAACAAGTGTCCAGCCTCAGACCAGCCCCGTGGCCCCGTGATGGACTGAGAAGGGGGCAGACGGATGAGAAACAGAGTGGCCCTGAGCTTCTTTTTCAAGCTCCTCTCCCAGCCCCGGGTGTGGACTGTCAGGCCGCTGCCCACTCTCTCTACAGTGTCCCAGACCAGTGGGCTTTGCCAGCAGCCCCTGCAGCCTGTGGCCTGGGCCAGAGAGACCCTGCCTGACTCCCACCCATGGCCTTGGCCACCCCCGGGCTCTAACCAGCAGACCGCACTGCTGAATGTCTAGACCAGTGGTTCTCGAAGCATAGGCCTGGGCCAGCATCACCAACAGTTCCTAAAAACGGTAGAAACGCAAATTCTCAGGCCCCACTCCAGACCTACTGAATCTGAAACTCTGAGGAGGGGGCCAAGAATCTGCGGGGAGACGAGCCTTCCAGGTAATGCTCCTGAGCTTTGAGAACCACTGGTGTAAACCTCTCACCTGACCCCTGGCCACTGCTCACATCTTCAGCTGCCCCTGCCGAACCTCCGCCCTGCCGGCCAGACTCTCCAGGGAAAGGATCCACAAATCTCCGGCCTTAAAAAAGAAAGCCCTGGAGATTTAGACTGCACCCCCTCACGATTCTGATGCCTAATCATAGTGGAGAACTATTCTGGGACCCAGGAGCACCAGGCCCTCGGAAGAGCAGATGTGTCTTTGAGGCAGACATTTGTACCTATGTCTGAGTCCCAAATCCCATGAGAATCCCCCCTAAATCCCTCTGAGCCCTCTTTAGCCTCTGGAAATCTTCAGACCGGGGGGCTGGATTTAGCAAAACTGTCCGCCCTGGGCACCGTCCTCCCCCAGTCTCCCTGTCCTTCCTGTCACCTCCCCTATACCAATGTCCTGGGCAGTGGCAAACACCGTGGGCTGGGTGGCTTAAACAAAGAGATGTATTTCTCACAGTCCTGGAGCCTGGAAGTCTGAGGTCAGGGGCCCGCGTGGTCGGGTTGGGGTGGGAGCTCTTCCTGACTCTCAGGCGGTTGCTCTCCCACCTGCACTCGCTTGGCCTTCACCAGGGCGAAGGAGAAACATCTCTCTTCCCCTTCTTAGAAGGCGACCAGTCTTTTCAGATCGGACCTCGTGATCGTGACTTCATTTAACTCGACCTTCTGAAAGGCTTATCTGCACAAGCAATTGGGTCTGGGGTCAGGGCTTCGGCATGTGGATTTGGGAGTCACACACGTGCAGAGCAACCCAATCAGAGCAGCCCATTCCCCGCCCTGAAATCTTAATGGCTTCTCGAGAATTCCAAAGGTCACCAATGGATAGAAAACCACTCCAGAACCCCAAGGAATGACTCTCAGAGGGGGAGCTCTGAGCTGGGATAGAAAGTGTGGCAGGACGGAGGGATCCTGTGACAGAGCCAGCCCACCCTCGCCCCCTGAGGACCCAAGCTCCAGGCTCCTTTGCTGGGCAAAGCCAGCGCTTTGACGCCTGCCTCCTGCCCTTTAGCTGACTCTGGATCGGGGGTGGGCACTGCCTTTGGAGCAGATTCATTTCTTGGTCTGGGTCTCAATATCCACATGCTTAGGGCCCTACATGGCTGGCATCAGAAGCATGAGGGAGCCTGTTAAGAATTCAGATCCCTGGGGATCCCTGGGTGGCTCAGCAGTTTAGCATCTGCCTTCGGCTCAGGCCGTGATCCTGGGGTCCCGGGACCGAGTCCCAGATCGGGCTCCCCACAGACAGCCTGCTTCTCCCTCTGCCAGTGTCTCTGCCTCCCTCTCTGTGTGTCTCTCATGAATAAATAATTAAAATCTTAAAAAAAAAAAAAATTCAGATCCCAGGCCCTGCCCTCAAACATTGACTCAGTGGGTACAAGACTGGCCCAAGGAATCTCTACGGTTACCAAGCGCCCTCCCCCCTACCAGGCTATTGTGGTGCAGCTGGGTCCTTGGGGGTCCCCCAGACCTGACAACCCGGGAGGTCCCTGCAGTCCTACCCCCCCCAGGACTCTTTTGGGAGCCCCTTGTCCCACCTGCCCTTCGGTCCCCCACCCCATGACCCGCTCTCTCTGTCTCCCTACAGCGCGGCCCCAGCTGAGGCCCAGACCTTCAGCCTGAAGCACTCGGAGCGGGTGCGGGTGGAGGTGGTGCGCGATGGGGAGGCCGAGGAGGTGGCCACCAACGGCAAACAGCGCTGGCTTCTGTCGCCCAGCACCACGCTGCGGGTCACCATGAGCCAGGCCAGCACGGAGGCCAGCAGTGACAAGGTACCCTGGCCGGGGCGGTCCTCCGGGGGCCGCGGGAACCGGGGCCTGGGCTAGAGCAGCGCCGTCCGGTACAAACAGAGCGTGAGCCACACGTGTCAGTGCCAGGCTCCTCGTGGCCACACTGAAAGAACAGGAAGAAATGGGTGGGCTTCACCTTAGTATGAATTTTCCTTAGTCATGTCATGTATTTTCCTTAACTCGATATGTCACCATAGTATTCTTTGGACGTGATGCCAACATAAAAAAAAAAATTAATGAGCTAGTGTACGTTCTTTCTCATCCCAAGTCTGTATCACACTGAGGGCGCATCTCGAGTCAGATTTGCCACGTTTCTGTGCTCAGGTCCCACCTGTGGCTGGTGGCACCTGTCCTGGAAGCTCAGGGCCAGACCGTGGAATGACGGCGTCGTGGAAGGTTAAAGCTGAGGGCTGCTGAGTGATATATTAGAGTCACCAGAAGTTACAGCCCCGAATGTCCTTGGCCTCATCCTGTATTAAGTGGGGTGCTGAGTGCCCATGCAGCAGGGCAAGTGTGAAGCTGAGACATCTCTTCACCGGGTTCTCTAATTATGAACGTCACCCAGCGCCCCCTGGCAGGGATGGCACTGGCCATTATTCAAAGAAAACAACCTCAGCCCTGCCCCCTGGTTGCTCAGCAGGAGTGAGTCATATATTGTGGCAGATACCAGAGGGGGGTGGGGACCCCCCTAGGCAACAGAATGCACCAGGGGCTATAGGTAAGCAGTCAGGACCCTGCATGCCCTCTGAGAGGAGGGGAGCTCCCCATGTGTTGGATAATTTGGGAGAAGCAGCCCATCAACCCAGGAATGCTTCCTGGAGGAAAGGGTTTGGAGGTTTGGGGAGAACTGACTGGACAGGCTGGGAGGCATGAGTCAGGGAGGGTGGTCACTGCAGATCTTCCTGCCCGTGATCTGTGATCTCTACTCTTCTCTCCCTCCCAATGCGCCCCTCCCTGCCAAGGTCACTGTCAACTACTACGACGAGGAAGGGAGTATGCCCATTGACCAGGCTGGGCTCTTCCTCACGGCCGTTGGTAAGTTGGTGTGGCTGCGACCTGGGCGCCTTGCTCCCCAGGGGCTGGCACTGCTGCCCTTCTCAGCAGCACTTGGCCTGTTCTCAGTGCTGCAGGCCTGGCACTCGGAGCTTCCTCTGAATAATGCAGGACTGCGAAGTGATGCCACACGTGCCCAGCCCTTGTGCACTGGGTTGAGGGGCATCCTGCAGGAGGAGGCATGCCCCGGTCTCCGGCACCTCACCCCAATGTCAGCATCCCTGCCCCAGGTTCTGGGGGCCACTGAGAAGAGAGAGCAAAGTCTGCTCCTCCCCTGCCTCTCCCCTGCAGCCTGGAGAAGCGCCTGCCTCTCATAGTGAGGGGAATGGCCTGTCTATAAAGTCTGCTCTGTCCCTGACAGTCCCAGCTACCCCCTTGCCTTCCCTAGACCCTGCCCTGGGAACACAGAGATGCAGCCTAGCTCCTCAACTTACGTAGTCCAAGCCTTTCATTTGGCATTGAGGACAGGGAGGCCCAGAGAGGTTTGGGAACTTGTCCAGGGTTGCACAGCAACTCCCTGGCAGGTTGAGTCCAGAGCTCGGGATTACTCCCTGCCCAGGGTCTTTCCATCTGCATAGCACTCCCCTGCCTGCCTGGGTGCCAGGGCACTTGGTGTGTGGACTCTTCTACAATGGAGATATTACTTTTATATATATATATATATTTTTTTTTTAATTGTATAATGTTTAAACCAGGAGGACAGGAAGAGGAGAAACACTTAACTTTTCTGGAGCACCTACAATGTGCCAGGCACCAATACTTTACTGTCCCCATCTCAATCTACTCTTCCAGCCATCCCAAGGATAGACTGGGGGGGGTGGGGATCTCAGAACTTCCCCCCCAGAAAACCACTAATTCCCAATATGAGCCTTTAGCCACCAAAGTAGGCTCAAGGGCAATGCTCCTCCACTCCTCAGCTGCCTCCCCAGTGGGCTTGTTTCCTGGCCACCCTGATCGTCTTTCTGCACCAAGGGAGCACCCACCTCGGGACACCCTCAGGGAGCCCCAGGAGATGAGCACCAAAGCCTCCCGAGTCACAGTGGAAGGCTGGCACGTGTGTACACCTCCCATGCACACGCGGCCCCCGGGTCGTCTCAGATGACTGGCCCTGAGGAAACCCAATCCCACAGAGACAGGGACACCTGAGGACATAAACAAGAAGGGCAGCGGCCAGAGACCTGTTCAGTGAGGGGGTCCCAGAGAGCTGACTCCACCATTAGCGAGCCTTCCACCAAAGCCAGGCAGACAGGATAGATGGCCAGACAGCACCCGGTGAGGAGGCCGGGACTGGACTCCCCCTCTCCTCTCAAGGACTGTGGGGCTTGTGCTCAGAGGGAGCAGCAGGGCTGAGACCCCAGAAGACACTAACTACGCTTCCAGATACTCAGGTTCCATGGACAGGTAAAATGTGCGCCCTCCCCCCCCCAACAAGCCAAATTTGGTGCTTGGCTAAAAAGGAAAAATATGAATAAAACAATTTGCCAACAACTATCACCACCATTCTAACATTTTCACACCTAAAAGTGGGCAGAGGAATAATTTCAGAATAAAAGACAGTCGTTTGCATCACAGACATAAAGTCCTGTGAAACGCCCCACCACCACCACCACCACCGCACTGAGCTTACGTTTCCTGTCCCACAAGGGATCCTGGTGGAATTTGGTTCCCCTAAGGGCCCCCTGGTCTGTGTGGGCCTCCAGGTCTTATCTTCCTTCAGGCATCGACCCCAGGGGCCTTGAGCCCGCACGTCCCGCATCCTCATCCCCCCCTTCACAGGGAGGGCACCTCAGAGGCAAGAACACCCCCAAGGCCCCGGGACGGTGGGGCTGCCCCCACCCGGGGACGTGTCTGAGTCCACGGAACCCTAGCTCTGTCCTGAGCCCCCACTGAGCAGAAAGAGCCCAGGCTGGGAAGTAGACAGAAATAAGTCTAAGTTCTGGCTCTGCCCCTCGGGCCACATTGTGACTGTCACCACCGTGAGCCCCTGGTCCCTCTTCTGTGCAGAGGGACTCATGGCAGCCTCGTGCACCGGGCTCCCAGGGATCCGATGGGAGGGTGCGTGCATGGCATGGAGTAGATGCTCCATCAATACTTGCTCTTTTCTCCTTTCTGCTTTTGGAGAGCCACATTGTCCCTCTGCCTGGGCAAAGTTGAAGAACCCCATTGTCCCTCAGTCTTCCTTGTGGAATTTGGGAACAAACTCATGGTGCCCTTGGCCAGACCGGGCCCCAGGGCTTGGCTCCCAGTCCCACCAAGGACGTGCTATGTGACTTACCAAGTAGCCCAGCCCTCGGGACCTCACTTTCGCCCAGCTGTAGAATGAGGGCTTTGAGCCCGTTGGTCCCTCATGGCCTTCAGGACTCCAGGTAAGGCTGATTCGCAAAGCCCTCCCTATTAAGGGGACTGCAGGAGAGGACAAATGGAAGCGGGAAGAATGGTCTCACCCTCTTTGCTGGGTCCTGGCAACAGGGGCAGGACATGAGCCCTGAGACCTCATTCCTTGGGCCCCCTCCCCAGGGCCTAGGATCATTGCCCCAGTTGGCCGTGGGGGAGAAAGTCCTTCCTCCCCACCACACCCCAAGCTGCCTGGTTACGTAAGAAGGCCAGGCACCCTGCCACTGTCCATGGGGGCCGGTGGCCTGCCAAAATGCTTCTGCCCCTGTGTCAAGCCTGAAGCCTTGGTGTCTAGATTCTCAGGCTACCTTGAACTCAATCCCAGTGACATTTCCCATAAATCTGCCCCACACCCCAGGTGCCACCCGACACCTTGGGGCTATTCTGGGGAGCCGAGGTAGGATTCAGAGCCTCTGGGAAATGTCGTCTGGGGCCCAGATGCCCTGAAAAAGCTGTCCTGTCTCCTGCCCCGCAGGGAAGACAGAGCTATCTCAAGAGGGCAGAGGTCTGGGTGGGTCATGACGGCCCTGTTCTCTGTCCCTACAAGGATCATCCCACTGAAATCTAGTTAAATTGTGAACATTGGAGGAAATTTTGAAGGGGAGAAGCCCTGGAGATTGGGCGGTGGGTGATGAGAGAGCCCAATTACGTAACGCCTGAATGTCATAACAGGAAGTCAGTGACACTTGTTTGAAGTCTATAAATCAAGGAAGAGCCATAAGAGTATTACTTAATATTATGGAGGTTGCCTCAGGCAGGTGAGAGGCTGGAATGGACAGGAAACTGCTATTTTTCTTTAGAAGCTGTTTGGTGCTATTTTATTTTATTTTATTTATTTATTTATTTATTTTGCATTACGTGCAAATATTCCAGCGATAAAATTTTTTAATTGAAGGGATTTATCATGAGGTGAAGCACAATCAAGTGCTTATATTTTTTTTTAAATGCCACAACAAATCCAGTTTTTATTTATTTATTTATGATAGTCACAGAGAGAGAGAGAGGGGCAGAGACACAGGCAGAGGGAGAAGCAGGCTCCATGCAGGGAGCCCGACGTGGGACTCGATCCCGGGTCTCCAGGATCGCGCCCTGGGCCAAAGGCAGGCGCCAAACCGCTGTGCCACCCAGGGATCCCCAATCAAGTGCTTATAATTTCTCTCCTGTGATGCGCTGTTTTCACAGACCCACCACGGCCATGGTGTGGTGCCACTTTGACCTGGAGACAAAAGCCCCAGGGCTGCCAGGTGGGGATGTGGTCAGCTCCTCTGGGAACGGCCGTAAGGGGAGTAGGTCTTGGGTCTTCGGAGGCAGACTTGGGTTTTAGAAACAGCCCAAGGTGGGGATGAGCCTGGGTCAGTGGAGGAAACAGGCCAAGGTCAGGGGTCTAGAGTCAGAGGCCCAAGTGGGATGCCTGGCTCCGCACTCCCTGGGGACCCCGTGGTCACTTCCCTGCGGGGTGCCTCTGTCTCCTCATCTGTATGGCGAGGGTGGCTGGGTGGGTGGTGACTCCTCCCTGGCTGGTATGATTGAGAGGAGAATAGGAATGGGAAGTGCTCTGCCTCCGGCAAAGGGAACTGCACACACGGGGAGAGATTGTTATCTTGAAAAGCAAAGAAAGAGATTTCTTAGGGAACCCGGATCTGGGGCTGGTTCCCAGGGAGGAGCTTCGGGAAGCCAACCTCCCTGAAAGGCAGCATTCACTGGGGAGTGTCCAAGCTGCAAAGTTCGTGAAGGTGTAGAAGCCAAAATCAATACTGTTCCTCCTTCTGAGGCTTCAGTCTCTTAACAGCAGCTGGTGGTACCCCCTTCCCCGCTTTGTCCCGAGAATCCTTACCCTGCACCAGCCTCGGGTTATCAGCCCAATTTGCTGACAGGTGATGTCTCTGAGTCTGGGTTCGCTCACCTGTACAGTGGCAACAATAATATTTATCTCATAAGACTGGGGACCCCAGGGCATGCAGTGTACCCCGAATGCCCTCCCCTGGGTCCCCTGGGTCCCCCTGGGTCCCCATGCCTCCTGTGCTGCCTGGAACGCAGTGAATGCTCACGGGTGATCTGCTGTGTGATGCACACGGGATCAATGGGAGGCGCTTATCTAAATCAGCCCCTACCGCATCCAACTGACAGCAGAGCTGCAGAGGCGGGGACACCGGGGCGCTGCTTCTCTCAAGGACCGAGAACCCTGAGAGCTTCCCCCGTCCTGCCTCCTTCTAGACCCAGAAAAACCACATTCAGGGAATCAGGCTGTTGAGCAAAAGGGGGACTTGAGCATTATCCCCAGGGTGAGCCGCCTCAGGACGGGTGACATCAGTACCCTTTCTGTGCCAGGACCCTCCTCCCCGCCCGATCCGGGGACTGAGCACGCCTGCCAAGGGGACAGACCAGGAATGCATTCACTCCCACCCAGCTCCCGCCTCCGTCCAAGTCATGCTCAGCGTGAGGCCGAGCCCACGGGGCAGTCCCAGGACCTGGGCTCAGCTCACCCCATTGTGGGACACTCCCGCCACCTCAGGCCAGCTCTCCTGCCCAGCCCTGTTAGTCTCTAACTCCGGGGGCCATTTGGCCTCCCAGGGGACATTTGGCAACATCTGGAGACATTTTGGTTGTCACAATTGGGGGATGTTACTGGCATCTGGCAGGTAGAGGCCGGGGATGCTGTTAAACACCACAGGAGAGCTGCCGCAACAAAGGGTCCAGCTTGGAACGTCAATCGCACCTCCCGTTGCCATGAGTACACCTCCTCTAGCTAGGAAGGGCCCCATTGCGCAGGTGGACAGCTGGGGCTCAGAGAGGCTGTCTAACCTGCCCAAAGTCCCACAGCTTGTAAGCAGAAAACCAGCAGTAACAGTAAATCTTGGGCTCCTTTCACTGCCCTGCAGTTTCCACAAAACCTGTCCCCCCCCACCCCCGGGCAAGCCTGGGAATACCAAACACCCCTTCTTCTCCAAGAGAAGGAATAAACAGGGACCTCAGCCTGGATCCTCCATCTGACAGCCTGGCTTGCTCAGGCACCCTTAGATGGAGAGGGGTTGGAGACCCAGCTTCCCACCCAAAGCAGAACTGTTGGGAGGCGGGGGTTCTGGAAGAGATCACACCCCCATGCACACCACCTGGACAGACAGAAAAAAGGAGTCAGGAAATCCTCTGAAAGTTTTCAAAATAGGAGTTTCAGGGCAGGCAAATGCCCAGCATGGCCCAGGTCCACTACTGCTCCCCGTTCCCACAGGGCTCGTGACGTGGCCTCTCTGAGCCAAGGCTCCTGGATCTGTCTGGTGAGGCTCATGCCACCCACCACCCAGAACTTCCCACAGAACGGTGAAGTGTTGGGAGACCCCCGCCTACCCGGTAGCCCCTCTCAAGTCTATCAGCTGTGACATCTGCACAGTATCTGCCTATGTTCTGCATCAGCCACTGGGGTATTGGGACAGGGGTTTGGATAAGATGACCCTCAACAAGGCCCTCTCCTTCCAGGGACCGGGGGAATGTGGGAGCTGCACCCAGTCCCACAGGTGTTCCTCTTGGCCCTGGCCCTGGCCCTGCCCCACCTTGTCTGGCAGGCTCAACAACTCACCCATGTGTCTTTCCCCAGAGATCTCCCTGGATGTGGATGCAGACCGGGATGGTGTGGTGGAGAAGAACAACCCCAAAAAGGTACCAAACTACCAGGGCACATGGCCCTGGACTGGGGAGTCCTGGGGGGGCAGAGAGGCTCAGGAGGGAGGCTGCACGCAGCTGTTTTTCCTCCCACTAAGCACAGACAGCTCTCCTTTTACAGATGGGGAGACTGAGGCCCGGTGCAGGCTCCCACACCCAGCATGCCGGTGGCAGGGCCCACAGAGGAGCTGAGCTCCTTAGAGCAACGGCAGCAAAGCACCTCCCGGACTCTGTTCCCCCATCCACAGGATGGGACACGCAGTTCACAGAGCTGTCGGAAATAATAAATGTCCTGCCACAGAGGAGGTGCTGTCAAAGCATTTGCTCTCATTACTCTGCATTTTCTAAAAACTGTAAAACTGAATGAGAAGCAGAAGGTTGCACGCGTTGCTCTCAGTTCCAGGGATGTTATTTTTAAGGGTGCACACGCAGCCCCTCTCTTGTGTGATCCACCCATCCATTCATTCATCGTTCCTTCATCTGTTCCTGTGTTCACTCATTTATTCTCTCTTACCCTACATTCCACGCTCCCATCTTGCTCCCCCACAAAGGACCATTTTAATGGGTTTCGTGTGTTCCTTTCTGTCCTCATGATTCTTGCAAAACACACCGTGTGGCTGGCGCACCATTAACTTGTGTGGATAGCATTGTGTTCTGCATCCCATTCTCCTGGGTTCTTTCAACCTCGAGCCAGTTTTTAAGCTCCATTGGTTTTGCTCTGCGTACATCCTGTTTCTGTTTTCCATTTTCTGCCCGTCTGTATCCTTACCTTGTTGCCACGGGCCTATGCTACTCTCCTAATAACAACCTAAAGCCTGTTTTAAATTACATGTAGATGGATACTTGAAACAGTTAAATGAAAACAGCCCAGAGGGAAGCCTGGTCCTAGCAGCCAGCCCTAGACTGTCTGTACCAGGGGTGGGGGATTTCGCACCTGCTGGGGAGTCCCTTCTCCTCGGCTCCTCCATGGGACTCTGGCTTTTGGAGGCAGCCGGCTGCAAGGAGACCCCGGGTCTGTGTCCGTGGCCAAGCCACAAGGACTTGACCATGGAAGCCTCTGTGGAGCCCAGCCTCCCCTGAGGAGCTCTGCAGCCTTGGTGAAGTCACGCAATCCCTGTGGGCCTGAACTTTCTCAGACTCCCTCTATCTGGGTCTGTGAAGTTTCATATTTTCTCCACAATTGTCCCAAGTTCACCCCCAAATAGCACGTGTATGGTGCCCTAAATGTACCCCCAGGGCAGCTGCTCAGGGCTGGAGAATCAGAAAGGGATGGTGGGAAGAAGGGATGGTGAGGCCACGACCACAGGAGGACTGGGGTTGGCCGGGTGAAGGGAGACAGACCAGCTCCACGAGCGCAGGGACCTGTGAGGGAGGGCACAGGCCTGAGAGCCGGGGGCCAGCGAGCCGGGGCAGGTGGGAGGATGGACGGAGAGCCACCCGTCTTACCAGCCTTGCAGCCTGCAGTCAGGGATTGGGGTTTTATCCTAAGTCAACAGGGAGCCCCCGACAGAGCTTAACGCAGGAAAGGGACGTGATAACATGATCTGGTTGGAGCTTGTTCTATTACGGCCCTGGCTGCAGCATAGAGAATGGATCGCCTTGCAGGTCCCATTTGGAGCGCTCAGCATGTCTGGAAACAGCTGGGCGTCCGTCCGTCCAGACCTCTCCCCCTGATCCCCCCGGGGACTTCAGAGCCTGTCGTAGAATGTCGGCCTGTCCATTTCCCTGGCCGCCCTCCGTCTCCCTGCCTCCTCCCCCTCCAGGCACAGCGTCACCAGGCTGGACGTTCACGAATGCAGGGTCCGTTTTCGGAGCCCTGTGTCTCCCTCTGCCACCGCCACCCCCCCCCCCCCGCCCACCACCAGATGTGGGATTCTCGTCTGCCGAGTCATCCCTGCCCCGATGCGTGGTGGCTGCTCTTCATTCTCATCCTGGGGCTGTCTCTTTGGTGTCCTGGGGCGGGGATCTGCAGTGGGGCTGGGAATCAGCCAGCAGGTAGACAAGAAGGCGCTGACCCCTCTCCCTGGCGACGCAGGCATCCTGGACCTGGGGCCCCGAGGGCCAAGGGGCCATCCTGCTGGTGAACTGTGACCGAGACACACCCTGGCTGCCCAAGGAGGACCTGAACGATGAGAAGGTCTACAGCAAGGAAGGTGCCAGTGGGACCCACACTCGGGGTTGGGGGCAGGGAAGAGCAGTGGAAACACGCTCAGTCCTGGGCTGGCCCAAGGCTGAGGCAGGGGTGACCTTCGGTCTCCTGGGGATGGTGGACTCAGCTACCCACTCTTGGGGCGCCTCAGGGGCTCAGTCGGTTAAGCATCCAACTCTTGATTTCGGGTCAGATCATGATCTCAGGGTCGTGAGATTGAGCCCCGTGTCCGGCTCCTCACTGGGCATGGAAGATGCTGAAGATTCTCTTTCTCTCCCTCTGTACCTCCCTGCTCTGCTCGCTCACTCGCTCTCTCTGTCTTTCTCAAAAAAAAAAAAAAAAAAAAAAATCCACTCTTGCTAAAAAACAGAAGACAAAACTATTAATGTGGTTTAGTTGGAGCCATGCTTTTTAGCAGTTACACATACAGATACACATAGGAAAAGGCCTGGAAGGAAATTCCCAAAAAGTTACAGGAGGTCATAGTGTCGGAGGAGACAACCAGTCTCTATGCTGCCCTACAGTTCCCACAATACACGTGTGTGGGGCTTTCTGTCCCAGTTGGAAAAGTGACAATTATTTACGAGCCCACATTCCAGCCGCGTGTGTCTTAATTCTAACCTCCTCTGCATCTTCCCACCCCAGACCTCAAGGACATGTCCCAGATGATCCTGCGGACCAAAGGCCCGGACCGCCTCCCCGCCGGATACGAGATCATTCTCTACATTTCCATGGCCGACTCGGACAAAGTGGGCGTGTTCTATGTGGAAAGTGAGTGACCCCAGCACAGCCCCCCCGGAAGGTTCCATCCATCCGGTGCCCACTGAGCGGACCTCCCCGGGGCCCAGCTCTGCCCTCCACGCTCCCCAGAGCCACCCCTCAGTAGCGGTGGTTCCTGCAGGTGCAGGGGACCCAAGAGGGCCAGGACCCGCCTCTTCGTAACCATCACTGGGCACACTGTTGTCCCGTGAAGTTGAGAGGCCCCAGGGATAGGCCGCTCCTCCCTCAGAGGAGTCGGTAGTGATGCAGGTTTATGTACAACCCGAGGGCCCCTTCTTCTCATGAACCAGGTTTTTGAGGTCCAGCTTTTCTGGAGCCGTGCCACCCGCATGATACCGAAGGTGGGTTACCCACGCAGCACTCCCCCGGGTGCTTTCTGCCCATCTCAGGCTTTCTGGAGCCAAGAACTGCCTCCAACGTTTCAAGAGACCCCGATGAGGCTGTGGGCACCCACACAGACTGGAGCCCTGGCTCTTCCTGATGGTGACAGGGCATCCGGGGCCCCCGCTGTGTAGGGAACATGCTTCGGGCACAGAGCTAGTCCTCATAGCCGCTCGATCTGTCTCATTCTTTCTATAAATACGTGTTGAGCCAGGTGCTGTCCTCGGCACCTGATGCTGTTCTCAGTATGGGGTTCCCTGCAGTGAACTCTGCAACCTCACTCCCCTACAGCGGGAGGGGGTGGTCTGGTGAGGGAGGCGTGATAAGGAGCACAACCAGAGCAAATGACACCTGCCAAGTCCTAGGGGATACTGGGGGCAGAGGTGAGGCATCGCTGGGCCCAGTGGGGCCAGAAAGGACCCAAATCAACGGTGAGAAGGAACCAGCCGTTCGTGAGCTGAGGGAAGAGAGTTCCAGGCAGAGGGAGCAGAGGTACACACGAAGCAGAGAGCGGTGGACCGGCTTGGAGCGTTGGAGGAGCAAAAGGGAGAGACTAGAGGTGGGGGATGTGTTGGAGCCAAGGTCAGCGAGCTGGGCAGAGGCCAGGGCATGGGGGAGGGCTTGGGTTTTATTCGGAGTGCGGTGGAAAGCCATTAGAAGGTTTTAAGCAAGGGACTGTCAAGATCTGATTTATGTATTAAAAAGCTCTCTCAGCAAAATAGTTAGCTTTGCATTTTGCCCTGATGCGGGGTGGGGCTTCCCTGTGCGCCCAGCTGTCCGGGGGGCCCGGGATCTCTGGCCTACCTCTGGGGCCCCCTCGGGGCAGGCCCACTAGAGCCGGGGCAGACGCCGGAGGAGCTGGGCATGAGGGCCCGGGACCCTCACCGCAGGGAGTGATTTAGCCCGGACAGCAGCGGACAGCTGCCACCCGAAGCCAGCCGTCCTGATCCACCCTGGGCCCTGGCAGTGACCTCACGCAGGTTGGAATGTCCCCAGAGTCAGGCCGGCTCTGCTGCCCCAGGGGGCCAGGGATGTTGATGTTTACCCTGTGCGGTCCAAGGTTGCCACAGAGGATGGGGGTGCTGCGGCGCAGGCCTGCTCCTCTCTGCCGTGGCGTGGAACAGTGACACGCATTGTGTTCCTGGTAGTGACACCTGGATGTTATCTAGCGGGTTCTGTTCATTAATGGGAGTGGATTGCAGTCTGGCCCTGTAAGGACATCCCTGCCCCTCGCTTGCCATCAAGAGGGGCTCTGAGCAGACAAGCGCCTCGAGACCCCATTCCCCAGCCTGTCTCATCTGGGCTGCTGTCCTGTGGGGCAAGGGGGGCACAGTACTGGTGCAGCCATGACTCCACGACAGTTTTCCCACAATATGTGGAATCCTGGAAAGAACAGCGGGGGAGTAATCCTGCTGTGGCACAGTTGCCCCCTCTTCCGTGCAAACATTTCCAGGTTTTGTCAAAGCCTGAGCACACCTATGGGTGAGCATGTGTCATGTTACACAAATGGTTTATGTCACCTGTGTCCCCCAAGGGCAGGGAGCTGGAGGCCGAGGGACCCCGAGAGGGAGCTCTGGAGCCTGGGAGGCTCAAGCCCTGCATCGGGGCAAGTCCATTTACCAGCCCACGCCTGGGGCTCAGCTGTGACATGACCTGGGGATGATGAGAGGCATGACTACCCCTGCTCAGGTTGGAGACCAAACGAGGAGCATGTGTCAGGCACTCCCCACGGCAGCCGGACCACAGAATGCCCTCTGTAGATGGCGCTTGTTGCTTTTGCTGGGATTATTATCATGATTATTAATTATAATCCTTGCAACAGACAGAAGTCCCCAGTGCTGTTAGGAAGGCACTGGGTTCCAGCCTCAGATTCTTTCCTTTGGTCCCAAAGTTGGGGCCTGACCCCTTCCTATAACAATACAGTGACCAACTTGTCCCAGTTTGCCCAGGAACTTTCCTAGTTTTAACACTGAAAATCGCCCATCCTGGGAAATCCCTGAGTCCCAGGCAAACCAGGACGGTTGGTCGCACCATCAAGGAGTCTCCTTGGGAGGTGGAACGGCTCCAAGGTGACCAGAAGGGTTATGCCAAACCACACCACGCGCCGGCTGGTGGGGCCAATGCCTGGGGCCAAGGAGAGGTCAGGGTGGCTGGCAGGCCCAGGCCCAGGCATGTGGGCCACTCAACAGAAGGGCACTGTTGGTTCCCGCAGGGAGAGGCGGCCTGCACCAAGCTGGGGGCGGGGGAAGGAGGCTCCCTGGGACAGTGGCGGGATTGTTCCCACCACGGAACCGATGCACCTGGTGCCGGCCCAAGACCAGAAAGAGACACATGTAAATCGCAGGCCACGAGACTGTAGAAAACCTACATGCAGATGAGCAAGATCGTGTCCCTCCCCCTGACACAGCTTCCAGGCCAGACCCCTTCCCTCCCCAGGCCCAGGCGGACCTCCCAGCTGCCCCGAGTCCTGGGGACACTTTGGAGCTTCCTGCAAAGACAAGTCAGCTTCTAGGCCTGAGCTCTCTCCCCGGAGCCTCAGCTCGGAGTGCAGCCTGAATGCCTGGAAGAGAATGCTTTGATTATGCGGATCCATCTGGATCTAGTCGGCGATTAGGATCTACCCAGGGCGCTACTGTCTCTGAGTGAGAAGTTCAGCTTCGGTGTCAGGCCATGCTGAGCAACTTGGCACATCCAGGGTCCGAGTCTTTCTCATTTCTGGGGCCCACCCAAGGGAAGGGGAGGGGAGGTGTTATTTCTTTGCCTTCGCTCCTAGGCATCCAAACGCAAAGGCCGTGAGTTTGGCAGAAAGGGTCCCGCTAGCTCATTCACAGGCTCTCCTCCTACTGACACCCTCGGGGCCCAGCTGCGGCACCGATGGGTACCCATGGTTACCGGCTTTCACTAAGCTCCGGATGCTGTGTCATTTTGTCTTGCAATGACCTGTGGCCTAGGTGTGATATTATCCTTATTTAACAAATGGTAAACTGAGGCTCAGGGAGGTTAAGTGAATTCCCTGAGTTTTTGCTGCTTGTAAAGTCAGAACGATATTTGAGCCCAGGTCTCTCTGACTCTGGAAGTCATAGCCGCTAAGGTAACCTGCCCTCAGCAAGACGTCTGCCCAGGGTCCAGTTGGGCACATTGTCTTATGTCCTATGAGCTCGGGCTTCGGAGGTTCCTCCATTTAATTTGCTAGTTTTGATCACACACCCTATTTGTACGAGGACTGTCCTGGTTATGTGTCCTAACCCGTGGGTGACAGGTCATGAACTGTCGCGGTCATTGTTGACAATAAGTACCAAGCTGAGCCTGACTCTGCCCTTCCAGCTCCACAGGGCATAAAGAAACTCCTTCTGGAACTGCATAGGGTCCTCCCTCCATGCCTCTGGCACTGCAAGTATCTCCCCTCCTCACCGCACCCCACCTCTGCTACCCCAAAGGGCATCTCAAAGTCGGCCTCCCTCTGCTCACATGCGCCCCACCCTGCCTCCCGCCCCCACCCTCCCCACCCCAGTAACCTGCCGGTTGCTCTCTCCAGCTCTGTTAGGACACTTCCCACATCCGCCTTATCTTACCACCGGCCGAGCACTGCTCTGGGCAGACAGAGAAACGGCATCTTCACATTTCTCTCCGCTGCCCGCCTCCCCCCAGAGGTCCTCGGCCTTGCTGGGAACAGAGTAATTCTGCTCTAGCCCAAAAATTCTCCTGTAGGGTGTGGCGTGGGAGCCACGGGTGCATCCAGTAGACGTTTATGAAACACGACCACATGCCGCATTGGCCCTGGGCCCAGCCGGGCCTGTCTCTGCCCCCCAGGTGACAGTCTCTCAGGGTCGACAGGTAAACAGTGAGATCACACCCACTCAGAAGGGCTGTGATGGGCAAGGACGAGGGCTGCAGAAGGCCCACACAGGTCCCTGGCTTGGTCTCCGGGGGATCTGGGTGTACTTCCCAGAAGGGACACAAATCAAGGCCCAGCAGAGGGAAGAGTACTGTAAAGAGCTGGGGGGTTCCAGTGGGGCAGAAGCCCTGGGGGCACCTGCCTCTCTTCCCAGGCAAGAGACGCCACAGCCAGAGACCACATGTGGGCCTCCACGCCAACGCGGCTTCTGGATTTTGGGGTACAGATGGGCACATTGGTGTTTTGTTTGTCAAAGGGGAGCAGGAGCTTGGGGTTCAGAATTGCACCTGAATCGGAGTCCCAGCTCGGCCGCGTGCTGGCCGTGCGACCTCAGCAAGCCATTTCTCCTTTCTGAGACTCGGTTTCCTCATCCGTAAAGCAGGGGCGTAATATCCTTCCCCCACACCACTAGCTGCTCTGTCATCACCTGCTGTCGTTTCACGTGGGCCACTCCTGGGATTCGGCTCGTTTTATAGATGAGGAAGCCAGGAGCTAGAGAGGGGGCCTGGTTTGGGGTCACGTGGGGAGCGTGGCCGTGCTGGGGCGATGACCGGGCCGTGGCCCTTCTGGTGGCACTTCCTGCTTGTGCGTTTCTCCCTGTGTCCAGAGGACCAGTTACTCTGCCGTCTTGCCCCCCCCACCCCCCGCCCCAGTGACACCTCCCTGGCAGGGATAGGAGCCTGACCTTGGCCCTCCTCCCTCCAGACCCGTTTTTCGGCCAGCGTTACATCCACATCCTGGGCCGGCGGAAGCTCTACCACGTGGTCAAGTACACGGGCGGCTCCGCGGAGCTGCTGTTCTTCGTGGAAGGCCTGCGTTTTCCCGACGAGGGCTTCCCAGGCCTGGTCTCCATCCACGTCAGCCTGCTGGAGTACATGGCCGAGGTGAGGGCTCCAGGCGTCCACCGTGAAGGGCTGCCCCTGGGGACCTGGTGGGGTCCTTCCAGAGGGCCACTGTCAGCGGTCCTCACTATGCCCCACTCCCCTCAAAGCACCGGGTGGGGCCAAGCTTAGAGACCTCAATGCTCCCCAACGACCACCCACACATGTCAGCTGGGGTCCTCTGAGCTACACCCCAGGGATCCTCGTGCTTGCTTCACCTACTTCCCAGGGTTCCCTGTGGGTGATGTTTTCTGACATCCCCCACACCTGTCCCCTGGTCCTCCCCCTCCCTACAGTAGCGTGGACCTAGTTCTGAGGCACAGATCCCCAGGGGTTACTCCAGGGAGCAAACTGGGCCACACACATGAGGCTTATCGACTACTTATATGCCCTGCTTTTCCCTCCCCAGACGGACCCTTCACCCTCCCTGTGGGTCATACCACCTCTGACCACGGGCTGAACCCCAAATCCCAGCTGCAGGTCATGCCCCCACCCTATGGCCACACACCTCACTCACCGTTGTTCTTGGTTTTGGGAAACTGGACGAGAAGGAGAGCACCTGCCCCTCTCGAGGAGAGGCTCCCCTCACTTACAGTGTGTCCTACTGATGAGGACCTCTCATCCCAAAGACGCAGCCCCAGGCTCCAACCCCTGGCTGCCCTCCCAGACTCAAGGTCCCCTCCTCACTGTCACTTCCAGACTACTTTGGGGCAGGACACAGTGGGCTCTGTAGAAGGTGAGGCTGCATCTAGCTTAGATATTTATTTTAAGATTTTATTTATTTATTCACGAGAGACACAGAGAGAGAGGCACAGACACAGGCAGAGGGAGAAGCAGGCTCCACACAGGGAGCCCGACGTGGGACTCGATCCCAGGACCCCAGGATCACATCCTGAGCCGATGGCAGACACTCAACCGCTGAGCCACCTGGGTGTAACATGAGCCACCCAGGCGTCCCATAGCTTAGATTTATGACAACAGATTCTGGAGTCAGACTGCCTAGTTTCCAGCCCAGGAGACGTTGGGCAGGTGAATCTACTCCCTGTGCCTTCGCTTCCCATCTGTAAGACAAACAGCAGATGTTTCTGCTTCCTGGGGTGGTTGTGAGCATCCAAGCTTGTAAGAACTCATTCACAAAGCACCCTCAAGTCCCTCAGATGAGGAAAGGGAAAAAAGGCAGCCCTAACAGGACTGGACGGGGGAGGGCTTTTGCTCCCACCTGAGCTTGGAGCAGCTTGGCCATCAGGGCCTCAGACTGATCCCTCCGGCGGGCACCAGCAGAGACTCACGAGGCGGACCCAGGCAGGAAGGGCCAGCGAGGCCCATAGTCCCACCTGCCCCCATGGCCTCTGCCAAGGGCAGGTGCCCATTTCCTGTAGCTCTTCGAAGCCAACCATACAAAGGAACCCTGGAATCCACTCATGTTCCCCCAGGCTCCAGGCAAGCTTCCTGAACCTTTCCTTAAAGAACAATCTGGACATAGCAAAATTCCTCCAAACAACATTAAAATGCTCACCTGTAGAAAAGGACAAGGTGCCCAGAGCAGAAACAGAAGCAGGGGCAGGGCTGGCCCAGTTTCAGGAAGGGGCCTTTGATGGGGCAAGATCCGGTAGTGGTTCCCAGTATGGCTGCAGCAGCCTGACCCCCTGGGTTTAAATCCAGGCTCTCCCCTTGCTAACCACGTGACCTCGGACAGCTGCGAAACAGGTCTGTGACTAGAGGTCTGTGACTCAGTTTCCCCACCTGTGAAACAAGGGTTATAATAACAGCTCTGCCCTGTGGTTACTGTAAGGCAGAAGCAAAACGGCCCGTGTGGCACTCCCCCAGGGCCTGGCACACCGCCCGTGCTCAGCAAACGTAGCGTTGTTATCAGTTTCACCCACCCTAGAAGGCAGGTACGAGAGGTACCCGGACAAGACTCTGTGATCCCCTCCCTTCTCCCATGCCCAGGAGATTCCTCTGACTCCCATCTTCACGGACACCGTGATATTCCGGATTGCTCCATGGATCATGACCCCCAACATCCTGCCTCCTGTGTCGGTGTTTGTGTGCTGGTAAGCAATGGGCCACGGCGCCGGGAGGCAGCGCAGCAGAGTCACTATAGCTGGGGCTTCAGGGGCAGACCGACCTGAGTTCAGATCCTGGCTCTGTCACTTATCATCTCTGTGACCTTGAGCAACTCACTTGACCTCTCTGTGCCTCTGTTTCTCTGAAATGCTGACGTCACAGAGTCACTGTGGGCATTAAACGAAGCAGGCAAAGTATTAATCCAAGGTCCTGGCACAGCTTGTGCTTCAAAAATAATAGCTATCATTCCTTTTCTCATTCTTGGCCCACACCATCTGGTTGGGAGCCTCCTATGCAGTAGATGTTCAGCTCATCTTATGCAACACTCTTTTTTGAGCACCTATAATGTGCTAGACAGCTGCAGCAAGATGAGAAGTGAGAGAGAGGAGTCCCGGCAGGTGGATGCTGGCCATGACAAGTGGGATCCTGAGGCCCTGGGGTAGACACAGCTCTTCTTCAGAAATCTGGACGGGGGGGCGGGCAAGAGCCCCCCTTCTTGTTTTATGTGTTCGTGACCTTGGCAGACACCACACAGCAGCCTTTGCAAAGGTGACTGTGTGAACAGATGAGATGGCCTCGTCTTCCCAGCACAGCCCAGAGGTGCCAGCTGCTTGTTGCCACCTCAGTTAGACTGGCCCTGTCCCTCCTCACCCTTCCTCCTGGCCTCCCTCTCTTCCCTGAACCTCTCAGCATGAAGGACAATTACTTGTTCCTGAAAGAGGTGAAGAACCTGGTTGAGAAAACCAACTGTGAACTGAAGGTCTGCTTCCAGTACGTAAACCGAGGTGACCGCTGGATCCAGGTGAGGCACCATGGGCTGGGAGAGATGTGGCCCACGGCTCAGGCAAGAAGAGTTGGCCAGCAGCTCCATGTATGGGAATTCTGCTGTTGGCTCATACGCACACATGTGCACAGACACATAACTGTATAAGGTGATTCACTGCAGCGTTGCTTCTTGAAGTAGCAAAAGACTGTAAAACAACCTAAATATCTATCCACGAGGGACTGGGTACAGTGGAGTACTATACAACAGCTAAAAAGAAGCCAACCTATAAATACAGAATGCACTTCAAATTAAGGTGCTACTTGCAGGAAAATGAACATAAGGATGTTATTGATTATGTTTTAAGAAATGGGGTTGATATGAATGCAAATATGCTTAGAGTGTGCAGAGACTATATGAAGAAGGATATGTAAGGAACCATTGCCATTGCTTGGTAGTGAGGAAAACTATAGAGGCTGACTCGTCGACGGCTCTCCTTGGTGTCCCCACAGGATGAAGTTGAGTTTGGCTACATAGAGGCCCCCCACAAAGGCTTCCCTGTGGTACTGGACTCACCCCGAGATGGAAACCTGAAGGACTTCCCAGTGAAGCAGCTTCTGGTGAGATGCTGAGGGCCACCTCGGGGTGGGGCATGGGGGAAAAAATCCTGGGGGCTCTTAAAGAACAGAGAGTTCCGGAGACCTTGGGCACCCCTTGACAAGTTAGTCTGTTGCCCACTGCTTCCATCTTCTCATCTGCAGAATGAATCAGTTGGGGTAGTGACCTCCATGGTCCTTTCCTTGAAGAGTTTTCTCATAGGAAAGTGTGACACTTCCCCAGGGCCTGGCACACCACAAGTGCTCAATAAATGTACCATTTGTTATCAGTTTCACACATTTTGGAAGGCAGGAGTAAAAAGCCACCCGGATGAGATTTTTTGATCCCCTGGATTAAAAAATTTACTCAGAGGAGAGTTTTCTTGTAGAAAATGGGAACTAGGGGGATCCTTGGGTGGCTCAGCAGTTCAGCGCCGGCCTTTGGCCCAGGGCACGATCCTGGAGTCCCAGATCGAGTCCCGCATTGGGCTCCCTGCATGGAGCCTGCTTCTCCTTCTGCCTGTGTCTCTGCCTCTCTCTCTTTCCCTATGTCTATCATGAATGAATGAATGAATGAATGAATGAATGAATGAATAAATAAATAAAATCTAAAATAAATAAAATGGGAACTATAGGAAAGAGGTGGAGTGGGGGTCCGTCCCCAGCCCCATCCCCAACTTGCATAAAAATGAGTTTCTTTCTTTTTTTAATATTTTATTTATTTATTTGACAGAGAGAGTGTGTGCACATGGGTGTGCATGGCCAATGGGGAGGGGGAGGGGGAGAAGTAGGCTCCCCACTGAGCAGAGAGCCAGATGCAGGGCTCAATCTCAGGATCCCGAGATCATGACCTGCGCCAAAGGCAGACCCCCAACCAACTGAGCCATCCAGGTAACCCAAGAAAAATAAGTTTCAAAGAGGAAAATTATACTTAAATGTCAAAAATCATGGTTCTAACCTCAAAGCTCATTGAAGGTATGGTTTTCAGTTTGTGTGGGGTTTTTTTTTAAGCAATCTGACCTCCTGGTTCTAGAAGCCATTACCACTCCCACTTATGCCCTTAACCACTGGTTGAGTGAGTAAGGACAAAACCAAAATCTCACCTTCCCCCTCGAACAGGCAGGGCGGTTTGGATAGAGCACGAGGTGGAGACTGGGACAGATCAAGAGTTTTTCCCGAGGTCGCAGGCAGGGCAGCCTCTGCTTGAGTCCGGAGACATTCATGGTTCACATGTACATCTTGGGAACCTTCCCTAACCTAGTGCCCTCACCACAGGAAGATGGTGGTAGAGCCTGGCCTTGTATCTCCTTCCACCCCTTGACCGTGGACAAGCAGCTTAACCTCTACAAGCCTCAGTTTGCTGGGAGGCCTTGGTAACCGCTACTGGAGGCCAGTTTGACTCTACCCCTCTTCCCATGTCACCACGTGCCTTCGGTGCTCCAAGCTGGCCTGGCTCCAAGGTCCCAGGCTGCACCGTTCCTGGTGACCCGGGCCAAGCCCGGCTTTGTGCCACGTGCTTGCCCGCCTGCGTGATACCCTAAAGCCCAGCTGCCCAGCTTCCAGCAAGTCACACCTTGTCATCTGGGGCTCCCAAGCAAAAAAGCCCTAAGCTGCAGCTGTCCACGTCACTGGACACGGCTGTCCCTTGAGCCTCTCAGCTGGGCCAGGATAAGCTACATCTTCCTACCCCATGCAATTTTTTTACAAGAACTTTTATCAGGCAAGCTTAGTTCCAGCCCCAATGCAAGTTCCCAAGTGAGGCCCCTACTTTTTCACTGAAAAATCCTGAAAGGAACCTTAAAATTCAAGAGTCACTGGGGTTACGTTGTGTGCCAGCTCTAATTTTTTGGAGCTCTGTTCTAAGCAGGATTCGGAGGCTCCCTGTGGGCTCAGGGAACAGATACAGTTGGCTGGGAATGGGCCGGGATGCTGTGTATGTTGCAAATCTGTCATTCCTCATGTATCGGTCAGCTTTTACTAGGTAAGCCTGCAGTAACAAACAATTCCCAAATCTTCGTGGCTGACGAAGACAAAGGTCCATTTCTCACTTGTGATTCTGTGTTGACTGTGGGCTGGTTGTCCGCGGCCCGGCCTCCTTGTGCCTTCCCCATTCTAGAGCCCCGGCTGCAGGAGCAGCCCCAGCCTGAGAAATGCCATTCTCCTAGCACGAGGAGAAGAGAAAGATTTGGCAGACATACACAGCGGAGCTGATGGCTTCTGCTCTGAACTGGCACATGTCATTTCCGCTCATATTTCACTGGCCAAAGCAAGTCACATGACTGGGTCCAACACTGGGTGGGGAATTCCCTTCCTTCTGCTGGGAGATACCACATACTAACAATGGCTCAGGATACAAAATCCTCTTACTGGGAAGAGGGTAGCAAGTCTCTGGGAATGATGGTACCGTCTACCACCCTCCCTCTAGTACCTAAACCAATACCTCTTTTACAGATGGGGAAACTGAGGGTCAGATAAAGAAAGAGATGAGCAGGGATGTCAACAGCACAAAAAGCAAACCACCCCTGAAGTCACCACTATGTGTCTGTGATGTCTCTGTGTCTAGAAACAGGCACATGCAGAGACCCCGTGCACACATACACACACACACACACACACACACACTAATACACACTTATATACCTCCATGCATGCCCACACTGGCCAGCATACCCACAAACTCAGCCTCCCCATACCTTGCCCCTATTCTTCAGTGGGAATAAGAAGACTGTGGGTGACCCCCTAGAAACCAAATGCCCACAGTGCCAGACCCAAGGTGGTGTAAGAGTACTCATCAGAGGGTGACTGAGCTGGGGCTGAGGACCTCTGGCTACAGAAGGCTAATGATGGGTGTGTGCCCCCTGCCCAGGGCCCAGATTTTGGCTACGTGACCCGGGAGCCCCTCTTCGAGCCTGTCACCAGCCTTGACTCCTTTGGGAACCTGGAGGTCAGTCCACCAGTGACTGTGAACGGCAAGACCTACCCCCTAGGCCGGATCCTCATCGGGAGCAGCTTTCCTCTGTAAGAGGAGCCAGGGTTGGGACGGTGGGAGCAGGTGGGGCCGGGGAGTTACTCTTTCTCTTTAGGAGTGGCCTGGGGGGCTCACACATGGAGGGGTTGGCTGGGAGAATCTAAAAAGATACAGACGCTCTTAAAAATAAAACCAAGTTAGCCTTTATATCTTAGTAGGACTTAGGATCTAATATAAAACTAAATAAATAGTTTTTCCCCAAATGGGAGGTTGTATAATGAGATTATAAACCAGGTAGGGAAGGAGCGAAAGAGTCCATAGGAGGTAACCGAAAGAGGCTGAGTAGGAGAGTACTAATAAGTCCTTGGGGGTGCCCATATACAAAAGAGGGTGGAGAAGACATGGCCCTTCCCAAAGTGTGAGTCCCTAGCTCCCTGACCTGTCCACAACACTGTCACTCCCTCCCCAGGGGACCCACTTCCCAATGAAAAGGCAGATTCTTCCTTGATCAAGACAGTCACTGGGAAGAGTGAGAACTGTGGGTCCTCATTTCACAAAAGGGCTACCAGGAACCTGCATATATGGGATCAGCCAGGATTTGGGCACCAAGTCCCTCCAAGCCACATGGGATGCTCTACCTTCTGGAAGAGGCAGTGCCTGTGTGTCCACCTCCCCTCTTCCCTCCACTCAGTAGTCATTCATCCATTCAGCAAATATTTCCCATGGACCAACCTGGTGCCATCCATGGTGCTCTAAACATGAAGCCCAGCCCCTGCCTCCAAGGAGACAGTGGAGATCACAGACATGAAACAGCAGAGGTGCAAGGGAGGACCATATACAGTGACAGAAAAAATCATAGGGAGCCAGGGGAACCCAAAGAGGAGTCTCTAACCCCCTTGGGGAATCTAGGGGGGGCTCCTTAGAGACAAATATTAATTGAGGGCCTTCTCTGCCAGGCACTGTGCTAGGCTCTAGGGGTACATCAGTATCCCTGCATGGAGCCTGCTTCTCCCTCTGCCTATGTCTCTGCCTCTCTATCTCACTGTGTGCCTATCATAAATAAATAAAATAAAAAATAAAAATAAATTTAAAAAGGCAGTGACTTGGGAATCAAGGCTTGAATGAGAAGGGAGCAGCCATGGGAAGATCAGAGGGAAAGAGCATTTCAAATAGAAGGATCAGGAGGGGAAAGGCTTGAGGGGGCAGCAAGCTTAGGAAGTAGAACAAGGAGGAAGGAAGGAGAGGAGGTGACAGATCCAGGCAGAGGCCAAATCAGAGAGGAATTTCTTCCTCTGGCAAGGTACTGTGAGGGCCTTTTTTTTTTTTTTTTTTAAGATTTGTTTATTTATTCAGAAAGAGAGAGAGAGAGAGGCAGAGGGGGAGAAGCAGGCTCCATGCAGGGAGCCCGACATAGGACTCGATCCCGGGCCTCCAGGATCACACCCCGGGCTGCAGGCGGCGCTAAACTGCTGAGCCGCTGGGGCTGCCCCTGTGAGGGCCTTGAGTGATAGTTTAAGGGTCCCGGGGAGATCAAAGACCTCAGAGTCACAAATCAGGTAGAAGGGCTTCCTGGAGGAGGTGTCACTTGAACTGATTAAAGATTGAAGTTAAGTAGAAGATAATGTAACAAAGAGGCACATGGCCTGGGGTAGATTTTGGAACCATGCCTGTGCCCTAGCCCCCTCCAGCAGCCCCTGCAGGACCCCTGAGCCCAGAAGCTGGCCTCTTTATGCCCCCTGACACCCTCGGGAGCTGAAAGGGGTGAAGGCTGGGCTCCATGTCCCTCATACAGGACACGGCGAGAGCTAAGGCCCCTTTCTTTCTCCTTGGGCACAACTGCCTCCCTGGCAGCACCAGGGTCTCTCAGCCCCGTGGCTCAGGCTCCTCCCCGAGCCTTTTGCTGACACCACCCTGGATCCAGGCTGGGTTCCAGGGGCTGCACTCCTGCAGGCCCTCTGGCGAGGCAGGCGCAGCGCAACACCATCTGAAGAGCTGCCCCCTCCCCACCCCTGCCCCAGGTCCGGCGGTCGGAGGATGACCAAGGTGGTGCGGGACTTCCTGCAAGCCCAGCAGGTGCAGGCGCCCGTGGAGCTCTACTCGGACTGGCTGACTGTGGGCCACGTGGACGAGTTCATGACCTTCGTCCCCATCCCGGGCACAAAGGTGAGCTGGCCCCTGAGGCTGGAGTGACTGGGATGACGGGGAACCCACACGCTACCAGCTCTTGTCAGCAGAGGGCAGGACCTAGAGGTGGTGGCTGCATCGCGGAAGAAGGAAGTAGGCTCAAGCTGGTTCGCTTGTTGTCGCTGCGGCTGGTAAATTTTTAACCCAGGGTAGCAAAATATTAGCATTTCACCGTGTAATCAATATAAAAATTATTAATGAGCGATGCTGCATTCTTTTATTCATGCCAAGTCTTCAAACTCTGGTGCGTATTTTACTCCTCACAGCACATCTCAGTTCCGATTAGCCACAACTCACGAGTCCAAGAGCCACAGGGCTGTGGCTACTGTATTGGCCGCAAGGCTCTAGGGAGCCATGGGGTATGGGCCGGGGCCTGTTTCACTTTCTGAAGGGCAAGGGATGGCTGCAAGTTCCACCCTGGAAAAGTTTTGCAAATGGCCTGTCCTCTTGGCCACGTGCAGAAGCTCTTCCACCCTGAAGAAGAAGCCATCGTAGACTCTGAGCTTTGACTCCATGGCGTTGCTGAGGTGGAGGAGTTTCTAGAGCAGGAAGGGTGAAAGACGCTGCTCTGACACAGAGAAAACCCTGCCAGGCAGGCCGCCCTTGCCACTCGGCACGAGGAGGCCCGAGACCATGGGTATCCGGGGCTCTGAGCCCCCTGGGACTCCCTCGTGCTACTTGGCCACGTCCCCTCGGCTGACACTGTCCCTCTGGACGTCCTCTCGCAGAAATTCCGGATGCTCATGGCCAGTACCTCGGCCTGCTACAAGCTCTTCCGAGAGAAGCAGAGGGAGGGCCACGGGGAAGCCATCATGTTCAAAGGTGAGTGCCCAGGGGACCTTGGCAGGGAGTGGGGAGCGGAGCGCCCAGGGAGACGTGCAGGAGGACAGGGCAGGTGAGCACGTTGCCCCTGAGCATCCAGCTCCGCTTCCCTGGGCGGCTGGGCTGCTCCGGCCTGTGAGGTCAGCACGGTCGTAAGCAGCCCTGGCCTCTGTGGTCAGCCGGACCGTGAGCTGCCCCCTGCTCCTTATCAGCAGCAGCCCCAGACGCTTCTTCAGGACCTAGTGTACACTTTAAATGGCACCAGGATCACACCCAACCTCTCAAAAGAGAGTTAAGTGACATGTGATCTGTATTCGAGAAGCTTAAAAAGGAGACAGAGGGGGCACCCAGGTGGCTCAGTGGTGAGCGTCTGCCTTTGGCTTGGGTCATGATCCCACATTGGGATCCTGGAGTCCTGGGGTCGAGTCCCACATTGGGCTCCCTGCGGGGAGCCTGCTTCTCCCTCTGCCTGCGTCTCTGCCTCTCTCTGTGTCTCTCATGAATAAATAAATAAAATCTTAAAAAATAAATAAATAAATAAATAAATAAATAAATAAATAAATAAATAAATAAAAAGTGACAGAGAAAAATATACACAACGCAGTTTAGGGGCAGGAAGAAAAGTGGGAACAGATAGACATGATTTATAGTCAGACCTCATCACTGTCAGTCCCAGAGTGAGAAATTATCTGCTTAATTGGGACATTCACTTAATTGGGACAGAGGTAGATGGGGATTAGGTGTGCTCTTAAATTAATCATGGAAAGAGGGAAAGCTGATCGAGTGGAGACGGTGAGCCAGGTTAGAGAGGCCGTGACGGTTTCTTCTGTGTTTTTCTTAAATTACTCTGTGTCGCTTTTCAGGATGGTGTCTCCAAACTCCCTACTCCCAAAAGTCGGGTTACTGAAGCTAGTTGATACTTATACATACATCACTGCCCTCCACACCCCAAGGCAGCGTTCCTGACGGACTGGTGTCCAGAACAGACAGGGCCAAGAGACAGGGCCCTGTGTCCTTTTTTGATTCCCTGCCTTTGGGAAATTTTTTACTTGGATTGGCGGGTACAGGTCTGGATTTTCCAGAGCCTTCTTTCTATATTAAACATACCCTAAAGTTACCCATAGAATAAAGAAACCGTTATCTTTGTACAAAGGAGTCCAAGTGGTGGTGGGGAGATGGTGCAGATACACGGTGCGACAGCCCCGATCTCTTTGGCACTGACAAGCTGCAAGACTGGGGAGTGCAAGGGACTAGCAGCCTCTTCCTAGATTAGGCAAAAAGAAGGAGAAGGAAAATAAGAAGGAGTAAGGGGAGGAGGAAGAAGAAGAATTATTATTAAAGCTCAGGCTCTGGAATCAGACTGCCCGGTCTGCATGCAGCGTCTGCCACTAGCCCTTGAACAAGTCATTTAACTTCACTGTGCCTCTGTTTTCCCATTTTTAAAAATTTTTTATTTATTTATTCATGAGAGACACAGAGAGAGAGAGAGGCAGAGACACAGGCAGAGGGAGAAGCAGGCTCCATGCAGGGAGCCCGATGTGGGACTGGATCCTGGGACTCCAGGATCAAGCCCTGGGCCGAAGGGAGATGCTCAACCGCTGAGCCACCCACGCATCCCTGTTTCCCCATCTTTAATGCTAGCAGCCACCTCATAAAAATGTAGGAAAGATTCCTGGGTTAATCCACATAAAACATCTAGAACAGCGTCTGTCACATAGTAGGTGCTCGATGAGTTTAGGTATTACTAACCAGATCAAAAGCCATGTGTGGAGTAGGAGACAGGTGCAGGCACAGACCAGGGCAGGGGCAGAGTGTGCGGCAGGTCTGGAAAACAGGAAGGTTGACCTCTGGGCATCCTGCTTTTGCCACACTCACCCTGGTCAGCTGCTTGTCCTTAGAAGCAGGCTCCAGGTGGGAGACGCAGGTACCTACTGGTGCCACCCCACCCTGTGGCCAGAGAGAGAGCAAGGCACCACCACCTCTTCCCTGGCCCAGGCAACACGGCCCACTCTGGAGAAAGCAGTGTCTGCTGCTCTGCCCTGGCAGAGGGGGCCTGCTTTCCCCGGGGGGGCTGCCATCCTGTGCCCCAGCCTGTCCCAGCCCCATCTCCCTCCTCCCAGCAGTTAGCCCAAAAGCTGGGCGGCTGACAGAGGGGAGCACCCAGGATGGGTTCCCCAGGGCTAGACTGTCCCCTGTGACCTCTGACCTCCACAGGCTTGGGCGGGATGAGCAGCAAGCGGATCACCATCAATAAGATTCTGTCCAATGAGAGCCTCGTGCAAGAGAACCAGTACTTCCAGGTGAGGGCGGAGCAGGGGGCCCTGGGAGGGATGGAGGTTTCGTACCCTGTGACCCCTTTCACATCCTCAGGGCTTCCACAGGGAGTGACCAGGGGTTCAGGGCCTCCAGGAGCATTCAGTCCAGCCTCCCTGCATTGCTCCTATGCTAAAACCAAAGGCTAGATGGAGGGACAAAGACAGAAAGGGCAGGTCAGCAGAGGCCAGGAGCAGACAGGAGACCAGGGAAGGAAAGGTATCAGCAGTGCTACAAAAAAAAAAAAAAAAAAAAAAAAACACATTAGGCTCTGTAAGGCCAGAGCTCTTGACATTTGGGGTAGAGACACCCCTTCAACAAATGATGCAGGGGCGCCTGGGTGGCTCAGTCAGGTAAGCCGACTCTTGATTTTAGCTCAAGTCTTGATTTCAGGGTTGTGAGGTTGAGCCCCACATTGGGTTCCACATCCAGCATGGAGCCTACTTTAAAAATAAATAAAAATAAAATAAAAAATATGCAAGCTACGGACCTGCCCTCTAGAAAAATGTGTCAATATACGCCCTGGATTTTTATTTGTTTTAGGGGATCAGAGCTCCCTGAAGCAAATTTGCCATGGGTGGATCCCACCTCCTGAGTCCCTGTCTCATTTCTGCCTAAAAGCGTGATTTCTATGATCTTCTTCTGTCTCGCTCTATTGCTACTGTCACCGGGCCGTGGTGGGAGGGGCACTGGAGAGGTGGCAGGGGGCTGGGTGAGCCTGGAAGTCTCCCTGGAGTGCAGGGGCCCAGGGTCTGCTGCTTAGACAGGAGCAGGGTAGACGAAGTGGCAGGAGTGTCCTCCCTCACTGGCCTGCCCTACCCTCCTCGTCACCCAGCGTTGCCTGGACTGGAACCGTGACATCCTCAAGAAGGAGTTGGGGCTCACGGAGCAGGACATCATCGATCTCCCCGCTCTGTTCAAAATGGATGAGCACCGCCAGGCCAGGGCCTTCTTCCCAAACATGGTGAGGCACTCCGGGCCCCCAGTTCGTCTAGGCCCATTAGGGCAGCCAGACCCGGGAGGGACCCCTGGGTGGCAGAGGCCGTTGGGTCGGGAGATCCAGGTCCCCATCCCGGCTGAGCGGCTCTGCGGCCTCGCCCACCCAGCCCAGGCCCTTGCCCTCTCTGGGCTGCATTCCCTCCAGGGGTGACAGGCTCATCCTAGCCCCTCCTGGGATCCTGGGACATCCTTTACCCTGACAGATAGGAACGTGCTCTCTAAGTTAAAGAGGCCTTTATGGACAGGAGGGATGCATGTTGTCATAGAAGAGAGCCTTCTAGGAGCCGGAGGAGGTTAGGACACACACACGCACGCACACACAGAGGCACACTTGCACACACATGCCGATTCGGACATGTGTAACCACGTGCAGGTGCTCGTACACGCACACACATGCAGAGGTAGGTCGCCGGGTTTTCCACTTGAGCTCTGCCACATGTGAGCCGCCTAGCCCCCTCTGTGCCTCGGTTTCCTACTCTGTAAAGAGGAGATGATGGCCACGCCTACGTGGGAGGGGAAGGGGAACGTCCCACGAGCTTAGAACGGGGCCCGGTGGGTAGCTGGCGCTCACTGAGCAGGCGCTGATGCCGCACCCCGGTCACAGGTGAACATGATCGTGCTGGACAAGGACCTGGGCATCCCCAAGCCCTTTGGGCCCCAGGTGGAGGACGTGTGCTGCCTGGAGACGCACGTGCGCTCCCTGCTGGAGCCGCTGGGCCTCTGCTGCACCTTCGTGGACGACATCTCGGCCTACCACAAGTTCCTGGGGGAGGTGCACTGCGGCACCAACGTGCGCCGGAAGCCCTTCTCTTTCAAGTGGTGGCACATGGTGCCCTGAGCCCGCGGGGGGCTGTGGGGTGCAGGTCTCAGCCCATCCATAGCTGATTTTGTGGCTGGACTGGACCTCGTGGTTCTTGGGATTGATTGCAAGACGCCCATCAATCAGCAACAACGGTCAGGAAACTTTGGGGGTGGGGAAGAAAAGGATGATTACTTCCAGGACCTGGACATTGCACGGCACACCTGGGGCCACACAGCCAAGTCGCAGGGAGAGAGAGAGGCGGCACAAGCCTGGGGTCTGCTTTTTGGGGGGGTGGGGGGGGGTGAGGACCTAGGGTTTTGTAGGCTCTTCTTTGTCCATGAATTTGAAACGTAAGAGCAGGAATTCAAAGCACAGGACAAGGAAAATCAAGGGGCCCGAAATAGTCAGCTTTAGAAAGCAGCTAAGATTTCTAAAACAGAGGAGCCTGGGGAAGGAGGAAGCCTGGCGTTTTATTTAGTCCTGTGGCTGGCAACGTGCTTATCGCAGATAGCTTTCTTTGATGTGGGCATCTCAGCAGTCCAAGCCCAAGTCAGGCACTTGTATAACCAGAAAGAGAAAACCCAACTGTCAGAGCTCCCATGACAGGGGGCCTTGGCACCTCCCTCCCCCCTTCCTTCTCCAGACCCCTGGCACACACACCCCCCAGAGCTCCCCCCTGCCTGGCAAGGACTTGACAAGGACTGGACTGCCCCACTGGGAGGCCTCCAGGGAGGGGGCACGTATTGGGGACATCGGTACCTTGCCATCTCTTAGAAGGGCCCCAGCATCCACCAAAGTCACCCCCAGTGAACCTCAACCCTTCCTTTCTGAAAATAGCTGTGCATTGGGCCAGTGTCTATATAGCCCTGATATGAAAAACAACAAAAAACCTCTATACCCAAACCATTCCCCAAAGAGTCCTTAGTCTCTTGTCCAAAACTGAAGGAGGAGAGAAAGGAAGGAGGTTCTGAAGGTTCTGGGATCACCAGTTCTGGCAGCCATGCCCTGAGGGCCAAGGTAGATCCTGTGGAAAGGGACCCCGGGGCCCCAGATGTACCTTGAGCTGCTGTCATTCCAAATTCAGCTCCCTTGGGGTGTCCAGCTGGCTGCTTCCAATTATTCATTCCTTCCCAGCCTCTCTCAGATCCCCTTGGCTTTCTCTCTGCAGTGTAGACAGCACTGACTAGCTTCCCCATTCCCTGAGGGTCCAATAATTGAGCTTAGAACCTTCCCCCGAAGTGAATTTTATCAGAACAGACCTCTCCATTTTCAAGACGCTCCTTATACCTCATCTTTGTGATGGACACAGGCTCTCCAAATGCTTGAGGGGTTCCCCCCGGACCAGCATCCTTGTACCTGAGAGGGCTGTGGGTGAAGATGCCCAGGCTCAGCCGTATCCTTCTCCTGCCTGGTTCCCCGTTCTCTGGGCAGTCCTTGGTCTCCCTCCTCGCATGCCTCCACTTCCTACTCCTCATGCCATCCCTCCAGGCAGCTACACGGAGACTTTTTCACCACCAGCCAGGCTCAGACCTGCCCTTATGGTATAAATAAAGACCCATCTGTTCTCCCTAGACCTTAGACTCAACATATAAGGACCTGGCCTGACCCCCAGCCCAACCACCAGTTCTAGGCCAGCAGCTGGCCTATCCCATGGAAGTTCACCAGCACATTTGCTGAACATCCTCTCATTTGGACATAACTAGTTTAAGTCCCTGGCTCCAACCCAAAAGATTCAGTTTCAACTAAAAAAAAAGTTCCTTTAGGCCCAACTGTTGTTGGGAGAATAAGTGAATTATAATTCTACTTTGAGGATTAAAAAGAACCAATTCATAGCCAATGAGGTTATAAATGTGTGTTCTCGGGAGAACAGGATTTTCTTCTTGGGTTATTTCATTTTTTCATTCAGAAAACATTTGTCGTGTGCCTACTAAGTGCCAGGCTCAGTGCTGTGCTGTGAGGATGTGGTGGTTAGCAGCACCCTGGTCCTGGTCTCTGCCTTATGGAGCCAGCCAGTTCTCAACATGCAGTGCCCACATCTGAATGGCCAGCACTTGTCCTTTCAGTGATGTGCTCTTTTGAAGTGCCAACCCACTATATTCAGGAAATGCACAGGGCACAGAAATTCCTGCAAGTCACTATTTTGGATGAAGGCAAAGGGTTCCTTTTCAACCAGCCCTCCTTTCCCATCCAGCTGGGCCAGTACCATCTGACAGATCAGACCCCAGAGCCTTCAGAAGCTGTTGTACCCCTGCCTTTGGGGGGCCAAGCCCCAGATCTCTGCAACCCCAGAGCTGAAAACACCAAGTGCCTATTTGAAGGTGTTTATCCTGAGACTTAGAGTTTGTCGTGTGTGTGTGTGTTTGTGTGTGTGTGTGTGTGTTTAGTTACTGTGGGGTTTCAGGTTTTCTCTCATTTTTTTTTCTAGTCTACCTTAAAGGGAAGTGAGCACCTCCCATGTGGAGACAGTGTGTGTTTATAGATTTTTCTAAAACTCTCCCCATAGATAAGTTGGTAATTTCTGATGATTCTGGAGCCTCCAGGACTCAGATATCTATTCCCATTTTGCTTGCCTCCCGCCCCGTGTGACTACCCTCCGCGTGCATACCTCCCCCATCCCTGTGGACTCCTTGCTCTTCCCCACCCCCCAGTTTCTATAAATGTAGGCCTAGGATACATTTCTGTGTTGCAAAACTCAGCTAAGTTCCTGTTTCGATCTTTATGTTGAAATATTTTATCTAAGAGGGAAGGGGGTGCCATGAAGATGGCAAGAAGCAGGGCACAATTTCAACTTTCTGGATGAGAGGCCATGATGAAGATCGAAAGATGTTTGGGGAAGAGCCTAATTAAATAGCAATAAAATAAACCATCAGAGGGGAAGTCATGTGTTGGTGTGATGTTCATTGCTGCTTCATGGACACAGCTGGAGTGAAGCAGGGCAGACGTGGACCCCATTCTGGTCTTGCAGCCCCTGATTTTCTGGGTACAAGGTCAGGGCTCAGCAAGGGTGTCTCAAGAGTTTGGAATCCCCCACACTTTCAATGGATGTGTATTACATGGCCACCACCCAAGGTCAAGACCAATACCCACAATAAAGTCTGGCTATGTTTTCTGGTGGTGTTCCTCAGAAGCAGACACTGAAATGAGCATTTGAGAATAAGTGATTTGTTGTTTATGAAGTGCCTCCAAGAACAATCAGGAAGGGAGTGGAGGGAGTGGGACAAGGAAAGCGAAGAAGCCAAACAAGAATGTCACTTGAGGCAGGACGGGGGGGGGGGGGGGGGGGGGGGGGGAACAAAAAAAAAAAAAAAAGAATGTGACTTGAGGTGTAACCTCAACCTGATTACTGGAGAGCTCTGATGCATAAGTGCAGCTCAGAGTTGTCCCTCCTGGAGGCAGAGTTCTGCACACCCGCATAAGCCAGTCATTGGCTATGGGAACTTTGGCTCTCTGAATGGGCGAGAGGGCACCAGTAACCCATGAGCAATCATCCAAAGAGGATCACAGTTGCCATTACCAGCAAAGTCACAGAGGCTGGGGAATGCGTTCACAAACCGAAAATGATCCATCAAGGCACCAACAGTGTCTACTGCTCTGGATCATATCATGTTCTTATAATGTGGAATTGTTACACGTGGGCATTTGTGATTTGACCCATGGTATAAAAACCCATTCTACATAGCCATAGTCTAGCAGCGTCTTTGTGAACAAACTCTCTAATGTCCTGAAGTAAAGCCACCTAGTTGCTTGCTGAGCCTGAAAACCACTCCTAAGCTTTTTGGGATCTACCTGGGGGCTTCTTGCTCCTTGGCCCCATCTTGGACTTCTGGATTGATGTCTTGCTGAAACCATCTTAGAGGCCACTGCAAAATAAGTCACTAGTTCTTGTACTCTGAGGCTAAACCCATAGGCCCAGCTCTCTGAGGTCACACTTCCCTTTTATACCCAACTAAGGTGGCCCAAGCCACGGCAAGAGCAATCTTCACTGGAGTTTCGTCATCCACCAATTTCTAGACTCCCCAAGGGATGCTGATGTGTCAAATCCAGTCTGGTGCTTTCATATCTTGGCCACTGACCTACCTCAGGATTGCTGGAAGTCACCCTGAGACTCCTAGAACAGCACTTTCCAACAGAAATAAAATGCAAGCCACACATGTAATTTTAAATTAGTAGCCACATTTTAAAAAATTAAAAAACCAGATGAAACTCATTTTTATAACATGTTTTCTTTAACCTAACATATCCAAATTATTATAATTTCAATATGCAATAAAAAACTTTAAATATCCATGAAATAGTTCACATTCTCTTTTTTTGCAGTAAGGCTTTGAACGCTGATACATATTTTATACTTATATGACATCTTCATTCAGACTAGCCACAAGTAGCTACCATGTTTGAAAGCATAGTTCTAGAATCTTCTCTGCCAGGTGAACCCTATTATGAGTAGGCACATTCCTTAAATCCCTAGAGTCCAGCTAGTCTGACTGCAATGGCTAACAAAATTTTATTATTGTAATACTGAAAAGAGAAGCCTAAAATAGACATCAGCCCTCCCTGGCCTTGGTGTACAGAGCCTTGCCCCTCCAGATGGTCCTCTGGCCTGAAGTGTGGCTGCTGCCACGTTATCAGAACTGGCCTCTCCCTCAGGAAGGGGAGTACCTTTGGCCAGGCCACCTCTGCCCACTGTCAATACGAGAACCCCCACCAGCCCCATGGAAAACAGAACTCTCACTTCTTGCCTCCTCCCCTCCTGTTGCCTGGGATACAACCTGATTCTGCACGTCACTGTGGGATATTGTCTGCAGGTCCTGGGTGAGTGGAACTGGGGTCCCCATTATCTCAGCCCCTTCATTCCAGATGGGACCTGATCCATACCTCAGCATAGTCAAAAGCTTGTGCAAGTGGGATCCCTCCCCCAAAACAAAAGAGCAGCCAGGGATGGATTCTGAAGCCTGCCGAGTGGGACTTCCCCAGGATCCTCACCCAAGCGGCATCAGCTCCAGGGGACCGAAGGCGATGTGTTTGGTAACTAAATATAGGAAGTGACATCAAATGACAGCATGTGGAATCTCTTCTCCAGCTGGACAACCAGAAAAAGGACATGCCCAGGCAGAAAGCTCAGCTCTGCAGCCTTGTCTCCAGGCTGGCCGACGTGAGAAATCTGCCTTTTCGCTTGTGCTTCACCTCTGCACGGCCCAGGCTCCCTTTGAGCCCTGATCTCTGAGAAAGCGAAGGTCTGGGCTTCCCTAGCTAGTCCCGAAGGCGGGTGCCTGGTTCAGGCTGCTCATGCCCTGGTCCCTCATGCTCTGTAAGCTAAGGCCCACTTTGTCCGTCGGGGCTATGCTGCCAGATGACGCTTACAGACCAGTCTCTGATGTGCATTCTGGAGCCTTCCATGCATGCTACCCTGCTACTGAAAATGTTGTAAGGATTGTTCTACTTTGCTCCTAAAATTCTAGGCACATAGTGCTCCACAAATATGGGCTGGTTGGTTGGGTTTAAGATTTTTTAAATTAATTTGTTTATTTTATTTATTTATTTATTTTTATTTGAGAGAGACAGAGAGAGCACACCCACAGGGGGAGGAACAGAGGGACAGGGACAAACAGACTCTGCTGAGCACAGAGCCCGACATGGGGCCCAATCCCATGACTCTGAGATCATGACCTGAACCAGTATGAGGAGTCAGATACCTAACAGACTGAGCCACCCAGGGGCCCCAAATACATTTTCAATGCAAGACAGGAATGTCTATTCGGCTAGGCCATGGAAGCAGAAAGATCAGCCCAATCAGGTGTGAGATGTGAACAGCCACCATGTCTTACACACTTACTAGGCTCCAGGCATCTGCCAGCTTGAACTATGTGAAAAGCCATTTTGAAGGTTAAAGTGTTCAAATAGAGATGATTTCGTATGGTATTTTACACTTCCTCATCTCCTCTGAGTCCCCCCACAGAGCTGTGGGATGACAACCCCCACTTTGTGGATGAGAAAACCGAGGCTCCGGGAGGAAGTGACTTGGCTCGAGTTTCCACAGCAAGAAGTAGCAGAACCGGGATTCCCACCCTGGTGATCTGACTCCAGAGCCCACCTGCCAAACCTCTGCTCTGGACTACCCCATCTGAGAAGCAGCTTCCTACCCCAAGTTCAGCGGGTCACCAGCTCTTTTACTCATAGATGTTTCCTTTGTGCCCGTCATTTCTTAGCTTGGCCCATTAGAATCTTACGAGAATGCCCCACTACCTGCAAGCATGATATCTGGGAATTACAGGATTCCTATAAACCCCTCCCAGGCAACAGACCCCAGGGTGAAACGACCTCTCCACAATGTAGCGTGTTCTCTCCAGTCTGCAGCTCAGGGTTAAATGGCATCTCCAAATGTGAGAAGCAAATCACATTCATTCATCTGCCATCCCTTCTTTTTTCCAATTAACAGTTACTGTAAGCATCTATCGTGCATAAAACTAAAGTGGATCACATGATTTTTTTCATCCAAACCGGAGTGAAAGGAGGCACTACCAGTATTTCCGCCCGGATAACAGGTGAAACTGGAACCACACAGGGCAAACCAGGATATCTGTTCTCCCCCGAAACCTCTGTGCATGAGACATGATCTCACCCCCCGGGAACTGGCAGCCAAGTCAGGGAGACAGACAGGAAAGAAAAGAGGCAAACGGATAGAGCAGACACTTGATGAATATTTGCTGAATGAAGGAGTGAAAAAGGTACAAAAGGCTGTGGACACACACACACACACACACACACACACATTTCCAGCTGGGAGAGTGACCAAGGGTGGCCCTGGTGTTCAATTAGGCTACGATGAGCATTGAATGAATGTAGGAATGGTCAGAGAAGGCGGGTGCTGGCAAGCTGAGCAGAGATACAAGGGGGTGTAAATGGGTACCACGTTTAAGAAATGGTGATTATAGGGACGCCTGGGTGACTCAGTGGTTGACCATCTGCCTTCAGCTCCGGGTGTGATCCTGGGGTCCTGGGATCGAGTCCCACATCAGGCTCCCTGCGTGGAGCCTGCTTCTCTCTCTGCTTGTGTCTCTGCCTTTCTGTGTGTCTCTCAATAAGTAAATAAATAAATAAATAAATAAATAAATAAATAAATAAATAAATTCTTTTTAAAAAGGGTAAGAAATGGTGATTGTAGTGACTGGCTAAGATATAGGCTAAAGCGCTGCCAGAAACACAAGAGTTTTGCAATGGGGACCCCCTAAAAGTTTGGGGTAGCTGAAGCCAAAGGGTCAATACTGCATTTTAGAAACATGACAGTTTTTTGGTTTTTTTTTTACTGCTCTTAAGCTAACAAAAAAATCATTTTTAAGAAACTACACAAAGGATGATCAAACCACGGTACCTGCCTACATTTGGGAGCACGTCGATGAAATAGATCTATGAGCGCTGACATGCAAAGAGCTCCAAGACCCAGCACTTGATGTTGTTTTTTTAAAAAGGAAAAAAAAAAAAGGAACATCAAGCAAAGCCATGGATTTCTATAGAAACATACATATGTATACACACGCAAAGAAAAAGATATGGAAGCAATCCCGTGAGACTGACAATAGTAATCACCTCTGGGGAAGGAAGTGTGACGGAGGGGATTTAAACTTTATCTGTGTTACTTGAAATTTTTACATCAGGAGAATTTAATTACACACGTATTTTTAAATACTTTTTTTAAGCTGCCTGAAACCCGTGGCATCTTATTTATGCTGAAGTCTTCCCATCCGTGATTAGCATAATCTCTTTTATTCTTCTCTTATTCCCCCAGCTGGGCTTCCCATCACAGTTTAAGACTGACCAGCTCCTTACAGAGACTAATTCATTTGCTCCTGCCTGGGAGGTGACTATGATCCTTTTCCCCCATTTTTCCATGATAGAAAAGTAAGGCACAGAGACAGTAAGTAATTGGCCCAAGGTCACACAGCAAATGACTAATAAAGCAGCTTTTGAACCCCCAAAGGCCTGCACACGTAGCCACTCCACCTCCCTGCTCTCCAGAAGGTCGAAATTGCTTTTAACTTTTTGCACCCCTCTGACTTGTTCTGTTTCCAGGGAGCCAATGTCTTAGTCATGACCAATGAGTATTTACCACTACTCCTTTTTGGCATTTTATTTACCCTGCTTTGTCTCTGATTGAAAGGGGTGCTCAAAACTCAGATTTAGCTGGACAGGCAATTTTATTATGTGCTGTGTTTACAAACCACACACCCACACACATCCAGAGGATCAAATTAACTGCTAATTTGAGAGTATGCTGGTGATGTGGCAGGTGGACGGGAGTGAGACAGAGGTTAGCAGGGTGGGTGAGCTCTAATTGTGTGTGTGTGTGTGTGTGTGTGTGTGTGTGTGTGTGGTGTGATGTGATGCTATAGGGCCCAGCAACGTGACAGTCCCCAGCAGGCCTTGGGCCACTTGCTAAGTCCCAGCAGCTGAGCTGACTTCAGCTGTGTGAAACGCAGCCCCATCTGGAGTGGGGGGTGACCCGTGACTTCTGCTCCGGGAGCTCCATAGAGGCTGCTCGTGAAATTGGAGAAGTCTGTAGCATATGATTGTCCCCATCCCACTCACAGAGAATATTTTGAGAAGTCTAATTATATGGTGGGGTTTAGAGGGAAGAAGGTTTAGATAAGCCCTTTCTAAGTGCAGGTTGAAAAGGGCTATTAGGGAGCCGTGGGCAGTTCCATGAGGCAGGGGCACCCTCTGCAGGTGGACCAGGGTAGCTGCAACCACCACGTTCCCAGGAGCCTTGGGGGGCCTGCCTAGAGCCCAGCCATCTCCCAAATGGAGGACACTGACCTCCTAGCTGTATGACTCATGTGAGTTGTCACAAGGTTCAGCTGCCTCAACTGTTTTTTGTTTTGTTTTGTTTTGTTTTTTTTAGCAGCCTCAACTTTAAATGAAAGTCAGAAATCCCTATCTCACAGAGTTGCTGTAACAATTAGAGAAAATGTACTCAAAGTGTTGTGTAGAGGGCCTGATACACAGGACCAGTGAGTCTTCCACACAGGGCAGCCGACCTGGAGGACTTGGAGGTTGGCGGTTGAGCGGATGGGGCAGGGGGAAAGAGGGTGCACACCAGGTTTTTGACTTGGTGGTGCTGAGAAGAGAGGAGCTGTGAACGCCTCCAGTGAGATGTACGGCTGGGGACAGGTTGAGTTTCAGAGACCATTGGGACACCCAGATAGAGATGCTCAGAAGATAGCCAGACAAAGGGATGTGGGGTCAGCCAGAAATGGAAGAGAGAACCCACTGGTCAAAGGCAAATGAAATCCTCAATTTTGGATGAAAAGGCCCCAGAGTCCCACCACAGAGACTAACTGGTGTGAGGCTGGTTTTTCTCAGGGACACATAACTCTCCCAGGCTATAAAATTATCTAGTATTTCTCCCCTAGATCTTATCTAATAAATCTCCCCTAAATCCTAGGCCCTCTGGCTGGAGGGGGGAAATCTGGCCGGGTTGCCCTAAATCACAAGACACTAGAAATATAGTTGATTGTGCGAACGATAGTTGATACACTGCAATGTTTTTTGGTTTTAAATTTTTAATTCAGGACTGGATTTCCAGCCCTGAAGAAAGGCAGAGCACCTGAAACAAGATTCCCACCCAAGATTTCTCAGCTTTTCCATTATCCAAATACTAAGAAAGTCTATAACATGGGGGCAGTTATTCCAACCAAGAAGGGTTGTTATGAGGACTAGGGAAGACTATTTATGTAAACACATTTGTAAGCGATGAGGCTCATCATAAACTTAAGGCATGTAGCCGACTGTTGAAAAGCAATACTTCACTCCCTCGACAAATAGAAACAGACTAACAAAAAAGCCCCCGGGGTCTCACCATGAGGACACCTTGGGAAGATCTGTCAGGAGCAGGCCATGAAAACTAAGCCCTGCAGCTGTGCCTTTCTGGAATCCCAAAGTTCAGGGCGGAGGTGCAGCCGTCCAGGAATTTATTCCTCTATAACTCTGAGCTCCCCAAATCCCCATGAAGCCCAGGAACGATGTGACTGCAGGGCATGTGGGCCCCTTGGCATCAAGAGCCCCTCCATAAATCAAGATCTCACTTCTGCTGGCCTCAGATTGCTTTTTCCAAGGTGACCTGGGCAAAGTAAGAGGGTAGTCGCTTCTCTAGGAATAGTATCTGCCATCCAGATGAAAGAATTGTGAAAAATGCCAACTAGACCAAATTTCTAGAAATCTATTCCCTGGAGGGAGAGGATGCTCCTCCATCCCTTCATCTCAGAAGACAAATTGAGCCAGAAGGAGTTAGAGGGAGAGGGACAATCTTCCCATGATTTCATCCACGTTGAGTGGCCCAAAAGGCCTTGAGGCAGACTCAGAGGAGCCCTATTCCTGTGCTGGGTCAGCCTCAGTGAAAAGTCAAGGTGACCTCAGCCCTGTCAATAGTTACCTTCAAGACAGCCCCCTCCTCCAGGCAGCCACCCTACATCAGCTGGCCCCACACCCTGATGATACAGGCAAGGAAACTACAGGCCAGAGACGGGGAGGGATTTGCTCAAGGTCACACAGCCTTGAGAAGATTTGAGGTTAGACCCAGAGGTCCAGGCTGTTTCTTGCAGCCTCACTACACAACTCCTTTAAACAAGGCCACTGAGCAGTGTAACCAGGTTCTAGCACAGGACTCCAGAAACTCCGTCCCAACAAACCAATTTGTCTGGCCATCTTAATTTCCCCAGCCGCATCTAAATGAGCTGTGAGAAAACCAAAGACTTTTAAAAGGTGGCCTTCATGTGTCAGAAACTAACTGGCAGAGAAGGGAAAACACCATTCCTGACATACATGGGTACCTGCAAAGCCAACTGCCTACATAAACTCTGCCAGAGGTGACCCAAGAGACCAAGCGACTTGGAGGACTGAGGTAATCAAGCCCCCAGAGGGAGGCAGGCCCTGAGATAAGCCACGGAGAGGTCGGGAAGGCAGCTGAGACGACTAAACTGGAGACAGACGCACACAGAACTCTCATATAAGACTGTTGCAGGGCTTAACTGAGACGATGGAGCCTAGGGCTAGGCAGACTGCGGGTGTTCAAGCCATGGTTTCTGGTGCTAAATGGCTAAGTAAGCCACCAAGGGCCAGCTCCCCTCTCCCCACTATTTTACAGAGTGGAGCTCACCGAGGTGTGAGGTGTGAGTACGAGTTGTGTGCCTATCTGACAGTAAGCCGGGTGAGGGTAGGAACTGCGCCCAGCTTGCTCACTCACTACAGCTTCCCAGCACCCAGTGCAGAGCAGTGCTGCTGGTGTATCTTCGGATGGATGATGGATAGATGGATGGGTGGATGGGTGGGTGAGTGGGTGGATGGGGGATGGCTGGGGGATGGGGGGATGGGTAGATGAATGGATGAGTGGGTGGGTGGGTGAGTGGGTGGCTGGGGATGGCTGGGGGATGGGGTATGCGTAGATGGGTGGATGAATGGGTGGGTGGGTGAGTGGGTGGATGGGGGATGGCTAGATGGATGGATGAGTGGGTGGGTGGATGTGTGAATGGGTAGATGGGTGAGTGGGTGGATGGGGGATGCCTGGGTGGATGGATAGATGGATGGATGGATGGATGGATGAGTGGGTAGATGTGTGAGTGGGTAGATGGGTGAGTGGGTGGATGGAGGATGGCTGGGGGGATGGGGGATGGGTAGATGAATGGATGAGTGGGTGGGTGGGTGAGTGGGTGGCTGGGGATGGCTGGGGGATGGGGGATGGGTAGATGGATGGATGAATGGGTGGGTGGGTGAGTGGGTGGATGGGGGATGGCTAGATGGATGGATGAGTGGGTGGGTGGATGTGTGAATGGGTAGGTGCGTGAGTGGGTGGATGGGGGGAATAGGTAGATGGATGGATGAGTGGGTGGATGGCTGAATGGGTAGGTGGGTGAGTGGGTGGATGGGGGCTGCCTGGGTGGATGGATAGATGGATGGATGGATGGATGGATGAGTGGGTTGATGGGTGAGAGGATGGATGGACGGACAGACGGATGGTTGGACGGACGGACAGAGGGATGGATGGATGGACGGACGGATGGATGGATGGATGGACGGACGGATGGATGGACGGACGGACGGACGGATGGATGGATGGACGGACGGATGGATGGATGGATGGACGGACAGAGGGATGGATGGATGGACGGACGGACGGATGGATGGATGGACGGACGGACGGATGGATGGATGGACGGACGGATGGATGGATGGATGGACGGACAGAGGGATGGATGGATGGACGGACGGACGGATGGATGGATGGACGGACGGACGGACGGATGACCCATCATCTTCTGACATCTGGGCTCCTTCACCAACCCTCCCAGCGTGCCTGGGGTTGCGGAGTTCCAGGACTCGGCGAGGACACCTACAGCCTCGGACAAACCGCAGTGTGTCTGACAAATGTCTGAGCAAAGCCACTAAGCTCGTCACTAAGAGGTGAGTGATCCTACTGACGAATTTTCAGGAAGAAAAGGGGCTGAAGAAGAGACTGGACTCGGACCGGCCGGCTCCTCCCCCCGCCCTCCCCCTCAGACCCCGCCCCCTTCTGCTAAAGGTCACCTTAGGGAGGCGGGAAGCCAACTGGGCATGCGCCGCGCGCCCCGCAACTGCGCACGCTCGCGCTGGCCTTCTCCTCCTTCCCTCCTCCCACCCGGGAAACCGGAACCGCCTCCCACTCGGCGGCTCCTACGCGGCTAGCGGGTCCCGGGTGGAGGCGGGCTCGGCGCCGCGGTGCTCGACGGGACGACGGCGGAGTGCGACCTCGGAGGGGTTAAGGGGCGGGGCGTGACGTCAGGAGCCAAGATGGCGGCGGTGGTCGGAGTCTCCTTGAAACGCCGGTTCCCGGCTGCAGCCCTCGGCGGAGCCTGCCTGCAGGTGAGGTGCGGGGCCGGGGGTGGGGAGCGGGCAGGCCGGGGACTTACGGAGGCGGCCGGGCGCCTCGGGGGCCGGGGGGAGGCCGAGGGGGCACGGCGCAAGGCGGCCGGGAAGGGGAGGACCCGCTGCCAGTGCGCAGTGCTCGGGGCTAGGCCCGGAGCATCCCTGGCCGTTATCCTTGCGCGCCTCGCCGCGGCCTGGGAGGTTACCAGGGCGGAGACGACTTTTTTTTTTTTAAACATACGGGGGGGGGGAGGGGGGAAGTTCGGGGGGGGGGTCTCGAATGTTGCCCAAGGTCACATGACAAGCGAGTGACGCTGTTGGAAGCAGAATTCGAATCCAGACGTTTGGGCCCCAATCGGGGGACGAGGCGGATCACGCTGTGCCCTGGTGGGCCCTCCCCCGCCCTCCCCCCCGGCCAAAAAAAAAGAAAAATTTCCTTGCTCAAAATATCACAGCCAAGAACTGGTAGATCCAGGACCTAAATCCTATTCTGTTTGAACACAATAATGGGGGGAAACTCCTAGCACAGATTTGGGCCCAGGTGAACCAAGAATGATCAGTGCTTCTCTCTCTCTCTTTTTTTTGTTTTTGTTTTTGTTTTTTGGGTTTTTTTTTTTTTTTTTTTTTTTTTTTTTTGCACTTAATGTGAGACTGTCTCATTTTAGATGCAGCTCCGGCCCTACGACACAGGACGGGTGGCCTGCCTTCTAATGCTAGCTCATTCTGACATGCTGTAGGTGAAGTCGGGCAGATCCTGTTACATAGTTGATAGGGCAGGAGGGCTGCCTACCAGAGCCCCAGGTCGGTGTCCTCTGAGCACTAAATTGATGACCAATAATGACCTTGTTTACCAGTTCTTTTATAGTTGCTGAGCAAGCAGTTAAGCTCCGAGAACGCCACCAATGAGAGTGAGTTCTAAAGCTCAGTCAGGTCACTCTTCCATGGAGGGCTTGAGGAGAAGGCTAGTTTCATAGGTCAGTTTCGTAATTCCAGGTGAGGCCGTTGCAGAACTTCCTGAGGGCAGAGAAATAGAAGAGTCCCTCCACCTCCTAGGAATGTGTGTTTGTTCCCGGAAAAGGCTCCTCCGAAGAATGCAGTAATGAGTTTGGTGTATTATCTGTGGGTGATATTCAGGTTCCTACAACACAGTGGGATTTCTCGTCTGAATTCCTTTTATGCATTAGTCTGCACCGGTGGGCCATAGCTCTGCCTTTAAGTGTTTGGCTCTAATGTATTAACTGTGATTGTGTTGCCTCATTTCTTCCCCTAGACTGTGAACAACGTTAGGGCAAGTACTGCCCCCTCTCATTTGTGGATCACATAGCTCTTAGCACTGGCAGGTCTTAGGATACCGATCTGCCAATTAGAATAATATAGAAACTGATGATATTGCCAGTGTTGAAAATCAGAAATTATTTTCTGGGCTATGTTAGCAGCTTGACTCTCGAGTTTAATCTTATCCGGTAGACATTAATATTCCCCATTCCCATACAAAAGAGGAGGTAGAATCAGAGAGGTTAAGTAATTTGCCAAAGAACACACAGCTAGCTACTAAGTGGTAGAGGGTAGAGCTTGGATTTGAACCAGTGCCACTCACACATTTCAGAAACAAGCCTGCGCCTTCTGTTTTACTCAGGTTTATACAGACTTCTTTGCCTTCCTCCTCTCCACTTTCACATCTTTTCACTCCTACCTCCAAATCTGTGTCTGCTCTATCGAGCTCCAAGCCTGTTCCTTAAGGAAGCTTTCCTAAAGAAATAACAGGGAGCCTTCAGCTTGTTCCAGATTTCACCCTTCTCATCCTCCTCACTTTGGTTCAGTGCAGTTGTTAATTGTCTTGCTTCCTTCCTTAAATTAATAATGAACTATGAAGATAATCTCATCCAAGATTTTCTAGAAAGATACACTCAGCCTTGAGTACTCATTAGTTTTATGGATCAGGGAAGAAATGCCTTGAAATGCCTTTGAAGGATCCTCTTCCATTGGAGCTTATAGTTTAAACTGCTGGAGAGGCCATAACAGGAAAAAAAAACCCTCAAGTTGCTGCCCACCTCCCTGTTTCTGCCCAGATATTCCCCCCTTTCTTCCTGTTACTGTGGGAAAAATGAGCAGGAATCCTATGGCTAACCCTTCACTCGTGCTGTATCCCATCGCTTATTCAAAGGTGGTTCTCCAGTAAGTCTGCTCTGCCCTCCATGGGCAGTGCTTCCTTCTCCATCAGATCAGCAGCATGCAAGCATGCAAGCATGCTGTAATCTCTCCCATTGTAAAAAACAAAACAAACAAACAAACAAACAAAAATAACCCATATCCAGCTACTACTCCATTTCCCTACTTACCCTTCTTATACCCTGTGGCTTGAGCCAAAAACTGGAGTCATCTTTGTTCTTTACCCCACTTGCACATCCAGTGTCTAAGGAAATCTTCAATTCTTTCTTAAAATATATTCAAAAACTTACCACTTCCTACCATCCACAACTACCAGCCTGTTTCAAGCCATCATCATCTCTTAGCTGATTACTGTAATTCTTACCTGGTTTTCTTGCTTTCATCTTTGAATGATTCTCAAACAGAAGCCAAAATGATCCTTTCAAAACTTCAGTCTAACTTTATCACTCCTCTGCTCAAAACCTTCAGTAGTTTCTGATCTTATTCAGGGTAAAAGCAAAAACCCTTACAAGGCAGGGGCGGCTGGCTACCTCAGTTGGCAGAGTATGGAACTCTTGATCTCAGGGTCATGAGTTTAAGGCCCACATTTGGCCTCAGCACTCAATTTTAAAAAGTAGGGGTGGGGGTGTCTGGTGATTCATTTGGTTGAACACTGGACTCTTGGTTTTAGCTCAGGACGTGCTCTTGGGGTCATGAGAGTACTACTTGATGTTCTCATCCTTTCCCTCTTTCTTTGCCCCTCCTTCTTCCATACATTCTCTCTCTTTCTCTAAAATAAATCTTAAAAATATATATACATATTCTTTAGAGTTTGAATCTCAAATATACAATCTCCATCAAGTACATTTAAATAAATTTGCTAGGGGCACCTGGCTGGCTCAGTCAGTAAAACACGTGACTCAATCTCAGAGTCTTGAGTTTGAGCCCCACATTGGGCATAGAAATTACTTTAAAAAAAACCTTACAAGGTCCTACATGATCTGGTTCTCCCGGTAACGTCCTAATTTCCTTTCCCATTCCCTCTCACTCACTCCATTCTCAACTACACTTACGATCTTGTTGCTCCTTAAACACGTTTCCACCTCAAGATTTGTGCTCAACGTCCCGTCTGCCTGATTCACTCTTCGCCTGGTACAGGCATGGCTTGCTTACCTGTCTCCTTCAGATTTTCATTCAGCTGTCACCTTTTCAGTGAAGTCTTCACTGGCCACCCAATTAGAATTGTTGAGTTGTAGCCAGGACCCCCACCCCCTCCTTTTTATTGTTACCCCTGCCCCATTGCACTTATCACCAGCTCACACATTGTAAATGCTAGTTGTGTGTGCCTCCAGCCACTGTAAGCTCCCTAAGGACCAGAATATACATGTGTCTTGTCCTTGATCTCCAGGGCCTAGAACAGTCCCTGGAACATAGAAGCCACTCTATAATTATTTATTGAACAAATAAACAAATGAATGGGTCTGGGCCAGCTACTACCTAAGACCTTGCTAATTGTATGAGTTGAGTGTTCCTTGGATTTGTTTGTGAAAAGGAATTATCTTTTTGTGCTGTTCTATTTTGGATTTGCGTTTTCTCCGGGTAAAGGGCCGAACTTTGGACCTGTGTTTGAATTCTGGCTCTTTGTTGTGCGGTTTTTACTTTCATTTTTTAACAGAACAGTAAAACTTCCCATTGTAAAGATGCCGTAAAAATTAGAGACAATTTAGTACAAAATTCCACACATGGTAAGGACTCAATGAATGATGAATGAAAGCTTTCTTTTCTTTCTTTTTTTTTTTTTTTTAAACTTCTGCTAGGTCACCTACATAACAAATTTTTAGATTTCTCTGTTGGATGAATTTATTTGTTCTTATCACAGCTGCCATATTCCTCTGGATTAACTTTTAGTACAGCCCTCAAGATGAACCAACTCCTTCTCTTTAGAACCGTAACCTCTTCTGATGATTTTGATTTCCGTATCTTCTCTCCTCATTCCCGTAAGCTAAGCCCTTCCCCTTTATCCCACCAAGTGTTGTATAAAATATACATAATGAATTTAAATTAGTTGTTTAAAAAAAAAGTTCGTGACACTTTGGGGTACCCCAAAACTTATGTTAGGGCTTATTGCCTTATAGTACTCTACTATTGTGGTGCACCCTTGCATTGGTTTTGTCTCGAATCATTCATATGATAAGTATTTTTTTTATATGGTAAGTATTTAAATGATTTATTAAAAACCTAATCACTTTTGGGAAGATCTGCATGATCAAGTCTAGACCTTTTCATTTTTATAGAGTGGATATGAAGCAGATGTTAAGTTTTAAAAACAGGTATTAAGGTGAGGTTATCTGTGGCAGGTAACCACGTTCACCTTCAATAGGCCTTTGTGGGAGTAGGCCAAGCTTCATAGGGCTGGATGCGTGTTGCCCTCTGTCAGACTATTAAAGCAGGCTTCACCGCCATGGAACTATAGTGACATCTGCAAAGTCCCACATTCTTTTGAAAGTTCAGGCTTCACTAATGTTTTGGCAAGAAGAAAGTTTGAAGGAGTTAGATGGTTTAAACATATTTTGTCCCTCTCTCACTACCACCTACCACAGGCAAGGCAGCTACCCACTCTGGGAAATAGTTCGGTAATTTTGTAAAAAACTAAATATGCAACTGTCATACAACCCAGCAGTTACCTTCCTGGGCACTTAATCCAGAGAAATGGAAATATGTTCACAAATGTTGTTACTTCATTCATTATAGCCAAAAACTGGCAACAACTCAGATGTCCTTCAGCAGAAGAATGGCTACACAGACTGGGGTCCATCTCCCCACCCCGTGAAACACTAGTCAGTAAGAAAAGGAAACAACTCTCGGGGTGCACATGACTTGGATGAATCTCCAGAGAATTATGCTGAATAAAGGAAAGCTAATCCCAAAAGGTCACATACTAGATGATTTCATTTATGTAACATTCTTGAAATGACAAGAATGGAGACAGATTAGTGATGGCTAGAGATTAAGGAGTAGGGTGAGAGGTTTAAGGGATGTGGGTGTGGCTTTGATAGAGTAATTCTGGGGGTCTTGTGGGGATGGGAATGTTCTGTGTCTTGACTGTATCAGTGTTGATGTTCTGGTTGTGAGATTGTGCTATAGTTTTGGACGGTGTTTTCACAGGAGGAAACAGTAAAGGATATGAGGGGTCTCATTATTTCTTATAAATGCATGTTTTTCTAGATCTCAAAATGAGAAGTTCAATTTTTTAAAAAAGCAACAAACTCTGGATATATGCAACACCATGAGTGAATCCCAGAAGCATTATGTTGAGGGAAAGAAGCTAGACCCAAGATTCCCTGTCCGATTGCATTTATGTGAAATTCTGTAAAAGGCAAATCTGTAATGATAGAAGGCACATAAGTTGCAAGGGGTAGGCAGAGGGCACTGATTGTAAAGGAACACTAGAGAACTTTCTAGATGGAAATGTTCTGTCATAATTATGGTAGGAGCTATACCACTTTATTAAAACTCATCAAACTAAAAACTCCTCAAACTATAAAATTTGTTTATAAATTAGTGAATTTTACTGTAATGAATAATATCTCATTAAATCTAACCAAAACAGGGTTGGAGCAGTGAGCTAGCAGAAGGCTGCTGGAGTATCTTCAGTGATCTTTTAACTTCCTCCACTTTGTCTTAAATGCCACAAGGTGGCGTCAAGCAAATGTTCCTTTCTTTTTACAAAGTGGAGTTATTGGGGGCACCTGGCTCCTCAGTCGGTAGAGGGAGTGACTCTTGATCTCAGGGATTGTGAGTTCAAGCCCCACATAGAGCTTACTTAAAAATAAATAGAATGGAATAGAATAGAATCTTGCCTTTAATTCTTTAAAGAAAAAAAAAAGATGGATTCCCTAGTGGAAGATGTTCATTTGTAGAAATGACTCTTTTTTGTGGCTATTCTGAGCCAATTTGGTGATAAAGAAAAATACTACTTTTATCTTCACTGTCATTCTCATCTTCTCTCTGTATTTGCTTTTTTTCATACTGAGAGCTGATGTGTTTATATTTTCAGCCTCACTTAGGACACTTTTTCTGGATTTTATTTATTTGATAGAGACAGAGATAACAAGGAAGAGCATGAGCAGGGAGGAGAAGGAGAAGCAAGCTCCCCCCTGAGCAGGGACCCCGATGTGGGGCTCGATCCAAGACCCTGAGATCATGACCTGAGCTGAAGGCACACACTTAACTAACTGCCAGGCGCCCCTAATTCAGGACACCTTTTGCCAGCAAATAAGAACATCACATTTCTTGTAGTTAAACAGTTAACCTAAGTTTCACTTTTTTTTACCAGTTTGTAAGAGAACTAGCTGAGCTGGGAGGTAGTCTACATGTGTCTGCATACAAACTGAGGATTCACCTGCTAGTTGCTATTTGGACTGACAGGACTCCTGCTCTTCCCCCTCAGGGTGGGGTCCAGGGGACTTGGTGTGGCCTCCACCTGGTGTCGTCCACCTGGGTGGAAAGAGCTTCAAGGGCTGTGGGATGAGGACAGTATGTGTGTATTAGTCTAATGGTCAAGGTTGGCTATTTTTTTTTCCTTTTTTAAATATAATTTTATTGTATTTTAAATTCCAGTGTAATTTTTTTTACTTTTCTTCAATTTTTCCTAACCATGAATTGAACTCCTGTATGCAAAGGCCTGGACTGGTACACTGGGAGGTGTAAAATGTAACCTGTTCCGTGCTGTGAGTGGTTAATTTTATGTGTCAGCTGGCCCACAGAGTTCCCAGATAGTTGGTCCAACATTCTGGGTGTTTGTGTGAGGTGTTTCGGGGTGAGTTTAACATTTAACTCGATAGACCAAGTAAGACAGATTGATCTCCCTAATACGGGTGGGCTTTATCCAATCAAAGGCATAAGTAGAACACATCTTCCTCCAAATAAGAAGGAATTCCTCCTCCCTGACTGCTTTCAAACTGAAACATCAACTCTTCTTGAGTCTTAAGCCTGCTGGTCTTTGGACCAGAACCACATCCTCGGCTCTCTGGTTCATGGGCCTTCGGGCTTGGACTTGGATTTACATCATTCCCTCTTCTGGGTCTCCAGCTTGCCAGCTGCAGCTCTTGGGACTTCCTGTCCTCCATAATCATGACCCAATTCCTTATAATAAGTCTTTTTGTAAATACGTATGTATATATTTTTTCATGTGTACATATGCACTATATGTGTGAATATATACACTATTGATTCTGTTTCTCTGGAGAACTCTAATACACATGCCCTCAAGGACTTTAACACATAAAAAGAAGATAGGACCAAGAAAAGATCTGCAAATATTCACAAATAAACAGTTTAGGAATATGAGTTCTGGAGTCAGACCAGCAGACTTGGGTTCCAATTGTGGCTCCTCTCATCAGTTGTTATCATAGCCCATCACTTGATATCTGAGCCTCCTGTTTCTCATCTTTAAAATGAAGATTCAGGGGTGCCTGTGTGGCTCAGTCAGTTAAGAATCTCCCTTTAGGTTATGATCTCAGGGTCCTGGGATCCAGCCCCACGTGGGGCTCCCTGTTTATCACAGAATCTGCTTCTCTCCTTCAGCCCCTCCTCCCTGCTCATGCTTACGCTCGCACTTGCTCGCTCTCTCGCTCTTTCAAATGAATAAAAAATATTTTTTTAATTAGGTCATGAGGGTGGGGCCCTTAGGATGGGATTGGCACCCTTACAAAAAGAGGAAAAGGCTCAAGATACCTCTCTCTCTCTTTCTGCCACGTGAGGACACAGCAAGAAAGCAGTCATCTGTGACACAAGAAGAGGGTCCTCACCAGACACCAAGTCTGCCTGACTCTTGATCTTGGACTTTCCAGACCCCGAACTATGAAAAACAAGTGTTGTATAAGCCACCCAGTCTTTGGTGTCTTATTACAGTAGCCAAGACTGACTAAGACCCCTAAAAGCCCCAGCATCTCATTTTGACAACTGCAGGAGCTTTACTGTTTTTTCCATATGTTATCTGACAGTGCCTCCTTCAAAACAGTGATATTCTTCTCAAAAATAAAGATGATGGGCAGCCTGGGTGGCTCAGCGGTTTAGCACCTGCCTTCAGCGCAGGGTGTGATCCTGGAGACCCAGGATTGAGTCCCACGTCAGGCTCCCTGCATGGAGCCTGCTTCTCCCTTTGCCTATGTCTCTGCCTCTCTCTCTCTCTCTCTCTCTCTCTCTCTCAGGAATAAATAAATAAAATCTTTTAAAGAAAATAAATAAAGATGATGATGTCACCCACCTGATAATTTGTGCTATCAAATTGCTCTTAGGATAAAATCAAAATCTTGCCCTTACATTTGGCACTTCCATCAAGCCTCCCTCACTCCTACTGGACTTCTCTTGGTTCTCCCAGGTGTGCTCTGCTGTCCCCCATCCAGGTCTCTCTACCTGTTCCCTCAGTTTATACACCCCTACTCCTTCCCCTAATCCCTACTCATCAAGCCACAGCTTGAGTATCATTTATGGGTCCTTCCCTGATCTCTTGTACTAGTGTAAGTCTCTGCTGTATTCTTCCCTCTTTGTACTTTATTATGAATATTTAATTTCTCTCTTGCTTGTACAAAGTAGATTCTGTGAGGGCAAAAAGTTCATTTCATTAAGTGCTGTTTCACTCACCCCCAGCACCATGTCTAGTATGTGCTAAGTGCTTAGTATTTGTTGGATAGTGAATGGCTGCCTTTCTCAGGAAGACTGTGTGTCAGAGGTACCTTGGTGGCTCAGTTGGTTAGGCGTCTGACTCTTGGTTTCAGCTCAGGTTGTGGTCTCTGGGTGGTGAGGGAACCCCATCTCAGGTATTTAGTGTGGAGTCTGCTTAAGGATTCTCTCTCTCCCTCTGCTCCTCCCTGCTGCCTGCACGCATGCACTCTTACTCTAAAATAAATGAATCTTAAAAAAAAAAAAAAGACTGTCAGTATTGTGTGGGTTTGTATCCAATGTGGTAGTGTGTAGTGCCAGCTAAACAGAAGGATTTATCTTGCATTTTTAATAGTTTTTTTTCCTTTCTTGTGAACTTTTTCAATTTCAGGCCTGCCGGGGGGCACAGACAGCGGCAGCCACAGCTCCCCGAATCAAGAAATTTGCCATCTACCGATGGGACCCAGACAAGACTGGAGATAAACCGCATATGCAGACTTATGAAATTGATTTGAATAAGTGAGTATCTCTGTGAGAGCTAGGTATTTGATAAGTAAAAGGGAACTCTCGATCTGATTCAGGGATATGATTTTCACATCCTTGGAAGGTTTAAAAATAGACCACTCAGTGGCTCTGAAATTTATCATCTCTTTTTCAAAGGAGAATGAAGTAGGTGCCTGATTCAAAAAGATAACCAGGGGTGTCTGGGTGGCTCAGTCAGTTAAGCATCCAACTCTTGGTTTCAGCTCAGGTCTTAATCTCAGAGTTTTGAGTTTAATCCCCATGTTGAGCTACACACTGAGCATGGAGCCTACTTTAAAAAAAAAAAAAGGATAACTAATACCAAGAAGAATAACTTTTGTAAAATACCTTTCCTTTCCCCAAATCAGAGGATGACAGATTTCTAGGAGTACTGGTAAAGCTGGAGAGACTCCAGAAATTCAGCTAGAATGGTGATAGGACAAGATAAGGATGTAGTTAAAATAATAACAAAAATGTGGACTTCTGTATTATTTTTGCTATTTCTGTCCTAATAAAGTACCACAAACGACATGAATTTATTACCTCCCAGTTCTGCAGGTTAGAAGTCTGGTAAACGTTTCATGAGACTAAAATCGAAGTGTCAGCAGGCCATGTGCCTTTGTGGACACCACAGGGAAATCCATTTTCTATTCCTTCAAGCTGTTGGCAGGATTCAGTTCCTGACAGTTGCAAGACTAAGATCCCTATTTTCTTGTTGGCTATAAGCTGAGAGCTAGTCCCAGCTTTTAGAGGCCACTGTGCTCTGTAGCTCATAGTTCCCACCTTCAAAGGCAGCAACAGCAGGTTGAGTCCCCCACCTCTCTCTGAGCCACTCTTCTCTCCCCGGTTTCCACCCTGAAGGATGTCTGCAGGAGCCAAAGGGAGAGAAGAACCTAGTGAGCTGGGCTCTTGCCTCCCCACTCCTCCCCTCTCCACCATAACCAGAACTGTTCTATTTTATTTGTCAGTGAATATTTGTCAGTGTTTTTTCTTTTAGACAAAGGCTTCCATGGTGCCAAAAAGAGGTTTAAAAACTACTACTCTCAATGTATTCTTTAACTCTGTATCGACACGTAAATTCTAAGCAGTGGAGTTAGTTGGTCTATGACCTTCTTGTCAAGCAGACAATTACCAAATATTCCGCAACCAAAAATCATTAGTAAAACCCAAAAAGAAATTGTACAAGCCACTTTTTCTGACCATAAATATTCACATTAAAAACAAAAAACTATTTGGAAATTAAAAAGCACTATTTTAAGTAACTACTTCATTAAGGAGTAGTATAGAATATCATTAGCTACTTAGAAAATAAAAGCACTGCAAATCGGAACTTACAGAATGATACTAAAACTGGAAGAGTTAAATTCGTAAGTAGTTTTTAATGATAAAAGATTTAAAGAGGAATTACATGCACTTCCAGTCATAGCATAGCTTTCATCAGACTGTCCCTCCCACAAATAGTAGCTATAAACTCTGGACAAAACAGAAATAATGACCTGCGAGCATAGGAGAATAGCCATCACAGGAGACACTTGGAAGAACAGAATGTTACCGGGTGAATGAACTGGGTTTTGCATGCTTTTACTTGAGGACAAGCCCCAGTCAATGGGGTGGTACAGGGACAAAAACTCGATAAAACCAGACTTACTAAAAAATTTAAAAAAAAAAAAAAAAAAAACAGACCTACTAGTGTGAACAGCTAGAAGATACATTGTACGGCCACCACAACAACCAGAAAATGGAAGAAGCTCCTAAAAAATAAACACAAAGGGGGGAGGGGGCCAAATTCTATTTTAAACTGCCCAAGGTGAGAGTTCAGCTCGTTAATTGTTGCCTTTTTTTTTTTTTTTTTTTTTTTAATTGTTGCTTTAAAATAAAATCAGAGGTGCCTGGGTGGCTTTCTTGGTTAAGCAGCCAAGTCTTGATTTCGGTTCAGGTCATGATCTCAGGGTTGTGGGTTTGAGCCCCGCATCAGGCTCCACAGTCTGCACAGAGTGCTTGAGAGTCTCTCTCCCTCTGTCTCCCTGCTCATGGGTGGTTCTCTGTAAATAAATAAAGTCTTTAAAAAAATCAGGGGCATCTGGCTGGCTCAGTCAGTAGAGCATGCAACTCTTGATCTCAGGGTTGTGAGTTCACGCCCCATGTTGGGCATGGAGCCTACTTAAATTAAAAAAGTATTTTAGAGAACCGTACTTTCCAGAGAATAAAATCCAGAGTTTCTATATTATGTTAATCACGAGGTCCAGTGTACAGTCCAGAATCACTAATCATGCAAAGAACTCCGAGATATGACCCAAACTCAAGTGGAAAGATAATCAGTGGAGGCCACCCAGCCTTGAAGCATTCCAGTTGTTGGAGTTAGCATATGTGGATTTTAAGTAGTTACACCTGTGTTCACAGATAAAGGAAAGGATGCTCCTGAGATAGGAGATCTCAGCAGGGAAATAGAAACTTAAAATAACCACATGGAAAATCTGGAAGTGAAAAACAGCAATATCTGAAATAGAAAATTCACTGAATAGGCTAACAGCAGGTTGGGAATGACAGTATGAAGACCCTGTGATCCTGAAAATACATTAATAGAAATTATCTGTTCTTAACAAAAAGGTTTTTTAAAAAGAACCTCATTGATCTATAGAACAATATCAAAAGGTCTAATATACGTAATTGGAGTCCTAGAAAGAGTGAAGAAAGAAAACAGGCAAAAATTTTTTGAAGAACTAATGGCCGAGAATTCACCGCAAGCTGTTGAAAGACCTAATTGACATATCCGAAAAGTTTGGTGAATCCCACGCAGGTTAAATACAAGGAAAACTACACCCTGGAACATCATAGTCAAATTTGCTGAAAATCAAAAGGAAAGAGAAAATCCTGAAAGGGGAAAACATGTAACATCCCGGGAAACAATACAAATGATTGTTTACTACTCCTCAGAAATTATAGATGCCAAAAGACAATGAAATGACATCTCTAACTTACTAAAAGAAAACACTATCAACCAGAATTCTGCATTTAGCAAAATAATGAAGATGACATGAAGACATTTTCAGATAACAAAAAATAATTCATAGCCAGAAGACCTGTGCTACATGAAATGCAAGAAGTTATTTAGGCTAAAGAAACTTGGCTCTTGCAAAAGGAGTGAAAAGCACTAATTATGGTAAATTTAAACATTTTTCTTCTTAATTTCATTAAAGTATATATATGACTGTTGAAAGCAAAATTATAATACTGTATTGTGTAACACACAATTAATACAGATGTAATGCCTATGAGAACTAGCATAAGGGCTGGGAATAGGTTGACCTATAAAGTTGGAAGGTCTTATGTGAAATGGTACAATATGAGCTCTAAATAGATCATAAAGTTAAGGATGTACGTTATAATTCTAAAGTAACCAGAGAGAGCTAAAAAGCCAACATATAGATTATGTGGAATTCCAAAAATATTTATTCAACCTAAAAATATTTCCTAGGGGCACCAGGGTGGCTCAATAGTTTGAGCTTCTGACTCTTGGTTTTGGCTCAGGTCGTGATCTCAGGGTCCTGAGATCGAGCCTCATGTTGGGCTCCATATGGGGAGGGGTGTGGGGTCTGCTTGAGGATTTCTCTCCCTCTGCCCCTCCCCTCACACACTCACTTTCTCTTGATAAAATAAATCGTTTTTAAAAAATAAAGAAAAATATTACTTAAAGCAGAAAAGAACAGAAAATAAAATTTTGGGACAAATAGTAAAATGGGAGACCCAAATCCAATCACATCAATAATTATACCATGTAAAGGCACTGAACACTCCCAATTAAACAGCAAAGATTGTCAGAATAGATAAAAAGCAAAACCCAGTTTGATGCTACTTAAAAGAAATGTACTTTAATTATTATTAAAAACAAAATTCAACTAAGTAAATTTTGAAGATCCTAATTAGTTTTATTTAACCATTCAGAAATCAGAAAACATCCATCCTAGCAGATAGGAGCTCAGTCAGTTAACAATCCAACTCTTGATCTCAGCTCAGGTCTTAATCTAAGGGTTGTGAGTTCAAGCGCCATGTTGGGCTCCAAGCTGGGTATGGAGCCTACTTAAAAAAAAGAAAAGAGGGACACGTGGGTGGCTCAGTGTTGAGCGTCTGCCTTTGGCTCAAGGTGTGATCCCAGGGGTTCTGGATCAAGTTCCGCATTGGGTTCCTTGGAGGGAGCCTGCTTCTCCCTCTGCCTGTCTCAGTGTGTCTCTCATGAATAAATAAATCAAATCTTCTAAAAAAAGGAAAAGAAACAAAAGGAGCTGTACAAAATGAAAGACAGACAGGAGTGGGAAGAACAAAAAAGCAGATTGGTTATGGCAAGATCACTTTCCTTTATGGGATGGCAGAGTCAATTAGGCAGATACTCAACTAGCTGATTTCTGATTGACTGGTTTTAAATTCCATTTCTGGAAGAACCAAAACTGCAGTTAAGTTGTCTCAGTTTGATGACATGAGATTGGCATAAGTGACTCCATTTGGGGCCTGTTGTTTTGTTTTTAACAATATAAAGACAGGTTGAAGATAAAAGATATTGGGGCACCTGGGTGGCTCAGTGGTTGAGTGTCTGCATTTGGCTCAGGTCATGATCCCAAGGTCTTGGGGTCAAGTTCCGCATAGGGCTCCCCACAAGGAGCCTGCTTCTCCCTCTGCCTGTGTCTCTGCCTCTCTCTGTGAGCATGAATAAGTAAATAAAATTTTTAAGAAGGAGAGAAGAAGAAGGGAAAGAAGCATCCATGCAAACTGCACTAAGCATAAGAAAGTGGCAGGACGGGCAGCCCGGGTGGCTCAGCGGTTTAGTGCCACCTTCAGCCTAGGGCGTGATCCTGGGGTCCCGGGATCGAGTCCTACGTCGGGCTCCCTGCATGGAGCCTGCTTCTCCCTCTGCTGTGTTTCTGCGCCTCTCTCTGTGTCTCTCATGAATAAATAAAATCTTAAAAAAAAAAAAAAAAAGTAGAGTGGGTGGGACGCCTGGGTGGCTCAGCGGTTGAGCGTCTGCCTTCAGTTCAGGGCTTGATTCCGGGGTCCCAGGATTGAGTCCCAGTTGTGCTCCCTACAAGGAGCCTGCTTCTTCCTCTGCCTGTGTCTCTGCCTCTCCCTCTGTGTGTCTCATGAATAAATAAATAAATCTTATAAAACAAAAAAGGTAGAGTGGCTATGGTAAAATCAGATGACTTAAAGGCAAAGATTATGCCAGAAATAAGAGGACATTTCAGAATGATAAAGGATCATTTTATCAGGAATGTCTCACAATTGTGTACACTTAATAACCAAGCTTCAAAGTTGGCAGAATTGGAGAATTTCAAGAGTTAAGGAACACATAAACATCTGTAGCTCTTTCAGCAGTGGATAGAACAACTAAAAAGTAAAGACATAATCTGAACATTATCAATCATCTTGATCTAACTAATATTTTTGAAATACCACACCAAATGGTTGCAAAACACATGTATCTCAATAAATTCCAAAAATTTGGAATCTTCTAGAGTGTATTCTCTGACCATAATGGGATTCAACTAGAAAGCAGTAACAGATAACCCATGCATCAAAGCAGAAACCATGAGGGAAACGAAAATGTATATTGAACTAAATGATAATGAAAATAGAGCATTTAAAATATACAAGATGCATCTAAAGCAGTGCTTAGAGGAAAATTTGTAGCTTCAGAGGCTTGTACTTTAAAAAAAAAAAAGAAAGGTTTTAAATCAGCTATCTAAGCCACCTTAAAAATGTAGAAAAGAGCAAAATAAACTCAAAGTAAGTAGAAGGAAAAATAATAAGCACAACAGTGGGTCATGAGGAAGAGATAAATAGAGAAAACAACCAGTTGTTTCTCTGAAAATATTTTTATTTATTTTTTATTTTATTTTAAAGATTTATTTATTTATGATAGACATAGAGAGAGAGGCAGAGACACAGGAGGAGGGAGAAGCAGGCTCCATGCCCGGAGCCCGACGTGGGACTCGATCCTGGGTCTCCAGGATCGCGCCCTGGGCCAAAGTTAGGCGCTAAACCGCTAAGCCACCCAGGGATCCCCTGAAAATATTTTTTTTTTAATTTTTATTTATTTATGATAGTCACACAGAGAGAGAGAGAGAGGCAGAGACATAGGCAGAGGGAGAAGCAGGCTCCATGCACCAGGAGCCTGATGTGGGATTCGATCCCAGGTCTCCAAGATCGTGCCCTGGGCCAAAGGCAGGCGCCAAACCGCTGCGCCAACCAAGGATCCCTGAAAATATTTTTTTAAAAATTTGGTCATCTTCTAGCCAGACTGGTCAAAAATTAGAAGAAAAACAAAATCCTAGTAGCAAAACAGAAAGAATGGATATCAGTATGGATCCTGTAGATATTCAAATGATACTAAAAGTAGGGGCATCTGGCTGGCTCAGTAGGAAGGGCATGCAACTCTTTTGTTCTCAGAATCATGAATTCAAGCCCCCCATTGGGCATAGAGTTTACTTAAATAAAGAAAACTTTTTTAAAAATGATACTAAAAGTGTATTATAAATGACTTTATGGGAGTGAATTCAATAATTTTGATGAAGTGGACAAATTCCTTGAAAAATATAACTACCAGACTGACATAAAGATGAAATAGAAAAGATGAATAGTGCTATGTTGGCTATAGGTAGATGTGTTATCAAAAACCTTTTCACATGGGATCCCTGGGTGGCGCAGCGGTTTGGCACGCCTGCCTTTGGCCCGGGGCTGATCCTGGAGACCTGGGATCAAATCCCACGTCAGGCTCCTGGTGCATGGAGCCTGCTTCTCCCTGTGCCTGTGTCTCTGCCTCTCTCTCTCTCTCTCTCTCTCTCTCTCTCTCTGTGTGTGACTATCATAAATACGTACATACATACATACATACCTTTTCACAAAGAAAGCTCCAGGCCCAGGTGGCTTCACTGATGAATCATATCAAACAATTAAGAAAAATGGAACACCAGTATAAGATCCTTTCAGAAAATAAACAAGGAATAATCACTTCCCAGTTCATTTTAGGAGGCCATCAAAACCTGATTCCAAAATCTAACAAACACATTACAAAAAGAAAAGTTATAGATTGGTATCTTTTTGAACACAGACACAAAAATTCTCAAGAAAATTTCAGCAGATCAAATATAACTGTAAAAAGGATGATGCCTTCCTAACCAAGTTTGAGTTTGTCCCAGAGATGTAAAGTTGGTTTAACATTGGTGAATCAGTGTAATTCACCATAACAGGATAAAGGAGAAAACCTGTAACTTGCAAAATAGAAAAAGAGGGGAACTTCCTCAACCAGATAAAGAGAATCTCTGGAAAAACCTATGAGTTCACAGCACACTTAATTGTGAAATAGTTGGTGCTTTGCCCGTAAGGAACAAAGCAAGGACGTCCACTCCTGGCTTTGTTCAGGATGATGCTGCTAGACATTATAACAAGTATCTTAAAGGCAAGTATAAAAGAAAGCATGAAGTTTGGAAAGGAGGAAATAAAACTGTACCTAGTCACAAATAATACTATCACTGACTTAGAAAATTCCCAAGCATCTACAGAACTACAAGAACGTAAGTAAATTTAGCAAGGTTGCACAATAGAAGGTCAATATGCAAAAAGGCTTTTTGTTTTGTTTTGTTTTGTTTTGTTTTGTTGTTTTAACTAGCATTAACCGGAATTTTACTGCAGGCTCTAACCAACGACATTAAGCAAGAGGAAAAATAGGAAACTAAAGATCCTCTATGAAGAGGATCTATATGGCCCTATATATAGAAAATCTTAACAAACCCACACCAGAAAACTAGAACTAAAATTAGATTAGTGAGGACATAGGATACAAGACCAGTATAGAAAACTCAGCTATATTTCTGTGTACTAACAGTGAACAACCCAGTAAGAAACTGTTTCCACTTATAATAACATCAAAAAGATTAAAATACTTAGGAGCCATTAACAAAAAAATGCAAGGCTTGTACACTGAGAACTATAAAACTTTGTTGAAATGAAATTAAAGACCTAAATAAATGGAAAGACATCCCATATTTGTAGTTGACTTTTTTTTTTTTTTTTTTTTTTTTTGAGTAATCTCTACACTCAGCGTGGGGTTCCAGCTCACAACCCTGAGACTAAGTCTACTGACTGAGCCAGTCAGGCACCCCTGGAAGGCAATATTTTTAAGGTGGCAATATGCCCCCAGACTTACAAATTCAACACAATCACTGTCAAAAGCCCAGCAGTTGTTTTTATAGAAATTGACAAGCAGATCCTAAAATTCATATGACAATCTCATGCAAGGGACACAGCCAAAACAACTTGATTTCTGTGTACAGAAAACATTTGCAGCCTTGTGTGTAATAGAGAATTTAAGCACCAACTGTCCTTCCATAGGAAAACGGTAGGCAGTGACAGTCCTTTGATTAACAAAGAAGATTGTTGTCATTTAAAATATGCCAGGACAAGAATAGACAGACCATTAGAATATTTAAAAGTTCCAAAATAGACTACACTTTAATGAAATTCTAACATGGAATGCCAGAAGTAAGTATCACAAATCAGAAGCAAAAGTAGGTTTAGTCAGTGATTTGAGGCAATTAACAGTTTTTACAATTTGAGGGGGAATACTTTAAAAACAAAAAGTAGGGGCGTCTGGGTGGCTCAGTTGGTTGAGCATCTGACTTGGGTTTCAGCTCAGGTCATGATCTCAGGGTCCTGGAATGGAGTACGGAGTTGGGCTCTACACTGGACATGGGGCCTGGCGTTCTCCCTCTCCCTCTGCCCCCTCCTTTTTAAAAAAAATGATATATAATATGTAATAAAAAATTTTAAAGATGTAAAAACTTAGAAATTTCTAAGTATTCATGAAACCTCAGAAAGGAGTGTGGTCTTTTTAGATTTAACAGTGATAATATCGTAAGAGGAAAAGGTGATCAGTTTGACACCTTTAAAGCACATTTAAGCATTTAAATCTGTGCGTTTTAAAAATTCCATTACCCAAATTAGAAGTTAGATAGCCAGTTGCTGCTTAAAGGCTGCCAATGAGGGAGGGGCAGGGTTAGCATCAGATATAATAGATTTGTGGTATATATTTTGGTCTTGTCCGGGGTTTCCAGCTCCTAAAACCCATGTAATCCTAAGTGTTCAGAGCTATAGGGTCATCTTTTGTTATAAGACTTTGGTTTTGCTCCCAGTTCCTGAAATAGCTCCAGATATATAATAAAGGTAAAAGCAAGTTACCTTTTGTTATTGTTATCTTTTGTTATTCATAACAAGCCCCTTTCAGCCGTCAGTTTATGTTAATGACATGATTTTTAGAAATCTAGATAACTGGCAGGAACCAACCCTGTGTTTAGAGAGTTAGAACACAAAGCCCTGCCCCTTGACCTAGGAGGCAAGAGAGGTTAGAGGTCGAATCACTTAAGCCAACAGCCAGTTTGTAATCAGTTGTGCCTACACACTGAAGACTCCATAAAATCCCTGGAATGTGTGGGGTTCAGAGAGCTTGGGTGGGTGAACCCCTGGAGGTGCAGTGAGAAGACATGGCCCTGTTCCCCCTTCCCTTGCCCTGTGCATCTCTTCCATTTGCCTGTTCTACTAAATCAGTAGATTTAGTAACTTACAGTCTAGTAAGTTAACTATTTCTCTGAATTCTGTGAGCCACTCTAGCAATTACCAAACCTAAGAAGGGGATTATGAGAATGTGATTTATAGCCAGTCATCTAAGAGCACAGGTGACAACCCAAACTTGCAGCCTGAGGAGGGTGTGGCAGTCAGTGGGACCTGTGGCATGTGGTGCTGTCTCTGGGTCCATGGTGTCAGATTGGGTTACAATGTAGGACACCTAGCTGGTGTTGAAAGTACATGTTTGGTGACCAGGAATATTGAGAGTGAGAAGGTGAAAGGTTCACAGCTTTTAAAAAATGCGCTTTAAAAAACATTCCCCCCCCCAAAAAAAAACATTCCCAAGATCTCAAACAAAGAGGCAAAGACCATGGATGGACTGTCTCTAGCAGTAGTCAACTAGAAGGAACAGGCCACGCAGGTGTGGATGTTCATCTGCTCTCTGGTGCGCCTCCAGCACCCAGAATGGGACCTGGCACAGAGCAGATTTTGAATAAACCATGAGTGAAGAAAAATCACTGACTTGATGACAAATATTCAGCCACCTCGATTTTCAGAGATCTCAGATAAAACACTGACAATGGTAGTAGTTCTCCCTTCTCAAACTAGGAGAGGTTTTTAAAGGTCTCGGCTCCCAGTGTTAGCAGAGATAGGGCTGAGAGGTATTTGTACATTGCTGATAGAAGTACAGATAACGCGGTGTGTTAACTAATCTCGTGATGATCATTTCACAACATAAACACTCCAGATTCTGTGCCACACTTTCGTGCTGTACACCTTAAATTTGCACATTGTCAATTATATCTCAGTAAAGCTAGAAAAAAAACCTAGATAATGCTAAAGGATATTTGGGGAGGGGGATATGTTTTTTTTTGTGGGGGGAGATATGTTTCTAAATGCCATGCATAGAAAAGTACTGAGAGGCCCAGAGCAGCAGCCAAGAAATAGGTTTGTTGAGTGCTTGTCTGTGTACCAGATGCCATGAAAATCGCAGTTTTATTTCATCTTTGTAATAATCCTGTGACATAAATATTAGTTCCATTTTATAGGTCAAGAAAGAGGCTCAGAGAGCGAACGAGTCCATAGAGCTGCACTCTGCATGATGATGATCATGGTTAAACTAAATATGTGGCAGACACTCCCCCTTCATCTTCCCGTGTGTTAATTCACCTGCAGTAGTCCCATGAGATGTAGGTACTGCTCTCTGCTTTGTGGGTGAGGAGCTGAAGCCGGGGTTTGCCAAGAACCTAGGAAGCGTCCAAGCCAGGACTCAGACCAGGCTCCCTGCCACCAGGCCTGCGCTCCAGCTTCCAAGCCAGTGCTACTGCCCTTCCTCCCACCTGCTGCACCCACGCACATGGACACTCACAGCGCTTAGGAGTGGGGGACTGTCTCTACCCCTGTAGCTTTCCTTTTCCTAGAAATGTATATGCAGTGTGACTCCGCAGTGCTTAGAATGTGTAAGGATAACATAAAAACAGAAGTACAGAAAAAAATTCTGAGTGTGCCCTGAGAAAGCCAAATGGGTTAGAAGAGCAGCTGACATATGCAGATGTCTCAGGTCTTATTACAACAAAGGGCAGGAAGATTGAACATCCCGTCAATATGACCGGAGTGTTTTGTTGTTTTTGGTCAGATGTGGTCCTATGGTGTTGGATGCTTTAATCAAGATTAAGAATGAAATTGACTCTACCTTGACCTTCCGAAGATCATGCAGAGAAGGTAAGCATTTCCTTCCTTGTTAAACTTTAGACACTTAGGCTCTGGTTCCGCGGCCGGCCTGCCTGCCACAGCTGAGCTGGCGGTCTGCCAGGAGACCAGGTGTTGCACTTCCTTTCCTTGGGTAAATGCGCCTAAAACTCCCAAGTGTAGTACAGGTTCTGTACATTTCTGAGTTTTCTTCCCATCGGGAATCATATGTAGCCTGGTTCCTGCATCTGGCGTGAGCTGCCCACCCCTCAGGCATTAACTCCCATCTGCTAGCAGGACGCAGCCCATCTCTGCACCACTGCTGAGCTCATTCACTGGGGACAGCAGTGGAGTTTCTAGTCAGTGCTTGTGCACATTAACCCTTGTCCAGCAAGGGGGCACAGGTGTGCCGCTGCCAGCTCCCAGCATTACGAGTGTACACGTATATAAAGTATCTGCTCAGTAGGAATGTTCTAGGCAGGAACAGTCTCCCCACAGTAAGAGCTGTTATGCTAGAAAAATATAATTACTAATGAAAGTCTAACAGTGATACAGTTTTTTAATATAAATTTAAATAAAGTGAGTTGATACTAAGAAAACTCATAAATAGGGCAGCCCAGTGGAGCAGTGGTTTAGTGCTGCCTTCAGCCCAGGGCATGATCCTGGAGACCTGGGATCGAGTCCCACGTCCGGCTCCCTGCCTAGAGCCTGCTTCTCCCTCTGCCTATATCTCTTCCCCTCTCTCTCTCTCTCTTTCTGTGTGTTTCTCATGAATAAATAAATAAAATCTTAAAAAAAAAAGAAAAAGAAAACTCCTAGATAATCATTTAGCAGTCCTCAGACATGGGAAAAAAATCACAGAGGATTATCACAAGGGCTGACTGGTCCTGACGGCCGTAGAGCACAGTCAGTGGACCTTAGGCCCAGGGAGGTTAAGGGACTTCCAAAAAAACACATAGGTAGTTGGGGAGCCAGGCATCAGCCAGGGTTGTCAGATTCCAGAACCGCACTCAGGCGGTATGCTCTGCTGGCCAGGCTCAGAAAACCTGGGATAAAACCAAAACAGAGAGTAGGTTGGACCCCAACCAGTGATTGAAGCTTCTTCCTAAAATGACCTTCCATAAAAGGAAAAGTCACTATGGATATTGGCCCATTGCTTTTTGTCTTTGTTCGGTACATGTCAAGTATTCCAGCCTTCCTTCTAAGACATCTGCTTTGATTCAGCTAATCATACAGGATGGGATTTAGTGTACCAAATGCTGACAGATATTATAGTAGTTTGGCTGAGTCCTGCTGTTCAGGGAACGCTCTGTGGTAATTAAATACCAACTTTCCCCACGTAAATCCTGGCAACCTAGGAAATATAGATGCTTTTCAGTAACCTTTCTCCGTAAGACTTTGTCAGAGCCAAGAACATATGATGTGGCCCATCTGGACTAAAAAGTATGAGGCAGAGTGATACTAATTGCCACTCCTTTCTCTTCCCTTATCGTTTTTTAAGAGAATTTCCTGGGGAGCCTTTTTCAGAGAAGATTCATTGGATTTATTTTTTAAATTGCATACCATTTCTTATAAAAGCATACTTCTGGTTGGATGCCAGGCACACACAAATATATGGATAGCATTCAGTCTCCTGGGGAACTTCGCGGTATTTGCTAAAAACAGGTCTCTGTGTTGTCTTACACACTTACTAAGATTAGCAGGAGAAGAGAACGCGGTCTTACCAAAGTGATAACCCAGTACAGGTTTCACAACTAATCACATTTCTCTGGTCTGATGATCTTCAAGAAAACAGCTTCAGAGAAATGGGTTCAGATTGCATATTCCTCTTTAAACTCTAAAATATCTAGGAAATTTCCATACACAGCAAATGAGCCCGGGCAAAGAAAAGTGTCATCTTCAGGGTCCTTGGTCAGCACCTAACTTTTGCTTGGTTAGCTTTGCTTTGCTTTCACATTAGTTCATTCTTCTCCCTAGAAAGACAGTGCTCGGGCAGTTTATGTGGGTTTCATGGCCCCCACTGTGCTGCTAGTTTTGATGGAGACTATAGAGTAAGAGTCATATGTGGATAATCCATATCGAGGCCTCAGCCAGAAGATGGCCAAGACTGTTGATTTGCTTTTTGGGTTCTGTCTGTCAGAGTTTGAGTAGTTTGAGTTCAAATAACAGGCAGGGCTGCCTTTTTTTTTTTTTTTTTTTTTTTTTCTTCTTTTTTTTCTTTTTCTGAAAATGCATGAAGCATGGAGCTAGGGATTGGCGTGGCAACTCTGTGATGCCAACAATGCCCCAGGCCCTTTCTGTCTTCCAGTGCCGTCTGTAGTGTGCAGATTCCAGCCTCAGGGTTGCCTCATGGCTTTTTGGAACTGGTCATTAGATCTCCATCCCAGGCAGGAAGACAGCAGTGGGGCACCTCTGCCACGGGTGTACTCCATGTCAGTGCTGCTCATGATGGTAGGGGAATGAGGGAATGACATTCCAGAAAATGAGTCTGAAGCTGGACTTCCCGAGCCTGGGTACAGAAGCGTTGAATGCCTTCTCTGTCTCAGGCATCTGTGGCTCCTGTGCCATGAACATCAACGGAGGCAACACTCTGGCTTGCACCCGCCGGATCGACACCAACCTCAGCAAAGTCTCCAAAATCTACCCTCTGCCGCATATGTATGTGATAAAGGATCTGGTTCCTGTGAGTTTCTGCCTCCCCTCCCATCCCTCCCCTGCCCCCTCTCTCTCCCATCCCCTCTCTCTCTCCTGACTCTTCCCCACCCCACCTTTTTTTATTTTCAGGGAGAAGGGAAGAGGTGTGTGTGAGGGAAAGATGTGTTATCATTCTTTAGGGCAGGCTTTTTTTCCTGAGTTTAATTGAGGAATTTGAATGGTGGAAGATAAACACACCTGGAAGATTCTCCAGCCCCTCATTGGAGAGGATTGTTTGGGACTAACAGGGACTTTAGAGTTGGAACAGTCCCAGAATCAAAAATTTGGCCATAACTACAAAGAATTCATGTGGAAAATAGCAGTGGGGAAGGCAACAATTGTTACACAGTGTACTTCCACACTGTACTTCCACAGTGTCTGCCTCCCCACTCGTGAGCGCCTTCATGGACCAGGCCTCAGGAGTGGGTAGAGGAGAGATTTCCCAGCCACAATGAACACTGACCATTTCTCCTTCTGTCACTTGCACGGATCCACGCCAAAGAGAGTCCAACTTCTGCTGCTGTGCGATGGGGAAGTGGGCAGCATCCAAGAAATGGGGTGACTGAGAATGCTAGGGAGTGATAGTAGAATCTGACCCTTCTTTTCTTCTTCTTCCCCTTACTCAGGACTTGAGCAACTTCTATGCTCAGTATAAATCCATTGAACCTTATTTGAAGAAGAAGGATGAATCCCAAGAGGGCAAGCAGCAGTATCTGCAGTCCATAGAAGATCGTGAGAAACTGGTCATTAGTCCCCTTTTACTGTCTTGCTTTGAGGAATTCTGTGCAAAGATGCTTGGGAGAAGTGTGGCTTGGGGGGGGATGGGGTGGGGGAGTAGCTGCATGGGACAATGCCGACCATTAATGGAGTGTATGCTGGAAAGGAACCACAAGAGCATCTGTCCAAGGGCTGGACAGCTGTCCTCTCAGGACCAGGGGGTAGTATGAACCCATAAGGGGCCCTCAAGGGGTCAAGGATCCAGAGCATGTCTGCCCCGCCTAGAAGGGCACATGATTACCATGTTGCAGGATGTTTGTTTGTTTCAAGAGAAACTTGTATGCAAAAGATCAGGTCTTGCCAAGTTGGCAGCTCCATTAGAGTGGCTCTTCAACAGTGGGCACATCAAAGACATGCTGGCCATGGGCGCTGGAGCTTCCATCTCCCTGTTTCATAGCAAAACAGTTCATGGCAAAACCAGGACCAGAACCTTGCTGTTTTTTCGTAACACCCAGTGTCCCAGGGGTTGCCGGGTGGGACGGTGACGGCCCTGTCACTCTCTTGACATCCCAGTGTCCGGGCTCTGAAGTCTTCCGGTGAAGGAGTCGTTCTCAAGTTCTCAGTCTCCTGCTCTGGCGCTGTTCCCTCCAAGAAGCCTCTGATCTGCACTCGTACTCCCCGCACACTCTGTGTCCTTGTGGAGAGGAAGAGGTGGGAAGGGGACCCAATAGAGATGGGTCCCAACAACAATCTGCACAGGACCAAGGACATGTGCCATGTCACGGTCAGCGCATCACGCGTTCCTCCAGTACAGCACTTGTCCAAGGAGCATCACTGACTCACCACCATGCTAGCAGGCCGGGCGCCCCTCAGGGGCAGCGGCAGCGACGGGATCTTAGTCCTTTCTGGACCCCGAGGCCACAGCACGGGTTATTTATCAGTACATGTTAGGCATGTGGATGAGTAAACACACTTTACCTTTTAGAAGTCTTGGGGAATATTTAGGCCCCCTCCTCTTCCCTGTAAAACTTTTTTTTTTTTTTTTTTTAAGATTTTATTTATTCATGAGAGACACACAGAGAGAGGCAGAGATGTAAGAGGAGAGTCTTCACGTGAGTGCCCAGTGCTCATCGTAGAGTGGTGTAAAGGCAGTGCAGACAGCTTTCTCCCGTGTCAGGAGGAGTTTGTTGTTCTGGCACAAGGCTCGCCCTGCATTCCTCACTCGCAGGGAGTCTGACTGCCCAGGGCCACCGGGCTGGGTTGGAACTGGTCTCTCCGGGCCAACTGGCCCTCCCGCATTCCTCCGTAGGCAAGCCTCCTGGATGCCCTACTCCTAGAGCATGACTGATTACCCTGAGTGTGTATTCTGGAAGTTCAAGGATTACTCAAATACCAAAAATTTGTTAAGCATTTTTCACTTCCTTAAGTTAATATGCTGAACATAACGTTTTCTCACAATTTTAAAAGCCTTAATGCTCACTGTGGGTAATTGGAAAATCCAGATAACTCTTTTTAAGTAATCTGTGCTATTGCAGCACCCAAGGATAATGTCTGTTGTCAGCTACTTTTGCTTTTCTTTTATCTGCTACATTTGTATGTAGCTGGGATCAGAATGCAAATATGCTTTTGTGTCCTGCCTTCTTCACTTAGGTTATTGTAAGCATTTTCCTGCGTTCTTGAGAATTCTTCGTAAGCATTCGCTTAGACTTTGTTCTCTGCTACTTCAGTTGAATGCACTGTATATTATTTAACCATTCCACTACTGTTGGACAGTGTCGCTCCCTGTTACAAAGAAGGCTAGATAAACATCTTGATCTTTCAAGTTCTAGCCAAAATTTGGAGTTTCTTTTCTTATTACAGGTTTTTCTGTAAGTGAGCTGAAGAATGTGACCATCACGAAGGCTCTTGAGCCTGTCCCCTATGCTTTCTAGATCAGTGGGGCAGTTTGCGTTCCTGCCTGCTCTCTGAACAGAACATAGATTTTGTTGAAGACTCACAGTTACAATCATGACCATCAACTGTGTGTCATCTGTTACAATAAGCTGTCACTTCAGATGTCAGTGTGCCCTTCTGTCTTGCTGCTTTTAATCAATTTCTGTTTTTTGCGAAATCAGGAGGTCCAGTTTGTTAGAACTGGGTGGACAGATTGAGTCAGCGTGCCAGGTTTAAAGAGCAGGCATTCCAGGGATCCCTGGGTGGCGCAGTGGTTTAGCGCCTGCCTTTGGCCCAGGGCACGATCCTGGAGACCCGGGATCGAATCCCACGTCAGGCTCCCGGTGCATGGAGCCTGCTTCTCCCTCTGCCTATGTCTCTGCCTCTCTCTCTATCTCTGTGTGACTATCATAAATTTAAAAAAAAATTTAAAAAAATAAAAAGATAAAGAGCAGGCATTCTAGAGTCGGACTGCCTGGGGTCCTGTCCCAGCCCTGCTGCTTGCCTGTGCGACCCTGGACCAGTGACCTAACCTCTCTAGACTCTAGTAGTCCTCATGCCACAGGATTGTTGTGATCAAATGATGAGAAGTGAGTTGAGCTCACGGGGCTCATTGAGGATGGTATCCCCATTGCCGGCCTGGTCTTTCCTCAGCACCAGGGCAGAGGCTTTTTTTTTTTTTCCCCCCAAATTTTTATCTAAATTCTAGGTAGTTGATATATGGTGCAATATTGGCTTCTGGAGTAGAGTTCATGATGCATCACTTACATACAACACCCAGTGCTCATCACAAGTACTCTCCTTGATAACCCATCACCCATCTAGCCCATCTTCCACCCACCTCCCTCCATCAACCCTCAGTTCGTTCTCTATCGTTAAGAATCTCTAAAAAAAAAAAAAAAAAAAAAGAATCTCTTACGGTTTACTTTCCTCTCCCCACCATTTGTTCATCTGTCGTTTTCTTAAATTCCACATGGGAGGGCAGTGGCTTTTGTAGACTCCTGGATGCCCCAGCACACAAGTCCTTCCTCATTTTCCTAGAGTACATTCTAAGCGGTGAAGTGTTTGGGTGGGTTGGTTGGGTTTTTAATGGGTTTTTGGTTTTGTTTTTAGATAACTGAGAGGTTATTGTTTATTAGAAGATAAGTACTTTGTGCTTGGACTTAAGAACTCTGGGTTCTAACCCGACAAACACGTACATTTCAACACCAAGATCTTTTTTATGAGTCTGATAAATCTTTGCAAGCCACCCCTAAGATTTTGCCAAGAAAACTCACACGCAAGTAGGCGCTCTGTTCACGCACAGATCCTGGACCTCGCGTTCAGCCAGCGGAACACATGCCAGTCTCTTCCATCATGTGCTCCTGACTGCCCTTCCCCTCCACACAGGACGGGCTGTACGAGTGTATCCTGTGTGCTTGCTGCAGCACCAGCTGCCCTAGCTACTGGTGGAATGGAGACAAATACCTGGGGCCTGCGGTTCTCATGCAGGTAAGGTGCTCCTTTGCTGCTCTAAGAGAACTTAAAACAGGCATCCAGGGACGCCTGCTTGGCTTAGTCCGTTGAGCATCCGATTTAGTTTTGGCTCAAGTCATGATCTCCGAGTTGTGAGATCGAGGCCTATGTCAGGCTCCCTGCTCAACGTGGAGTCTGCTTCTCTCCTCTCCCTCCACTCCTTGTTTTCCCTCTCTCTCTCTTTCTCTCCTTCTCAAGTAAATAAATAAATCTTTAAAACAAAACTGAGACATCCAGAAGTCTAAGAGGACAGCGTATTGTTGGAGCCAGGGTCCCAGCAGGCGCCTGTCACAGGGCAGGTGGCTACATTGTCCTCGCTTGGCTTTTAGCAAATCTTCATCTGCAAAGTACCTCACTTCTGTGTGGTGAGGGTCACCCCGAGGGGTGGTGGCACGCATTTTGGCAAAACTGGCCTTGCAGGTGTTTAAACCTATCCCCTATGCTGCTGGCTCTTGCCACTTTCCCCAGACCACAGCTGTCAGGTGGCCCCCCCATCTCCCTCACATGGGGATTTTTGAAGTGCAAGCAGGGAATAGAAATTTCATTGAGGGGAAGCTTCCCAGCTCAGGCTGGTACTTGTTTCCAGGCTAATGAAAGCCTGGAGTCCCGACTTTAGGGGTTAGTTGGCGAGAAGGCAGCACTGCCTCTCAGGCACATCACCACATGTGTAGTTCCCTGCAAAGAAACTGCCTTTGTTCCCAGAAAGCTGTGCTTTTTAAGTTTGTGGTCAGTGCTTTTCACAAGATTCTCAACTCCAAAAAAACAAGTTCTCATTTCTCATTTTCCCAAAAAAGGGAAGTTATGTGCTGTGTGACCATTTAGCAATATTGATTCTCATCTACATAAAGGATTGGTAATGACACCCCTTCACAGTTGGCACCTGTACCCACGCTGAGTTGGTGAATGGAGCTGCCCACGGGCAGGCAGTTAGCTGCCTTTGGGGTGGACTGACCAATTATGAGTCCATCAGTGGAACAAATATTATCTCTGGACAGATCTCTTAAGTCATCTGTGAAGACAGAGTCATGTCTTACGGGCCCTGCCTTCCCTACTCAATCTGGGCAGGAAGCCAGTGAGCACCTTGAAATAATGAAGCGATGCCTAGTCACCCGTCATTAAGCACCAGGGTACCAGGTGTGGTTCGCTTTGGGGTGGGGGGCGTTGATGGAGAGGAATTACAAAGGAGGGACCTTTCCTTGGAAGATGGCAAGAACTAAAGAGCAGAGACAAGGCCCCTAAGCTGAGGGGCTCCCTTCTGCTCCCCTGGGGCTTTGAGCTGACCGTTGGGTTGCCAGTGCAGCTCATCAGCACCCCCCGCCCCTGTTCTGCAGGCCTACCGCTGGATGATCGACTCCAGAGACGACTTCACTGAGGAGCGCCTGGCCAAGCTGCAGGACCCGTTCTCTCTGTACCGCTGCCACACCATCATGAACTGCACAAGGACCTGCCCCAAGGTACGCGGCGCTGGTGGCCCCCAGCCCTGCCTCCCTCCCCCGAGCTCACGTGTCAGAGGTGGAGAGGCACCAGAGTACCTGTCCCCTTGACGCGAGCCTGGGCTCCGGCTGGCACCTAATGCAAGGAACAGACATGCTCAGGCCCCGGAGGAAGGTTTACTTGTAGGGCGCACGCGGGCCCAAGGGAGTCCCCGAGCAGGAACCCGAGCTCACCGTGACTCGGTAGGAACTACAGGAGGAAAGGTGGCACAGCCCCAGGTCCCTCTCCGTGTTTTCCCTCGTCTCCGGGCTCCTGCTCACCCCGCTTCCACGCCCTCTCCCGCTTCCCGGGCTCACCCTGACCTGCCTGCAGCCAGCTGCCTGTCTTCTCTCAGCACGTCCGTGGCAGCCTGCATCCCAGGTGGACGAACTGCTGGGACTGGCTGCCACCTGAGCAGAGACTGGGCAGAGGGCTTCGCTGCAAGGTGTGGCGAGCAAGCAGGCAGGAGGTGGACAACGAGGGTGACCAGCTGGCAGTCTGAAGAAGGGGGGTGGGGGGCACGCGGCTGACCTTACACAGGAAACCCAGACTGCTAACCCCCTGCTCTTCGGCCTGGATGCCCGTGTTCCCAGGGGCCCCGTCTCTACCATGGCGCTTCTCCTGGTGTCAGCAGTGGGGCCTGGCGGGGGCCCCCAGGCCTCTAACTTGTGGGCAGGTTAGGCACCGATGTGCTCACCACAGCACAGGGAGTGAATAAGCCCAAGTGGCCGAGCCTGTGGGGCTGTGGGCCGGCGGCTCCAGGGGCACCGGGCCCCTGTGTTTCTCGGAAACTCCACATGGGCTTCGGGGGTGCTCAGGGACCTGTGGGAGTGGTGAGGCCCCGCTGTGGGGCGGGAAGGGGAGCTGGAGCTGAGCCCTGGGCAGGAAGGGGCTGGGGGCAGTGACTTGCCGAGGACGCTGTCTGGATGGGACAGGGACCCCGCTGCCCCCAGTGAGCTGTGCCGGTGGGCACAGACCCGCTAAGTCCTGCGGTAAACGGGGCACAGGCAGAGGTGCGGGTGCAGCGTCAGAGAGAGGGTGCCGCAGCGGCCCGACACCGACCCCGTCTCCTGCCGCCTCCCATGCAGCTGGTATCCCTGGCCTCTTGGGTGCTCTTCCAGAGGCTTCACGCTGCACATTGATGCACACGCATCCTGTTCTGTCTCCCACTGCCTTTTCCCCTTAATTTATTTTGGAGACTATTCCAGATTAGTCTTTTTTTTTTTAAGATTTTATTTATTTATTCATGAGAGACACAGAGAGAGAGAGGGGCAGAGACACAGGCAGAGGGAGAAGCAGGCTCCGTGCAGGGAGCCCAACGTGGGACTCGATCCCAGGAGCCCAGGATCACGCTCTGGGCCGAAGGCAGTTTCTAAACCACCAAACCACCCAGGCTTCCCCAGATCAGTCTTTGAAGAGGGTCCTCTCTCCCTTTCTCTCTCTCTGAAAATTTTTTTTTCTTTTTTTCTTTCTTCCCACACCTGTTTTTTTCCACTATGGAAGTGCCTTTTTTGGCAGTAGGGTTGAATGGACAAAACTTTCTCAGCTGGATGGGACGAGGCAGCCGCAAGTCTAGACGGCACCTGGAGTGAGGGAAAGTGGATGGCGTAGAGGAAACCCACATGACCTGAGCATCAAGGTCACGGTGTTCCACAGTGGCCGTGGGTCTCCTGTTTTGAGGCTTCCCAGGACAACACCTTGGCCTGAAAAGGCAGGCTAGTTCCCTGGAGCACGCGGTGGCGGGCAGGAGGCCGTGGTGGCCCTCCTGTGGGGACTGCAGGCCACACAGCATAGCGCATGGCCCAGGATGGGAGGCAGGGCCGACCACAGAGCACAGGCCCTGGGGAGTCGGGTGTGGGCGGGGGGTGCAGGGCCAGATGGCTGAGCCGGCCTGATCTCGAGCAGAGCCAGGCGCTTGGCACCAGTGAAACAGTTGCAGAAAATGCCAACCCCTGTTTACTTAGTCTCTGCACGCCTGCTGACAGGAGGTTTGCACACAAACTCAGGACCCTTGAAGGGTAGGGCCGCTTACCCTCACCCAGTCCTCCCTTTCCTGCGCACGGTCTTCACCACCTATCCTCCGGCCTCTTTCCCACACACTTCAGTGCCAGGGTCGGAGTCGTCCTGCTAACACGGGGACTCTCTTCCAACCTCGGACGAGTCCTTGTCTCACTTTGCCAGGTTTTCACTTGTCTCCCTGCTCGTAAGAGGTTGGCACTCCCAGGGTTCAATTAGGGCGCTTCCTGCAGACCCTACAGACTGCTAATGACACTTGAGGGCCCCCTGGGGAAGGTCGCTCCCAGGACCCGAGAGGGCTCCTGGGTGCCCATGGGAACGTGCAAGGGTCTGCAGGCCACTGGCTGGTTGAGCCCCCAGCCGTGGCCCGAGGAAGAGCTGCCCGCTCCTGGGGGTGTGTGCATTTTGCACACATGGACCTGGGGCAGAGGCGGGTCGGGGGCACTGCAGGTGGACGCGGGGAGCCCTGAGCCCGGGCACCTGACTTTCCGAGGACGTCGTTTGCCTCCACCTCACTTTGACCCTATTCCCGCTGCGGGGTTCGCCCAAGGCCCTGGGTTCTTCGTTCAGTTCACTTACCAGTGGTTTCTATTCTCTTCTTTACCCAAGGGGCTGAATCCAGGCAAAGCTATTGCTGAAATCAAGAAAATGATGGCCACCTATAAGGGGAAGAAAGCGTCCGTGTGACGCTGAGCGTGAAGTAGCCGGCTCGGCTGGACACACTTTACATCCAACTTGAGTCCCTTCAGAGGCCTTGATTTTCCATGAGCACAGCATGTATAATAAACATTTTAAGAAATAAATAAATGCTATTCTACTTTATTAACAAAAAAGCAAGCCCGTCCCTTTTACTTGCTGAAGAGAAATGTGCAGGTGCCAGAAGGAAGAGTCCACCAGGGCTCCCGAACCGAGCCCTTGGGTGGGTTCCTTCTCCCCCTAGCCTCTCTGTCGGGGGGGTGTGACTGTGCCCCCCTCACTCGTGGCCGGGGGAGCACCGGGCCCTTCCCCTGCAAGCTCACTGAGTGTTAGCTCTTGTCATCAGGCAGCCTCCCGGTTCCTCCAACATTCAGGATTAGCATGACGTGAAGCCGCGTCTTGCTAAGTCACTGTATCTCCTTGAGGCGAGGTTAGGCGCCTCCAGCACAGCAAGGACCGGGTCCCCTGTGACCTCGAGTTCCACAGCGGACCTCGAGGGGCCCCTCCCAGCAAGGGAGGCAAGCGCAGACTCCTGGCGCCGCAGCCTGGGCTTTACCACCAAGGCAGCAGCGCTCACCGAAAAGCCAGACTGCAAAAGTGCATCAGATCAGATGTGGGAGGCCCTGCAGACCCCATGTTGCACACGCCCTCCTCCCACCCCCCATTAACTGTTCTGTTCCTTCCAGACCTTGATGTCATGACACATGGGCATACAGAAAGCTTTCCCTTCAGAAACACGGTGTGAGGGGCCCCTGGGAGGCTCAGCGGTGGAGCCTCTGCCTTCAGCTCAGGTACCGGGCTGCTGGGATCAAGTCCCGCGTCGGGCTCCCTGCATGGAGCCTGCTTCTCCCTCTGCCTGTGTCTCTACCCTTCTCTCATGAATACATAAATAAAATTTTAAAAATACATATTTATGTATTCATGAGAGACACAGGCAGAGGCAGAAGCAGGCTCCATGCAGGGAGCCTGACGTGGGACTCAATCCCGGGTCTCCAGGATCACACTCCGAGCTGAAGGCGGTGCTAAACCGCTGAGCCACCCGGGGCTGCCCATAAATAAAATATTTTAAAAAACAAAAACGGGGTGTGATACAGGGCACCTGGGTGGCTCAGTCAGTTAAGAATCTGACTTGATTTCAGCTCAGGTCACGATCTCAGGGCCATGGGATCAAGCCCACTGTCAGGCTCTGCCCTGAGCAGGGAGTTTACTGAAGATTCTGGCTCCCTCCCTCTGCCCCTCCTGTGTCCGCCCACCCACCCGCTCCACCCCCACCGCAAGACGGGCTCGCTCTCACTCTCTCGCTCTCTTGCTTTCTAAAATAAAGATTTTTTTAAAGTAATTACACCCAACATGGGGCTCATACCCACGACCCCGAGATCAAGAGTCGCGTGTCCTACCAACTGAGCCAGCCAGGCGCCCCAGAACCTTCTTTTTAAGGCTGAAGAATGCTCCATTGTGGGTAGACACTTGGGTGCCTTCCATATTTTTTACTATTGTGACTAGGAGCAGCCTTCTATTTTTACCCAATATATAAGGGTCTCTCTTTTTTTTAAGATTTTATTTATTTATTCATGAGAGGCAGAGGCACAGGCAGAGGGAGAAGCAGGCTCCATGCAGGGAGCCCGATGCAGGACTCGATCCCAGGACCCCGGGATCACACCCTGAGCCGAAGGCAGATGCTCAACCACTGAGCCACCCGGACGTCCCTATAAGGGCTTCTTTGATGCTAATAAAGATCTGCCTGTGTGTGTGGTTTATATTCCGCCTCTAACCACTGGGTAAGGGCCCCGTGGTTCAGGTGCACGGCGACTGCCCTGCTGCTCTGCCCATCCGGGCGGCCCCTCCTTTCACCCGGGAACGCTCCCAGGCTGCTCTTCCACCCACTGCAGTGAGATCACCCAGGAAACAAGGGCTTCTTGCATCATGAGGCAAGTGGCTGAGAAAAATGCCTGCCTCACCCAGGATGAACCTTAATGAGCATTTCTGGCTTTGTAAAGGGACACCTCAAAAGCACTCGTCTCCACCATTATGAGAGGGGAGGCCGTTGGGGGTAAAGATGAGTAAGATTTGTTCCCACCTGGGAGCCAAGTCACCAAATTAAAAAGGAACAGGGACGCCTGGGTGGCTCAGCAGTTGAGCGTCTGCCTCCAGCCCAGGGCGTGATCCCGGAGTCCTGGGATCGAGTCCTGCACCAAGCTCCCCGCAGGGAGCCTGCCTCTCCCTCTGCCTGTGTCTCTGCCTCTCTGTGTGAATAAATAAAATCTTTTTAAAAAATTGAAAAAGAACAATGAATTACTAGAAATTAGAACAGGATCTTAAAAAAAAAAAAAAAGAACAGGATCTTCACCCTGCGGTGTCACCATCTCAAATTCTCCACCCCCCCACCAGCTGTAAGACCACACGGTATCCCGGCCCGCCCTCAGGTGGCGGAGCCCAAGTTGGGGAGTGAGAAGGGAGAGCGCAGGCCGCCGCTTCCACGGCTGCTCGCACCGACCCGCTTCTGTCAGCCCCGGGAAGGGCACGGTCCTTGGGTTCACGGATGACTGGACTTTGCCCCTCCTGCCTAGATCTGGAGAGACAGGATTTCTCACGAATAAGGCAATGGCTCAGGGAGACCAGCTCTGCGCCTCCCCCCCCCCCCGCCCCGGGAGGAAGCAGGGTCCCGGGAGCTGCCCCCGAAATCTGCCTGTGCACCTGTCGGATCTGTGTCTGCAGCCACTCTGCCCGTCTCAAACCGGGGCCGCATGGGAACACGTGATCCACCCGTAGTCGCATTTACTGCCTACGTCATCTTTCCCTGAGCTGCGGGCAAATGTCCCATTTCAACAGTCCCAAAGGCTTTCCAAATAAGAACTTCAGACCTGAGCTGAGAAGGACGGTATTTTGTCCTTGATGCCACTTCTGTGCCCAGAGCGTGTGCAGACACCGTGCCTTCTTCATCCACAAAGGTCGTAACTGGAATTCCTCGAGTTTCCCTAAGACAGGACCCAGCCATCCCTTCTTCCCTGGTCTTTGGGCAACTTGAATCTCTGTGCCTCTGTTTCCCGATCTATAAAATGGGAATTAACGGCATTCACCTCTCAGAATTGTGGCTCGAGTCCAAATGAGAAATATGTGAGTTCTTAACCCCCAGGAAAAGTAAATATGTGAGGTGACAGATGTGTGAAGTCAGGGAAGAGAATCCTTTATACGTAAAAAAAAAAAAAAAAAAAAACACTAAAAATTTTTTGTTTTTATTTTTGGTTTAAAGATTTTATTTATTTTTTTCATGAGAGACACAGAGAAAGGCAGAGACACAGGCAGAGGGAGAAGCAGGTGCCCTGCGGGGAACCCAATGCAGGACTCGATCCCAGGACCCCGGGGTCATGCCCTGGGCTGAAGGCAGATGCTCAACCGCTGAGCCACCCAGGGGTCCCAAAAGCTGAAAAAATTTTAAAATAAATACTTAACATATTAACTTTCAAAAAATAAAGACAAACGAGAAAGCATCTATCCTACAGTAGGGCAAATGCTCCAGAAACGCAATCCAGGAGCTTTGTCTCAAATCCCCACGGCATGGAAGTCCCCTCAATGCCACAGGGACCACCTCGGTGACGACCTGGGATATTTCTCATCGGCCTGACCAGAGCCATTCATTGGATGGTTTCCCTGGGCAGGACCACCAGCGCTCATTTCTCGTGTCACACTGACCGCTCGGTGCAGGGACCGAGCACCGCCGGCCGAGCCCAACACCCTAATTCTCTCCGACCTTTCCCCTCCTTGCCCAGGAGACTACAAGGCAAATTGCTGAAACCCCACTTTATGTGTCTAGACAGCCATCGTCTTGTCATGGGGTTTGTCACTAGGTGAGAAAATCCGCTTTCGTAGCAAAACTCTAGTGAAACTGGAGAAATTGAGAAGTAAGGCAATTAATGCTCTAGAATAAACTGGTTCACACTAGTGACTTGTCAATCCTTTTGCCTCTTGGACCAGGCATAGTTTATGTCCTTCTCCCGGGGCGGGGGGGAGGGGAGGCAAAGAAGAAGCCACCCTCTAAGGAAAGTTCCTTGATGGGTCCTGACCCACAGGTGACTGGAGCCCAACCCACAGACCACTCAGAGGACCACAGTGACAGCCACTTCCCCCAAAGGTAGCCCCAGCAGACGGGAGCGCCTTCCACATCCTCTGTGGTTTGGGAGGAAGCGTCCTCTGGCCTCCTGCCTGGCCAGGCGTTGGGCGGAGCAGCAGGTGCATCTCCTTCGCGAGGGCTCAGAGAGTGGGGCCGCTTCAAAGCCCAGCAGTATGAGCAGCGTGCCTGAGGGGACCCATCTGGCAGGGGGGTCCCTGAGCCCCATGATTTTACGAAACTTCCAGCCGAGCGCCAGAAGCTGAAGAAAGCAACCGGCTTCTCCCAGGCACCGGCTATCTCGTTCCGCCCTCTGAACAGCTGCCGATTTCCAGCCCAGGACGGGGGCTCAGAGAGGGAAAGGGACTCTTTTAAGGTCACACAGCTAGAAAGTGCCGGATGCACGTCGCAAAGCCCAGCCCCGGCGCCGGTCCCACACCGCCTCCGGGCAAGGCCACCCTAGCAGGCTACCTCTCCGCACCCAGCCGTTGTGGGGGTCTGGGTCCCTCCGGCAAGGGGAGCTGGGCTAAGCCCTGGGGGAGGACGTGGGGACTCTGAGAAGTAGCCTGCCTGCCCCGGAAATGTCATCAGCAGATGACACGGGACTTGTCAGCTGAACTGAGTGAAGCCAGCCGCGTCCCCCAGGTGGTCAGGCTGCCCTGCCAGCAGCCTGCCTGCGCTGCGCAAGTGGCGCTATTGTCCGCCCCGCCGCACCCGCCACCGCTCAGCATCCCTGGTTCCACTCCGGCACCTGCGCAGAGCAGAGCCTGCACCTGCACGGCCCTCCTGCGCCCTTAGCCAATGTGTGTATCGAGCTCTTGCCAGGTATTGGATGCTGTCGAGGCCTCCCTGCTTTCCTCGAGTCTACCCTGCACCCCCACATCGAAGCTCGGGCTCCTTCCTGCCCTTTCCATGAAGTCTTTTTTTTTTTTAGATTTTATTTATTTATTCATGGGAGACCCAGAAAGGGAGGCAGAGACACAGGCAGAGGGAGAAGCAGGCTCCCTGCAGGAAGCCTGATGCGGGACTCGATCCCCCGACCGGGGTCGAAGGCAGATGCTCAACCGCTGAGCCCCCGAGGCATTCCTCCATGACAAGTATTGTTAGGGTTTTCCTCTGCCTTCCTTTGGCTGCTCCCCGGGTCTGTCCCATTCACCGTCATGTTCTCAGCTTCCAGAACAGAGCCTGGCATGCCAGAGATCACACTGGGTGGACCATGGATCGGGCCAGTCCCGTCGTGGCCCTAATAGCATCCTAATAGGATTCTTCCTGGATTTACCCCAGACCCTGGGGTCTCTGATTCACCATCAGCCTTTGGAGGTCCTTAGTCCAGAGGCCACCGACCTCCACTGGAGCCAGGGGACACTGTGTGTTCACCTGTTGCGATGGGGAAGCGTGCTAAATGCTGCACACGGGTATGAGGTGTCCGGTGCCCGTCAGGGCCTCCATGCGTCCTACCTGCGCAGGTGTATCTGCAGTCATGATGTGAGACTCCTGGGGTCTGGGCCCTACCTCCGCTATTCTCCGGGATTTCAGAGGCCTCCCTGCATCGCCGCAGAGTCTCCCCATGTCCACGCACGTGTCTGAGTCCCTGCGTCTCTGGGCAGGCCTGTCTTCCTTCTTTGACATCGGCCAAGCCACGCCAGTCTCAAGTGTTTTAAGTTTTCCCTCCTGTGGGCCTCACAACAACTCTCTGAGGCGGGCATCGCTGAAAGGAGGCCCAGAGAGGGAGGTGACTTGCCCAAGGTCACACAGCCTGGCAAAGACGGAGGTCAGCTTGGTGCAGCCTGCAGAGCCCGGAGGCACACCGCACGCCGGGCAGCTGGGGCTGACCCCTTGTGTGCGGTGCACGGAGGCGGGAAGGGGCGGTCAGTGGTCATGCCTGTGTTTCCGAGGGTCACCCCCCTGCCCCTACGTGTCACCTGTGTGTGTATCTGAGGCTGGTGAGCCAGAGCTGCGCTGTTCCCTTGAAGCAGAGCCCTGGCTCTGCGTGTGCGCGTGCGCGTGCGCGTGTGTGTTCTCGCGTCTGAGGCCTGGCTCGGTCCCCGGGCGCCCCGCACCCCGGGCGGCCCGTCGCGGGCGGGGGGAGGGTCCCCTCTGCGGCGGCGCAGGCGGCTCGGACTACAAGTCCCGGCAGCCCGCGCGCGGGGCGGACGTGGGGCCGCAGTGGGCGGGGCCGGGCGGGCTGCGCGCACCCGACTGCGGCACCTTCCAGCCGCGCCGGCCGCCAGCTGCTGCAGGTGCCCCGTCCCCGCCCGCGCCCGCGCCCCCGCCCGCCCGCCGCCCGCGCCCCCAGCCTCCCGCCCGCGCCCCCGCCGCGGGGCATCGCGACGCCCGGGCCCGGGGCCACGGGCCGCAGCGTCGGGGCCGGCGATGAGCTCGCGGAGCCGGCATGAGCGCAGGTGAGTGCGCAGCTCGGGCCTCTCGGAACCGGGCGCGGGCCCGGGGCCGCCCGTCGACGCGCCGCCGCGCGACACCCCCACGCGGGCTCGTGGTTCAGGGGGGCGACCCCGGGGACGCCCCCTGCCCCCCGCCCCCGTCGTGGGGAGTGGGCGCCTGGCCCTTCCCAGACAGGCGCGGAGCCCGGCGGTGGCGGCGCACCGAGCCGAGCCCTGCCCGCCCTCCCGCAGCCCTGGGCGCTGTGCCCGAGGCCGACTGGGGTCCCCACTCCCTCTGCACTCCCTCTGCAACGACAGATGTCCAGGGAGGGGAAGACCCGCTGCATCCGGGGCCTCCGGGTGGTTGTTCCTCTTGGTTGCATGGACTGATGAATGAATGAATGAATGAGGTTGGAGAAGCCAGCGCTCTCGAATCTCAGGGTCACAGTGTCCCGGACACCAATGCCACTCTTGATCCCCTACCTCAGGCCCTCCCC